>NC_135999.1:11032598-11362895 GCF_048128805.1 Centroberyx gerrardi | reverse complement strand
GGAAAGGTCCGCTCTCATGTGGCAAGCAACGAATTACATGGTTAGTGCAGTAGTGTATTTTTATCTTTTGGACACTCTTACTCTTAACAATGAAACTGCGCAGGACACACCTAAATACACAACACACAGCTATTAAAATTTAGCCCTGAAAGCGTATTGTCTAAATGCCCTGATGTGTGAGAATCTATGAACAATTCATTGCTCTCATCTGTTTCAAAATCTCATTATCTTATCTTTTCTTCCTAAGTATTGCAGTAACATGCAGATTAGATGTGACAGATATAAGAATGCGGTTTTGCAAGACTAAACTCACTGCAATCATGACAAAGGTCGGAACATTGAGGTCTTCATGCCTTTCCTTTAGCCATAGTCTTTACTAGCTTTCGCTTCTTTAAAAGCTGCCATCTCAGTTACTTTAACAGAGAAAAGGGTAAAGAGTGGAGCCTCTATTTTTAAATCCTGCATCTTTTTTGCGTGTGTAACATTAATGAGGATAAAGTAGTAATGTGCACATGAGTTCTTGTTAGTGCGAGAGTAGCGTGATGATTAGTGGGTGCTTTGTTTGCTCATGACCTGACATCGGGTAAATTATTGAGCCACTCCTCTAACAAACTTTAGCAGAGCTCTGGGAAGGGATCTTGGGCTGGTAGTTAGCGAGCATCTGAGAGAATGAAATCGCTCATATCTGCTTGAAAACTCTGAAATATTGCAAGCAATGAAAATGTGGACCTGGACTTACTTTTATGCATAAAAATGGATGTGTACCGTATGATACAATGTCCGTGAAAGTGAAAATTTTAACTTTCATAAACATCATAGACCAACAAAAGGTATATACAGTGTTTACTTTCATTGATATACTCTGAGTTTAGTGCTCTTTCTTTCACACAATGAAGAGCATTGTCTTTTTACATTTGATCTTAAGAAACCCCATTATTCTTGTGGCAACCAGGCCCACAGTTGGCTGCAGCACTACAGGAGTGAGCCAACATGTTAATGATATGATTGGTTAGGTCATAACGCTGCATCTATTTGTATTCATGAGCTTTTCACTGTGTATAACATGCTCTTTTATGCTGTATTGCTCTGATTTCATGCTTTTAACCATGCTCTTATTCCCATTATGTCTTCATTTTGCTGTTGGTGTTCCACGCTCTGCCTCTCATACACACTGCCTTTCGTACACACTGGTTTTGTGTTTTTGAAGTACTAGATAAATAAAGTTGACTGGATTTGACATTGTTGCCAGGGGTTAAATTATTTTCCTAGCACTTTGCCATACACAACAGCAGGTTAATTTCTTATTTAAATACCCATCCAAAGCATTGATCAAAGGTTACTGACAGCAATGTATATCATTCCATACTACAATGCACATTTGTGTGTTTACTGTGCCAGGAAGACTTGAGCACACTCTCCAAATCTTGGAACTTACCATTATGTGAAGGTGAGCACATGATGCTTGGTTTTGCATCGCCTCCTTTTTGGTGCAGCTGGCTCTGACTGAAAACAAAAGACTGAAATTATTCTCAGTGGTTTTTCAAGCCACCTCACTTGGCACTGGTTTGCTGGTTGGATGATTAGTCTTCTGTAAAACTGGCTAACATTTGCAGGCAATTTAAAATTGTGGGTTGAATGGGTTTGGCTTTTGTACTAATACTTGCACTCCTAGGAAAATACTGGTGTTTTTCATTATTTGGGTGATTACCTTCATCATGCTTTTGTTTTACATTCTCTGTAGTTTATTTTTGATTGCGTGGCTTTATTATGTTTTGAGTAACACTTGCAGTCCTGATTCATTAGTAAAACCGATATGCAAACTAATCACCAATGAAACTCATCATAATGTTGTACAGACCAAGTGTGCAACCCCACCTAGCCTCCTTAAGTTGGCAGTGTTGCTCCTTGTCATTTTGGGTTATGTTTCATTCCAAAGTGGCCTTCCCTAAGACCTATTCTCTGCTAACGCAGCAGGCAAAGCATACACTGCACCCAGGAATTGCTGAGATTAAGGCCATTCCACAGTTTACTGGGAGCACAAATGATTCCCAGTTAGAATCAGCTCTGAATCCTGTAAACTCTAATTTAACCTCACTGTCTGCTAGGGGCCAACTGGGTTCTAAGGTCCCATGACAGTTTGAGAAAATTACTATCCAATTCATCTGCCAGTACGTTTCTGAATACTGAATATAGGTGTGTTAAGTCATTCTTAACATACCGAAAAACAGTGGGAATTTGCAAGGACCTGTAGAAACTATACTTGCTCACATTGCTAAATTAGCTTTCCTCAACAACAGCATCAACTTACATGAAAGTGACTTACATGAGTTTTGATTTGATTTGGTGATCTAGTGATCTACAAAGGTACTAAGTAAAACAAAATAACAATTTACTCAGTAAGTAAACTAGACTGGACTGTAAAAACAAGCATTGTCTGTTGCCATAGTTGTCTGTTACCAGTTTTTAGCATATCCTTTACAATTGGTTATTTCCTTTTCTATGCAATCCCGACAATTTGTGTTGCACATGTTCTGCAAAGATACTAAGTACAACATTTACTCAGTAGAGCCAAGGGCCAAACAGAGCCCATTCCTTAATATGAAGTTTCACATAACACAAAAACAGTATCTTAACTGCCTGCATTCAAAATGGTTGTTATTTTTTCAAATAATATATGTTCATTACATTTCAAATAGACAAATCTAGATTAAATCTAGATTAAATCTAGATTACCGATTTCGCTAAAAAAAATGATGGTGCTTTCAAACTACCAGAAAGTACTGAACTTGACAGATTCATGTAACAGAGGATGAAAAAAAGATAACCCTCTTCTTAAAATTACTAGGCCATCACAACAACTGGGAACAAAATTTGCATAAGGGGCTAATTTATGTGGCGAGCATTATCCGATTTTGCTGCTGGAAAAAACGCCACACACAACCACACACACACACACACACACACACACACACACACACACACACACACACACGCACACACACGCCTTGGTTCAGGCAGTAGCCCTGTATTGCTGCTTGCAATATAAAATCAAAACAAGCGGTCTACCATTCAGCTCCAGCCCCAGATCTAAAACAAAAGTCACATTGAAGTGCTAGAAATGCATCAGGCCATTTCTCTTTGTTAGCGAACATTACACACCTTCCACAGCTAAAGCTAAACTTTTAGCTAGCTACTCATCATCAATGAAATAAAGTCAGTAATAAAGACAATAAAACTAAGACTGGTGGGTAGATATTCAGCTTCACTCCATTTATTGATAAAAATAAATAAATAAATGCATATAATGTTTTGTGACAAAGTGTTCTTTGATTAAATGTTTAATTGACTTTATTTAATTGATGATGAGGAGCTAGCAAAAACTTTAGAACAGCTAGCTAACAAAGGGAAATAGCTTTAACTTTGCATTCCTTTTAGAGCTCAATTTCCATTTACTTACACTACAAATTGTAAATTTTACTTTGTAACACTGCAGACAATAAATGATACAAGTCTATCTGTATTACATGGAAAACTCACTGTGTGTGTTGGGCCAAATGTTACTTCCTTTTACAGTCCAGTTTCATCATGCTTACTCTGTACCTTGTAATGCTTATTGCAGAACATGTATGGTACATTTGTCATTACTGCATTGGGAAAGGATGTGAGAATAACCAGGTCAGACCATAGAATTAAGCGCTGCTTCCTTTTACAGTGCAGTTTAATCTTTCTTACTGAGTAAACTGAATGCTATAGTTTTACCATGATTTCCAAGAAAATTAATGCATACCTGGTAGCCATGCAGTAGAAATTAATCTCACAATACCAAATTTATGCAGCCCTAAGAATGTACTCAGTATTTAAGAAAATGTACCAAGAAAGTAGATGAAAAGTATGTGGTCTGTTGGAGGTCATTATTAATGTAATTCCCACAACTTCACACAATTCCCACAATTTCATAGTTTCCATCTGAAGTTTATTAAACCCTTTCCAAGTGGGTAGAGCCACAAATAATGAATATATTTAAAAAAGCTAATAATGGAAAGTTTTAAAAGTGCATTGCTAATATAATCCTGCAGAACCAAAAGATTTTCCCTTATTTGATGGGTAATAGAGAAATTGTTTCTAAGAAAGTGTACCTTAAGTCCTTTGGAATTATGCTGTTAAACTCAACTACAATGTAGTTACTTGAACTGATAAGTAATATAAGACGTATGTTAAAGCAATTCAGCTGTCAGCTCAGCTCTCAAGATTTTGTTACAGTACCTACTCATTTACAGGCCTAATTACTTGCTAATTTACAAATACGGTAATTTACCTGTTAAATAAATGGTCATTTACTATTACCATGAATTTACCTGGTAAACACCTAGTAGTTAGGGTGACTGTAAAATAAAGGGTTACCTTTTTCTTTAATGTGGAACCTCCAACCTCCAAGGAACACAAGAGTACAGTGAATAATAGACAATTGTTTCTTACCTTTGCATCTGTGCCTCTGGTGTTAATTTCTGGTCTTTACCAGCAAAGCCATCTACCCCAGGTGAGTCGGGATTGGTGGAGCCACTGCTAAGTCTATCACTGCTCTCGTAGCCAGACTCTGTCCTTTGAATGGTCCAGGTGTCACTACGCAACAGGGTCTTGGGGCCACCCTTCAGTCTGCCGCCCCTCTGTTGGTTGGCCCTGCTCTCTGACTCCAAAGAGCTGTGGCTCTCTGTCTCGTGCCGCTGCTCATCCTCATAGATAGTCATCAAACACTTCTGCTTCCGGTCGTCTCTGTTCCGGACATACTCCCGCTCGCGGTCTCGGCCTTGTTCGGTGTGCACCCTCTCCTGGGAGGAAGGCTTACTGCGCCGCGGGCTATCGTGTTGCTGCTGACGACGCTGCTCCAGTTCGTTCAGTACACTATCCACATTTAACACCTCCCGAATGGGTCTCCATGTGGACTTGGGTTTGCTGCGGCTTCCTCCTCCCCCGCCTTTCTCCCATTGCTCCTGGCAGCCGTCCTGATCGTAGCAACCGGGGGAAGTGTTGTTCCTCCGGCTATGCCCACCGCCCTGTACACCAAGGGACTGCCCACGTGGCTCCTGAGATCCTCTTGAATGGCTTAGTGACTTCTCAGTCCGTGGACAGCTCTTTAGTTTCTGGTCCGCAGGTGGCCTCAGTCCATTCTCCGGGGGAGATGAAGATCTAGCATGCGCCATCTCTAAAAGGAGTGGACATGGAGCATTTTTGGAATGACCATTTCATACATGTTCTGACGTAGGTATATACACTGGCCTGCTATTTTATGTCATTGCTTTTGCCTCTCTAACATCAATGTGTTGTAAGATGTGTACACTATACTGTACCTTTGTGTTGTGATGGGTCAGTTCTACGATGCCCTCTATCCTTTTTCGATGTCTCACCAGGCCGCTGCAAATTCTCCATGAAAGGTTCCTGGAATTTATTTGGACTGCCAAGGGGACGCTTCACTGAGAAAAAAATAATCGAAATGGCAGATGAGTTAGTTGCTCTACGATACAGAAAGCATCCTTGATGGTTGCAAAATTCCACTTGAGGCTCTTGAAATGAGAATGTTTATATCAGTCCTGAACTAACCTCCACTGAGGCCTGACGTCAACTGAGGAGGTAGAAAATAATTGTGATTTGTCCCTAAATTCTCTCTGCCTGCAGAAAGCATCCTGCACCATGCTACTGCATAATAATAACAAAACATTGTGTTAAATTAACTTAGAAGGGTCAAGAGTTTTACAACACACAATTCTCTGGCATATAAACCTTATCAGAGGTCCGTGGATCTTATGACATCCTCAAAGACATTTACAATAGGGTGTACACTGGGTCCCTTGAGGACTCTCCGACCACCCAGCTAGCTCATAATTGTCTCTTATCCTGTCGTTCATTTCAAATTTCAATGTAGTAGTCTTATTTGAAATGCAGCGCTCTCTTGCCTTGCATCTTTGCTGCAGAGGATGCAGGAGACAAATCTCACCAAACAGATGCCACTGCATCATTAGCTATAATAAAACATACTACTGCTGCCCTTTGCCAACCCTATGATGGGTTTCTTTGCCTCTGTAGCAAGCCGGCCTATGTGAGAAAGAGAGAGGCTATGCGAGCTTCAAACACCTACCTCCTACTCTGCACATTTACCCAACAGTTGCCACTTTCTTTCACTTTTACTCAACTCTTCAGTGCGACTTCTAACAAGATTCACTGCTATACGTAACGGAAGAGATGAAGAAGCTGCTCTTTTGTAAGACTATTACAAACTACTAATATTAAAAATGTGGAACAAGACAAGTCTTCTTTTTCTGATATATTAAGCCACATTCTACAGCATGCAATTTTATCCTCTATATTCCCGTTTCTGCATATGTTTTACTGCGAAGCACATTGAGCTTCCCTGTGTATGAAAAGTGCTATGTAAATTAAGTTTGACTTGACTTGACTACTGACTGCTGATTGGCTGTCAAGTTTGGGTACACCCATCTTTACCTTTCTAGGAGAACTTATAAATACTAAAGTTTGTCATTTGTTTATATTCTCTGTCTCAATGAATGATCAAGTCCAGTAGGCAAAAACATGCTATTTTTTTTTCAAGAAGTGGTTCCTTGGTCCACATTTCTGTTAAGACCTACAAAATAACAGCATAATGTAATAATAGTGACAGGTGAGGGAAACTCTGTCCAGCCTCTCTACAACCTAAAGTAGTAAATAATTGGATAAAGCTGTGTGCACGGGCATGGGAACTGGATGTGTTCCTCGTTGACATAGTGTTACAAACAGTTGCGAGTAAGCTATAGTATTATAGATTTTCAGTCTTGTTTATATAGAATAATCTTGAGTGATGTTTGATTGGTTCTACTGAATAACAAAAATAATATCAGGTGTAGATGGTGTACACCCAACTGCCCAGTAATTAACTAATACACACTTCAAAGTGTTGCCTGAAGCTATACTGACAAGTTTTACAGCCTTAATAATGCAAATGTAATATTACAAGGCAATTATCTTGTTAAGGTTGTAGTTGTAAGAGTACATCTGAAGATAAACTAGACAACTAGATGACAAAAAAAAAAGTACTTTTTCTAAGATGTACTGCCAAAGCAAAATAATAATGCTTAAAAATAGCCTGTTAATCATCAATAAACCACAATATGGAATACTGTCACATAAAAAGCATATGGAGAAAATACAAATAATGTTTAAAATGTTTAAAAGCCTTACCACAGAACACTATTAGAGTCTGAACCATGCTGAAAACTAACAAATCAATTACTTACACTTATTTTCACAAAAACAGGAATCCACTCCCATGCCTGGACACAACTCTAAAGCAAAACACTCCATCTAAAAGAGCAAGGCGCCATTGCCAAAAAACCAAGCAGATAAGTTAATGGAAGCAAATATCGGAAATGCGTAGGGGAGGAGTGAGATCTGTGGAGTGCGCCTGGCCGCAGGAGCAGGGATTAGGGAGGCAGGCGTGGGTGGTAATCTGCATGCAACAGAAGCATCATCCTCATATCAAGTTCAACCCGGCACACAGGGCAGGACAATCTTTCTGCCCGGGGAACGCTTTAATAGCACTCTCTCTCAATCCCAATGCAAACCATAACTGTAATTTGTCTAGTGAAATCGTTATTCTCATAGCACTGTCATTGGTTTAACATTTAATTTTAATATTTAATACCATTTAGTGATACTTTCAAAAATTGTTTTTGATGCTCAAATAGATTGGGATTTTAGGGAATGACATTATCAGACAAATTGAAAATGATCAGTACTCTAATCCTGATCCTACGTTATTAATTTTTATTACTTTATACACTATGTTTCCGCTTCCATCCACCTCAAGTTCCCCAAAAAGTTACAACTGGTAATCTTTATTGCTCTTACAGCAGTTGCTTTCTGGCAGAAAATACCCACTGGTGTTATAAAATTTAAATGTGGATATCTCCATGGAAACCTCCACTGGCTACCTTTTATAACCTGCATTTTACATTTATATTATATCAGGTATGACATAACTTAGAAATAATATTTAATTATAATGGTAATAAACCTTTGAGAAAGAAGGACCAAAATATCTCTGGCTGACCAGAAGATAAGTGTGTTTGTGTGTGTGTGTGTGTGTGTGTGTGTGTGTGTGTGTGTGTGGTTCTATGCTGATCTCACCCCCACACAGAGTCAACTCATGTGGTGTAATGACCCGAGGAAGAACATTAGCTGCCTAATGTTACGTTAGTATGCATACATTTAGAATAAAAAAAAAATGTTTTCCACAACATCATCTATGTTACAGCGTGGCTCTCAAACAAATGTCCTTTCCTGACTTAAAAGTTTGGAAATATCCCCCAGAAAAATCAAATGCCCCGGATCAGTTGAATGCATTTTTGGGGGAATTTTACTAAACGTAAAATTTTGGACTAACAAAGTGCAGATATACATTAAACTTGCATTTACACTATGCAAGAACAACGAAAACCTAAATATGTTAATTATTGAATTGATAAAAACACCTTGGGTAATGTGCACCAAACAATTATTATGAGTGAATTATGATATTATAGTATATTATTATGATATGTGATATATTATTATGATTTATTACCATTATTGTAACATATGGTTTCTCAAGGTTATGTCATAAAACTGTGAAGAAAAAAAACCCTGACATTTAACTACATAGTTGAATCCTGGAAGAAAACCACATTGCTTGAGATAGCAGTAAATCCAGCAAGGCCATATAGTCCAGTGAAAACAGTTGAAAACAGGCCAGAATGCCTAGAGAATAATCTCTATGCCTAAACAAAGATGTACACAACCTCATATGGAAGATAAGACTTTATCTTTCAAAAAAATGCCGAATACATACATCTTAGAAGTCCATGAGGAGTGCAGTGGACAAATGTGTTTACAGTATAACTGTATTAGATTACACCCATTCATGCTGACTGCTTTAAGGTTTAAAAGGCTTGTCTTACCTGTCATGTCACCATTTACTTGGGCCTTGTAGCGGGAACACATGGTGGTTTGCCTTGGTGCATCTTCACTGGATATGGGACTCCCCTCAGGGTTGGTGTAAAATAAAAGCAGTGGCTGGAAATGTCCCCGGATACATTTAGAGGCAACATCTTTCCATTTGGATCCGATCTGGGAAAAGAAAAGTGTGATCTAAGAGCAGTGTGACACACATATGATCGTTTTTTTAAGAGGAAGTAGACTTGATGCCAAAAAAAGCAACGTAATAACACGGCTCCTAACCTCCTTTACAGTAGCATCATCAAAAAACATCCATTTTGAAGATTTGGTGTGATAGGCGAAGGCTGAGTAATGTTTACTCGAAAAACAGATCATCCCCACCAGATGCAGCTCACTCCTTTTGGCATTCTCATCAGTGACGCGATTAAAAAGCTGAAAGACAACAAATTCAGACAAGGTAGAGCTACACATTTTGCTCTTTGGCAGATGCTAAATCATCACATAGTGTGAGGATACAAATCTAGTATAAAGTATAAAGTTTTTGATAGCCTTGAAGACTATCACTAAATATAAGTTTTGAAAAAAAAGAAAAAAGATTACAATACACTGACCTTCAACAATGTTACTAATTTATTAACAAAAGTCATAACACAGCTGAGAACTATCTTATGTCATTTTGCAAAAGTAGGTGTTTAATTATTCAGCTGGTGGATATCTCATTTTGGAACAAAGCCCTTACACCACAAGTGGTAATTCTTCTTTCTACAGAGCGTGTCCTTTTAGAGGATATGGAGCTACATACTGTACCTGTTTGTCGTCAGGACTGGTTTGCTTACAGGCAGCAAAATATACACTGCCCTTGCATTTGTTTGTTGAGGTCTTAAAGTGCATTTAAACTGCCGAGTCAGCTCTTACCCCAGAGAGGTTCAGACGGGGACCAAGTGACCTGATGACATCGTCCGTAAGATCAGACTGCTCCGCGTCCCATACAAATCCAATAGTGACGATCTCCGGACAGTTCATGAGGACACGGCGGATCTTGATGCTCTGACCACAGTTGCTCTGCAAAACATGCAATAAAAAACATTATAAATTCACTAAAAATTCACAGTTGATTATACCAAAGTTTGTTCATAGATGTTTTAAGTCAAAAACATTACAATTACAAAAAAATATAGGAACAATCTCCGGTGCACAATTGTTTAAGTTGTGACTTTCACTCACACACACACACCAAAACAAGCTACTAAATCCATTTCCTTCTAGCATTTATTTGTCAAATTAATGTGATTTATCATTTCAAAAATGACAACCAAATTGCTGCTATAATCAAGGCTGGTTTCAAAGGTTCAAAAGACAAATACATAACGTCAGCACAGACATGTCACTGTCATTAAGTCCATACTGTAGCTTGTGATTTATGGAAGAATAAGGGGTTAAGGGAACAGAGCACTTAGCTACACCAATCTGACGCACACTGAAATGGTAGACAGCAGTAGCCAATACAGATGAGAGAGAAACAGTGGATAAGCCCTTACTGCTATTTATATCCTAACACTAGTCTGGCACCCTCTCCTTCCGGCCGCTTCAAGTGCAATGTCACAGCAGAAAGCACAGAGAGAGTCAGCGCACTCTGCACATTCACAAGAATCAGCTGTAGTCATTTTACCACGCTAACTGTTAATCAACATTCATCTGTGGTTAAATGCAAACAGGTGCTTGAAAACACATGAGAAAGACATGGGGAAGTATTGAGCCATCACTTGGTGAAGTTGTAACTGTCTGTAACTTCTTTCAGAGCAACTTCAGAGTGCAACAAGCAGCGACCCTGAGCCACATACCGGGCAGGTTCGCAGGTCGCCTATGTTGTTTGCTGCCTGCAGCAATTCTCCAAACATGTCGGACCGCAGCCGCTCATTCTTCCCCATCATGCGATCAACCTGTTGGCTGTGGCATAAAGAAAGAGACTGTGTGGACGCTGGATGGTTGAGGTTTTGTTGAAATTGAAAAAGTCCCATATATTATTATTTTCACCAACATTTGTACCCTCATTGGATAAGTACGTAGGTAAGACTTTATTTATTTAGCACCTTGTGAAACCAAGGGTTACAAAGTGCTTCACAAAAAGAGCAACAGCAGTTTAAGAAAATAATAGGATAATCACAACGTAAAAGAATAGACTGGGAGTTATTCTTAAAATAAATTATCACTACTAAAAGATACTACTAAGAGAAATTTAGCTATATATCCTTTATTGCAATTTTAGATCCCATGATTGAATATCAGAATCATCTAATTTAACAATATTAAGAACATTTCATTTCCTATTTAGCAATATTTATAACATGTAATTCAATTTCTATGAGAGCACCTGCTGTATCAAATCAAGCGCTCCTGCTTACGCTCCTCAGCTATTCACAATGAGCGCTGAGACCAATACACATAAACACACAGCCGTTGCATGAACTTCAGATAAAGAACAACCAAATGATTACCTGGCACCTTCACCTAAGCTTTGGGTAAGTAACAGGTACACCCACTGATAATAGTTAGGCTTGGAAACAAGTGCCCAGCTGTGCAAACTGCTGTTTTGGGTTTTTGTTGCACCTCAAACTAATATGACAAGTTGATTAAATCACCTCAGAAATCATTGCAAAACCCAGTAATATGCGTGCTTGACTTCTCACCACTACACACATTTCTATAATGGGAACATTTTTGCGTGTCTCCCAATCCATGAGGTTCCAACAGGAACAGTTACATCTTCAAGGGAAAGTGTAGGACTATGAACAAGGACTACAGTAACAGTGAAATGTTCAGTGTCAATCTAATGTTGATTTAGAGACTCTTTAGCTGCTGAAGGACCAAAAGGAAAAACTGTGTTGATTTAAGATGCGAAAAAGTGATCAATTGATATTTGTGACCATAATATTTAGCAAAATCAGGATTAGCATTTCAGCCAGAATTGGTAGTAAACGGAGGTACTATACTCACCATAAAGCAGTGGTCGAGACGTAATGTACTAATTCTGTGAATGGGTGGGGGTCTGAAGATGCACCGCAACAGCGACACACAAACTACAAAAGAAAAGATGAACATGATTTTACAGATTGTTATAACATTTAACATTTACACTCACTAAATGATATTTACAACTGGGCATTAACATGTTGCAGCCGTAATATTTGCCTCTTAAGTTCTGTTACAGCTGGTGTAGGAAAAAGAGAAGTAATACTGTATTTTGCCTTATTTTTACATATAGCAGTTTAAATGTCAACTTGCTATGAAAAAATATTTACCTGCTCATAAAGCATCATTGCAAACTTCTGATGGGTAATGCAGGATTTGGATGAACAAGCATCAGTTGCAGTGTCTGAAACGATGTGTAAATGAATCCGCTCCAAGATGTTCTCCTGGTATGGAAAAAATAAGAGCAGATACAATGCCAGAGTTGAATACATGGTAAATATAACTAACAAAATTCATATACAACTCACAATAACAAAACTTGTATACATTCAGAAACTTGAAACATACTAGAACTAGGTCAATGTACGGATAAATATAGGCATTGGAGAAGAGAAAAAACTCAAAACACTGTTAAAACAAATAAATAAAGTTTATAATTGGGTATTTCAAAGTATATCCATAGTCCTAACATGTCAGATTAAAAAGCCTGAGACCTGAATGCTTCACACTTTCACTTAGGTATACTGGTGATGACACAGAGTTTAGGTATTTTGTCTGTGACCTCTGCTTCCTTTCCTACAGGTCAATTAACCCACAGCACTGTGCAGAGGTCTTCCCACTGAATATTCACTTAAAAACCAGCATGCCCCTAAACTGAAGCCGCCGTGTCGACGTACAAAGCACTCAGCAGCGTCATCCATCAGGCCGAGCTGGAAACGCTGCTCATCCTTAAAGGTTTCAGCCAGTGCGTTACGCAGGCTGTCCGAGGGCAGCACACGCTCCCGACTCTGCTGAAACTGGCTGAAAATACTCTGAAAAAGAGACAAAAACAATAATTTACTTGTAGTCAAATATGGTATATAAAGCTCCTAATGATTAGAGAGAAAACAATGGGACTGAACACAAAAAAGTATCTGCTGATGCCTTTTGTTCTTCACCAAATAATACCAGATTCCACATTCAAATTGTCAAAAATCATCTTTTGAATCACCAGTTAAGATCACAAATATACATTCCAGTGTAGTCTGACATCTGTAACAATACTAATGGAAACAAATTGATGACAGGTTTAGCTTTATGTACAGCAATTTGAATAAATACTAACCTTCAAAGCGCAGAAAATGCAGGCATCACCAAGACAAAAGTGACCTGAGAGCTGCCTCAAGCTTCTCCTGAAAATGTCCAGCTGCCAAAGCACCTGTGAAGGTTCGACAACAGAATACTGATACTCATCATAATAGAAACTGCTTGTTGTACCATGTGATATTTCCATTCAAGGATTTCAATAGCTTACTTTAAGGAAATATTGACATCTCCAACTAAATTACTTAATTAACATGGTTGATGCCGAAGATCTGTACCAGGATTTTTTTGTTTCAAGTGAATATTGAGACAGATTCGTAACCCTTCAGTTCAGTGAAGTATTTGTCTTTCAGTATAACATGGTTCTCCAGAGGAAGCTGACCTGAACAGCGCTGTTGAGGAAGCAGCTGTTCTGACCCGGCTCGTTCAGCAGGCCTTTGGTGAGAGCGAGAGACAGCATGCTCCCCGGCTGGTAGGATTTCTTCAAGCCCCCTCCAGGTTTCTTGAAGATCTTCACCCATGCCATTGAGTTAGAGCCCGCACCTGATGAAATATCACAAGTTCTTTTTTTTTTTGTACATATGCATGTTCTCTGTGATATTTAGTTGAATGTACGAGGGTGTGTCTTTCTGTTTGTTTTTATGTGTGTTTATGTGTTTTTATGTGTTGGATGTGATTTCCACTACACTGTCTAACCTTAAATAACACGTCATAATGTTTTATGACAGATGTTCTGGACTTGTTATAGTGCCAGGAATGCTAGCGGTCGCTGAGGAGTCAACTTATGGGGCTCGTAATGAAGAATAAAGAATACAAAAATCTGAAATTCAAATATATACTTGTAACTGTCAAGATTTGGCAACTATAAGTACATCTACAAGTGCCAAAAATCATAACGGAAAAGTTTCATCTACCCCATTTAAAGCAACACTCAAAATGTACAGTAAAACCTGTATATATCAGTGTGTCCTCATTTAGTGCAAGTGATGTTGGCAATTCAAAATGCGATTTCCTGTCCGGGCCTATTATTGCATGGTACTGTAGAAGTATAATAAGCAGCTCTGGATGAAAATTCAGTTCAGCTTGGACACAGTTTTCATTACATCACTAATCCAAATGACTGATTTGGTTAGACGCCAGATGAATCATGTTATCCACCTTCTCCGGAGATGGGGGGAGACTTGCTGCAGCTGGACATGCTGGGCGGAGGGAGCTGGTGCGCTGGTCTGGCCATGGGCTCCATCCATCTCATCCCCACGCACCTCCACAGCTGGCGGTTGAAGGCATGGTCGGGATCAGCCACAGGGCAGCCTCAGCCGTGTGCTGCTGGACATCGAATGACAACCGGACAAAATCTGGAGAGGGGAGGAAGGGAACAGATAAATCATGTGCTAAGCGTGGGATTATTAGTGTGACATGCAGTAGTCCGCAGCGCAACTAGCAATGCAGAACAGAAGAATAACCATTCATTTAAGGCTTTTAACGCCTAAAAAGGAGCTTAATACCCAATTCCTCAATCCGAACATAAACAAAACAGTATAGCAACACAGAAAGCCAAACATGAAGCTGGAGACATTTTTTTCCCTTAATCAAAATGGTCTCAATGTACCAGATAAACACTAGTTTGAAGTTCATTCATGTTTATTTTGACACTATAAAATCAATGTACTGTAAGTATGTACTGCTCAGAATCAATGGAGTCAAGACCTGAGCTTGAGTTGTGTGTATTATTGTATTATTGTGTGTATTATGAGTTGTAGGCTATTATTTTTAAATCCAACCCTAACCTTACACCAAACTACAGTATAACTATGATACAAAAAGCCTATATTAAACCATTACACTTTACACCTGGTCTAGAGAAAAGACATAAACTCCCTGAGCAGCTTTTCATTTGAGCACTGAAAACATAATTTCATCCCACTGAATTGCAGACAGGAGGACTACCAGATGTCCAGATGCCTCATCAGGCAGGTCATGTTGTTTTATCTGCAGTGATCCTCTGTCCTTTACACTATACACTTGGCCCTGCCTTTAGCTTTAAAATAGCCTTTGCTTGTGTATCGTTGCTCATCACTGATGTAAACATGCAACAACCTCCCTGACACCATGTGATGCCATCAGGCCTGCATTCTTACACAATCGCCCATCCTCAGCCTAGGGTGCATCTAGAGGAGATAAACGCTTTGCTGGCAGGCAACTTTTTTTTTTTTTTTAAATTATTTGTCTTTTCACGCGTTATAAACCTTTACATCTTCCCGAATAGCTCCGACTGCTCCCACAGCAGGAGACATGCTGCTCAGCTTTGGCGAGAGCTGCACGGGAACAGCGCCGGTCAGCTACAGTAGAATAACAAAATATGCCGCAACTTGCCATCATGATTTCACAAAATAAGAAATAATAGGCGCACACTCACCTTTAAAAGGAGGGTACTAGACTGCGAGCCTATAATAAACGCGCAGGGCGGTCCGGCTGTCAACACACGAATCCCACCACTTCGTTCTCAATGGATCTTGCAAATAAAATTTACTCAAAAAAAAAAAAAAAAGAAAATGACTGCAGATATGGTCAGAGCAGACGCATGTAACGCACTATCTGTTACAGTGCAGCATTTGCTCCGGAGCGATTCCAGTCCCGCCGATACGCACACACACACACACACAACGCGGCAGCCCGAGTCTCTCTCCGGTCGCGCGCACAGATCCAGCCCGGCACAGTGTTATTTCGATTAAAAACGTCTCTTATCGTACAACGGGGCCAGTGATGGCCTGTGCCAGAATGTCCGACGCGGATTAGTGATGTTTTGAGACTTGGGAGGTCAAACTCCGCCCCTAGTGTAGCCTGAAGTGCACTGTCTGCCGTATCGCAATCCCCAATCCCTGCATGGCAAACTGTGTTCTGGCGGAAGGTCAGACTTCCAACTTGTCATGATGATGATGAGAGAAGACATCACATGACTGCGCTGGTTTCATAATCATGCAGCACTAAGGGGACTGAACCCGGCCTGCTTTTTTTTTTTTTTTGTAAAAGCCACTGTGTTCATCACTAAAAATACAACAGAATAGAATGCTGTTTTATATGGATTCCATGTGAGATGGGTGCAAGTGCCAAAATCTAAGCGTAAATATCACAAGTCACACTGGATAAGAAGTTAATTGTTATGATTCCTTCCTCTTTCTCAAGTCAGCAATCCTGGTGGAAGCCTATGCATAGAGTGAACAGGAATTTGGCAGCAGTGATTGAAAAGTGCAGCTTGTCTAATAACATCAGAAATAGCTCGGTCTTTGTGGCTCGGTGTCCCTGGTGCCTCAGTAAACAGGTATTGGGCGTGAAACCATGAAACTGGGGCAGATGGAGGGCCTGGCAGGGGAAAGCCTGCAGGCTGAGCAGGTTTAGAAGGAAGGCAGGAGGATTGAACTGGGCTGACGGTCCAAGGAGGGCAGACTCGCTCTTTCTTCTTTTTTCCTTTGCCGTTTTTTTTTTTTCCCTCCAGCTGAGTTTTGAGGGATTTGTCCCAGTTCTGATAGAGAAGATTGGTGTGGTGTTATGTGCTTCTTTATACACCAAGTATGTATCTGTCTTTCCAATCTTATGCTGATTTCAATTTTTTTTTTAAAAAGGAAAAAATAAAAAATATGTCAGATTTGCAGAATCTTTTTACTAATACAAGATAAAATGTGTCATTTTATGGCGCTGTGTTGTTAATAATTCAGTTTACCATCATCATGCTCTGTGCTAAGTGTTCTGCTGCTGCTATTCTCGCTTTCTTTAAATATAGTGTGTCAATGGAGTCTGCTAGATTATTTACAGTGTGTGTGTGTGTGTGTGTGTGTGTGTATGTGTGTCTACAGCACGTGGGCCAGGCTGTGAAAAATATAGTGTAACATGTTATTTATGAATACTGATACAGATAAATCCTCACTGAATTACAGTCTACGAATGAACGGAGCACAGAGAAATACTAAATAGGCGCTCGCTGGCTCATAAATCATAGAGGAACCATTTTTGATGATGTATCTTTTTATAGTCCCAGCCACATAGCATTATGTATATATATAGCTGTACATAGCATTTCTCTGATCTTATCTCAAGGAACTGGCAGGGTTTTGTTCAGTGTAATACATTCTGCTGTAAGCCCAACCCCAGCTATAGCAGTGAAGCCTCCCCAGAGACACGAGAAGACTTCTTACTGTAGTATTATTTATAAAAAGCTTGAGAAAATTAGGCTCCTGAGTTCTGCTCTGCTGAGCTGTTGTGAACACCTCATCTTACCTTATGAAGTCCACCAACTGATCCTTATAGGTTATTATTGCACTTGGCTTTTGTGTCTAATCTTTCATCAGTAGCTTCCATCAGCACTGGCATTCTCTGTTCCAGTTTCCAGTATCAGACATTAGCCTCTATAGGCCCTTTTCACATCGTCATGGTAACAGCTTCCGCATTGAGAAACAGGTGCATTACAACTTCCTGTTGGCTCCACAACCTGCCCAAAATTAACACTGGTGAAGTACAAACTGACTATTTTTGTTGACTCCTGGATTTAACTGGAGAAAGGCTACAAGTTCTTCACCTAAACTTTCCTCTTCGATGATGAAGGTGAGTTTTAGCTTCATCACCTCATTTGCATAACGTTATTACGTTATGTATCTAGTGCTAGGAACCATTGCAATTGTGTTGTTTTTGTTGTCTTTGTTGGATTGGTTTGTCAATAAGCCCCACAGGAAGTTGTGATGCACCGGTTTCTCAATATGGAAGCTGTTACCATGACGACGTGAAAAGGGCCTATAGGCATACTCCCGCGTCAAATGAAAACACAACACCCTCTTCCAGTGATATATGCCACCAGTTCTATTTCCCATAAACCCCAGTCACCAATCAACTGATCCTCCAAAATTGCTTTACACATATTAAGTCTCAAAACATTTTACAATTTAGCAAAAGGAAAATCAAATTTTTGGTTTTGATCCACCTCCTGCTCAGAGACGGCAAAATAATATCAATCTTTCAGGGAAGTTTACATGTTACATTTTAAGATGTACAGTACACATTCTCAATTAAAAAATAATCTGAATATCTAAATTCACATCTGCCATAACTCATTAAAAAAGTTATAATAAGATAATCCGTGTCATTATAAGAGTAAAAAAGCTCAAAAAGTAAGAGAACTCTTTCTTATCTGACTTGATATCTGGCTTGATGTTGCCTAAATACTGCACTGTTGGCCATTCTCTGTGAATGTAATGCAAATTCTGTGTAGTATTTTTTATTAAAGATGATTTCTTTTTATTATTTTGAGCCTTTATTTGATAGTTTACAGTGGAGAGAAACAGGAAAGATTGGAAGAGACAGAGGGGATTCGAACCCTGCGGTTACATGGTTACATAATTACTACAACAAAAAAAGTTAAAGTGATCACACAACCTGCATGCATTCAATAACAGTAAATTAATCCATTTGTCTTGTGCGGCCCTGTGGCAATTAATCACTTCAAAACAGCCTGAGGCTCCAGGAACACAGTTCAGTCTGTGAGCTCCACTCCAAATATCACTGAGGGAATACTCTCTGTAATCAGCATTCATACACGGTGTTGCTATGCCATAGGTTGTGTTACTGAAAATGTACCACCGCTCCCTACTCTAATTGCCAAGGAACAATATGGAAGATTTATATTTTACCTCTAATCTATAATTTCACGCCATCATGCAGCTCCAGAGAAGGCATGTGACAATATCCATTTTTTTAATATTATTTTGTGCAGGGTATGGTCATAGCTTATACAGCTATGAAATACAGAACATATACAGTATGTATGAAAAGTCAAAGTATTTGAATCCATAAACAATGTTTCCATAGGACTAGTAACCCATTCATTGTGAATGGTACAGCTCCATGACATCAGTCAGAGCCCACCTTCTTTGGTGTTCAGTTTTAGAAGACTCCCCTACCTGGTTGGTATTGTTTGACCTCTCTGGATATGAACATCAGTTACACCACATGGACTACTGTTATTTTCATACAACCTCTATTTGGTAAACAGGATCCGTTATTTTCTCAAGATTACTTGAGAAAATAAAGTTATTTCTCAAGATTACTGAATGAGCATTTCCACCTAATCTATAACTGTGTTCACAGCCATCAACTTCTGTGTTGCATTGAAACATTCGAATTCTGTCTTTGTGAGGATGTAGACTGGACATCTTGTCCATCATCACTGCTTTATAATGACATAAATCCTCTGTGGAGGATGTGGGACATGGACACAAAACACAGCTTCCACTGTAGATTTTATTTCATTTTTACAGATATCTTACTGAAAATTTCAATTCTTTTGAAGACATTTTTTTTAGTGTTGAATGTCTTGAATTGAGCTTAATAAATCTTTATTGGTAAATATTTCTTAATATTACATTTGAAACCTGTATTTAAATTAAGTCTTTATATTTTGTGGCAAGGCAATTACTTTTGTTTTAATATTGTGTATATTCTCTCCAATACATTTTTTAAATAATAGAAAGACAACTTACGGCATATGCCAGTGGCTCGTCATGATAAAATAGCTTGCATTCTTTATTTACATATTGATCAGTTCATTTCAACATTTATAAAATTTACAGGTCTGCATTTTCACTATCAATGGAAATTTGTAGACCAACACCATGTTTGAATATATAATACATACCTTTGTTGCTGTTTACTTGATATTCTTTGGGTACAGAATTGTTCAAAGTACAGGTAATAGTTCAGCAAACATACAGGTAAATCCAACTAAAGAACAAATGCAGACATTGAAACAGTTTGTTGTTCATTGCACAAGATTTCGTTTTTTACTTTTAATCCCATGACATTTTAAAGAGGGTCGTTTGAAGTGGCATGTCTGCACTGATTAGCACAAATTTCTGTGTGAATGTTTTCTGTCCTGATTCAAACCTAAATACTGTGGTTGTTCAACCAAGTACAAATTGAAACTGGGCTACTAAATCACCGTTACTCTGTCATCACAGGCAAGACCACAATGTTACAGCCAAGATCATGTTGCCAGGTAACACAAGGCCCATCTAGAGGTCGTCGGACTCCGGGACTATCACAGGCTCCAGGGGGACAGTGGGTAGGATAACAGGGCTGCCGTCAGATATCCATCCCTGGGCCGTCCTGTTGAAGGTGGGCCGCTTCATCCCTGGCTCCTGGAGCTCTGGATACTTAGGGGGGTTCAGGTCCACCTCAGGGAGTTTGAATGTGATTCCTCTGGGAGCTTTGTCAAAGCCACCGAAAGGGGTGGCAACCCTGCAAGTCAGATGAACTGTGTGAATGCTACTGTTTTTAGTACTCAACAAACAACAAAATAGCTATGATGTACTCATAGTTGTCTCACCGGTTGAAGCATTTGTAGTCAGGCAGGTCTGATTGTGGCTCGGGGGCAGGCATTCTAAGTTTGAGAGTCTCAGCCAGGGCCGGGTCGCTGAGGATGGCCTGCTCCCATGGGGAGTGATAGGACTTGGGCATAGCTGTAGTGTTGAACTTCTCTGCAGCCGCATCTTTCAAGGAGCCGCCATGAACAAAGAAGAAGCACACCAGAAAAAATAGCAAAATGCCAATATGAGATCATGTTGTTGAGGGTTATTCCAACATCGTAAACAGAATGATCTGACGGTGTGAGGCTGAATATTGAGCATTTATTTGGTGAGTAAAGTTTTAGTGAGCCCGGAGGTTGTGAACTGAGGCAGTAATCGGAGAACACTTAACACAGGCAGGCTGATTTGTCCATCATTACGATCTGAGGTCTTAAAATAGTGCATACTCTAAGTGTGCGCTCATCGCAGGACAAGTCAAAAGGCAGTTTGAGTTGGCATGGGATGACACCACACAGGAGCATATCAGATTATGCATGGGGCTCCGTTGGCTATTTAAAAGATAGCTTTGTGCTGCAGGGAAAGGAAATGCTTGTCATATATACCTTTGAAGTGTATGCAATTCTCTAAAACTCCAAGCCTGCTCAGGTTGAATAATGTGAACTTTTCACCACCATGGAAAAATTACTCAGCACATCAGCTGTCATAAGACAAGACCAGCTGTTATGACTGTATTATAGCAGTTTTCATTAATATGATAGCATTATGTAACCACTAGCTCTCATTTGGCTGTGCAGCAAGGCTTGTTTTTGATGGTAACACACAGCAGTTTGACAGTGGTGGGAGAAAAGGTAAAGATATAGGGATTTTGAATGACCAAATACACTCACAATGCTAACGCTGATGAGGCTATACTTACTACACACATTATCACTTGTAATTTTAAGAGTTATAATTGTGATTGAATGTTGTATAACTGTATAAGCATAAATTGCATATTAAGCCAAACTTGCACAGGCTGATATATACTGTACAGCCTAATTACCTGGAGCAATGCTTTCTGGATCAGCAGCATTTCCGTGGGCCGGTGTGTTGCCCCCATCCACTTTTTCTACATTGTCTGGATTCTCAGTTAAAAGATCATTCTGCAAAACAGGATAAGGTACAGTACACTTATTCACATGAAAATTTCATAATACTTCAATGAATTGTGCATCAGTGTGTCATACAAAGGTGACACATGTGCCTCTTTCTCTTGCATGCACTCATACTGTATGCAGACACATATGCACGCTCTCTCTCTCTCTCTCTCTCTCTCTCTCTCTCTCTCTCTCTCTCTCTCTCTCTCTCTCTCTCTCCCTCTCTCTCACACACACACACACACACACACATCAACAGGCACTGATAAGCAATGGAGCAACTCCACTGTAAAGTGCCTGTGCAGCCTCTCAGAAGATTTGGCCGGAGCAGAAGAGGCAAAGGACACGAGGCACGTGTCTCTTCCTATCTTCCATGTGTTATAACACTTTTGGCACGAGCTGAATTTTCCGATAATAGCTTAATGGGTCGTATTTATTGGGTACACAATTTCAATTTTTTCATACAGTCAGCACTCATGCCAAATCTCCAAATAGTGACAGTCAATATGGTGCAAGAGGATAGGATTGAAGTATTCAATACTGAGTTAGACTGGATGACACATGTAGACAAAAGTTAACTTACATTTAGCTGTGTATTTGCCTCATTTTGGATACTTTCAAATGTGTATTTATCAGATCTCCTCTGCCGCATTTTAAAAAGACGGGAACCTCTGTTGGAAAGCAACGATAACTCCTCCAACATAATGTCTTTTGGAGTGCTGAGCTTCTTTCCTAGATCCATTACGTCTCCTGTCAGGCAACAAAGGTGAGAACAAAAAATTATGATGCAGTCAAAATAAACTCTGCTATGTAGAATGCATACAGTTGTAAATCATTAGTACATTAGTTGCATAATACATATCCGATGTTAATGGTGAGCTAACAACTTCCTCATAGTACCATAAACATGTACATGTGTCAATCATGTCCTACATTGATTTAGATCACAATGTGGAAGACTGTGAAATCTCACAGGGAAAATACATTTTGAAACAAATTCCCTCACAGAAAGTCTGTTTGAGAACTGAACAGAAAATGTACCCATATCCACAGAAAACCCCCCTGAGTACTGTGACGATTCATTGTCATTGTCAAGCAGCCTTAGAAAATGTCCATATATGACATCACAGACCATATACAGAAGTGTCACAAAATCCACATTTGCCATTTTTGTAAATCATCTAATGGAAAATGAGTTATCATTGTACTTGAGACTTGGTTTTGGATGAACACGATACTTCCTCAACAACCACTGCAGACGGAATGTACCCCAGCTGTCCCGGGCCTTCACAATATCCAAACAGCTACAGTTGGCCCGCGCCCTCCCCTCCCCTCTCCTGCCCACCCACCCACCCAGAAATAGCCTTTTGAAAAGGACAACGACAAAGGATTAGTCGCCATAGGTTGTAAATCATCCCATTAGCTTATTTATGGCAAGTGCAGGAGAATAGCCCTGACATTTTGAACTAAGATCAAAATGGATCTTCTCTAACAGCAGTGTGTTTCTCCGCTGAGCCTCAGCTCTAGATCATACCATTGGTACCATGGACCTCTCGGCAAATAGCTGCTGCATGCATCTTCCTCTCTCCAGTTGGCATTGTACAGAATTGTGACATTGTGGCTGTGGGAAGGGTGGCAGAACCCAGGAGTACTGGAAACACATAAAGGACACAGGATGTAGTTGTTCTGCCCAGCTCAAAGTGAAGGATTTTTATTCCCAACACTATGAAGTCATTGGCAAATCAGTGCAATACTAGGTTAATATGTTACAGATAAATACACTGGAATAAAGCCATCATAAGCTAGAGTGTTGCTAAATGTAAGAATATATAATGCAATACTATGATTGACAATATTAAACTTGTGTCTCGGTCATTTTGTATGCATTTATATGTTTACATTCAGTGTTACTTTTTAACTAAACCAAAACTAAAATGTTTTGTTCAAATAGCTAATTGAGATTTTATCTTTATTTTTCATTAAAGGGGCTTTCAAAGCTTACTCTGAATTATCCTTGTCATGAATTTAGGCTTTTTGTCTAAAGTGGAATACCACTGAATTTCAACACAGATATTTTATTCATATGCTTGAGGCCAGCTTGGTGAGTGTAAGTGTATGATCAGTCCTCTAGAGACAAAACCCTGAATCTGTGATGTCATACCAATGCACATTGTCCACAGAGAATGAATTGGAGAATATGGAAAAGATAACAGGAAAGAGATGAAACCGAGGACATACAGAATGATTTTCTGGGGATAAGGACATATTTTATTGCTCTATTCTATCTATTCAGTTATGCAATATACACAAATATGATATAAAGTTTGTTCAGCTGAAAAAGAAACTCAAAGTCACAGAGTCAGTCTCCCATTTGCTGTCAACATATATTGCTAATTGAAGCTAACAAAATCTGCTATATTAACATTTGTCATGCTATGATGAGTCACTGTAGAAGTTACATTCAGGGGCGCGTTATAAGCAAACAATGCAATGCCTAATCCTCAGTTAGGCTCCATTTCATTTGCAATTGAACCATGCATGTAATTTTTACAACTTTGGCTGCCACCAGAAAAACTAATAGTATGTGAATGGCATTGAGTGAGTGGCATTTTCCTTGAAAATATCACAAGTTATGAAACATAAATCATCATGTCCAAGGGTCTGGGTGAACATTGTGTCCTATAAGGTTGTTGTGCGAAATTGGATACAACAAATGTGATCTTGCCAAAAGAAATGATTGTTCTAATGCCAGTATTCTCCAACATGACATTCAAAATAACTTCCAGTGGGAAATGTGTTCTCATAAAATCAAGAATGCATGTTTCACATTACAGACTAACATTTATTTTTGCTTTGTTGTTACACACAGAACATGATACTGTACAGTATGTCTCTAAATATATTTCCTTTCTTGCAGCCACAAGCCATAATATACCAATCAGCTCTTCATCATTTACACTTTCAATCCAAGTGTTCATTCACTCACTTGTGCCCATCTGATGACTTTGCAACAGTAAATATTGGGGGAAAAAACTGAAATCATGTTCATGCATAATAATGAAATTCTAAAAATACGTGTTAGTGAGAATGCAAAACAATATTATTTTAATGATAGAAAATATATCTTATTAAATTATAATGTATTGTCCTTGCTTATCCACAAGGAAATGAGAAAAGGATTCTTATAATGTATAGGAAATATAGTTTTCCTATGTTAGAAGCAGCAATACAATGACTTCTCAATGGTTGTAATATAACAATAAATATAATTTCACTAGACCTCACATTCACAAAAACGCACACTGACGAGGTTTCTCCTTACCTGTGATGGTGTCCCTAGTATGCAACCTGTATCCTTGAGGGGAGGCAAAGAAGCTCAGGGGTCAACCTAGGTAGTTTGATCTTCCCTGATCTTCACACTCCCGGACACTAAAGCCAAACTGTGAGGGTGTCTCTGTGTCTGTTGTCAGTGGAATGCAGCTTACATCAATAGGCTAAATTTAACCTGCCAAACACTCAAAACCACTCACAAACACCACGGGACAAGGATAGTTACCAGAGAGAGAGCAGACGATGGACAACACTCATGCCCAATGATGTTCTTCGGGGCAAGGACTCCCCTCCAGACACCGATTCCTTTTACCTCTTTCTGAGTCTTCAAAGAAAGCAAGTCTCTGTGGGAGTCTTTCTATACTGATGTAAACTTGGAGGCACCGTGCCTTCAAGTTAGACAGATATTTAATAGTGAGCATGCCTGCAACTTATGTACTTCTCTCTCCAAACTTTGTTTTGTTATTGTCCCCGTGATTACTGACTTTGGATAAAGATATAAATGGCTGAGGAGGGTTAAAGGGGAGTGCAGCCTCAGCCCTGAGACGGTGAGGTCACCCAGAGACTTTTTACACAGCACCTTCTCACATGATCAAGGTCATTATCCTGGCAGCCAAACCTGTTGTCATGCAACAGACATACAGTACATTCACTCTCTTGTGTATACATGAGACTGAAAGGAAATACAATGCTGAAATATGAGTGAAGTTCCCTCATGTAATATTTGTGCTATACACCTAATGTAATAATAATACTTTGACATAAATATCTATTTCAAGTTATAGCTTTTTCAATTATTCTAACCTAGCTGAAAATGTAGCAATTGTATTCTTGTACTCTATCAGATGGATATAATTTCAGGTGTCACTTTTCCGTACCATCAATATACATTGTTGAATAAATTAATAAATGTAGCCAATTGTAAAAGAATGAAACAAAACATTGCATTAAATATATAATATATTGATGTCTTTTCAATTCACAGTGTGAGACAAATGATTTTGAGTATAGACACAAAGATGAAAAATAAACATTTTAAAGGACTTAAAGCATTTTCATTTATTTTTATTTTTACTCTATGTTTATATGGTGCAAAAAATTAACATTACATTCAAGCAAATCAACAGAATAACAGCCCATCTCTATGTATGGTCTGGGCTAAACACGTGGTCACATCATTCACACTAAAACCCTGACACTAGAAGCCAGGATCTGTGATCTCGGAAAATGATTTCTTTTAACACTGCAACACCACACAACCATCAAAGGTGGGATAATTTATGAATATAAACATGCGAGATTTGTCCTATTAATAACTTACAAATATAAATCATGGCAATAAACACTGATGAATGTTTTTGAAAGCTTGCATATAGTTAGCCAGTTCAGATAAAAGTAATATTAAGATGTAATCATCATAGAAATCCCAATTCTTAATGCAAGTTTGCTGCTTTCCAGAAAATGCTGCGCTGTAGCTAATTGTTTGGAATTTAACTTCTGCTCATGTTGCAGTCACTAGAAGGTGCTAGAAGGTGTAGGAATGATCCAGCATCTAGACATACTTAATATTTCTCTAACAATAAGAGCATTCACTTCTACTTTATTATATCTGAATGCAGTAGCCTGCAATGGGCACTGCAGTATTAATAAGATAAATGCCGGATAAATGCATGATGAGTGACCTCTATAATGGTTATCACTGTATGAAATATTCGGATGCCAAATAACATGCAAAACCTCAACTTGAAAATGTGCTCATGAAATCACAGTGTGTTTAAAAGCTAATGATATAACATTTAACACACCAGTGATAAGCCATGCATGAAATTTGTTAAAGTGCCTTATTTCTCAGCACCCCTCCCCGACTAAACATGTCAACAATATCAGCATTTTCAGTGAGCAAAACCCCTCCACCTGTTAAAAATCAATTTACCAAACATGTCATTCATGATACCCATAGACCTCTCAAGAACATCTACTACACATTCAGTTCTACTTACATAACACATTGCTTAATCTCATCTGATTTACATTTTGCTTCACATTATTACTTTTCATTAAGATGTATAAAATGTATATGGTATGAAGATGTGGTGTTTAAATGTAATTCAAAAATCTTAAATGGTTCCTCATCTGCAAAGTGTGTATGTTCAAGATAATAAAAACACCATCTTTAAGCTATACGACTTCTGCAGTTACTGCATTGCATCTAATGGTGAGGGTGCTAATTTTTAAGATTTTTTCATGATTGTAATGGTCCACTCCTGTCCTCAAATGGGAATGTCTAGAATAATCAATACAACATAAGGATTTTGAATGATCATTTGGACACCATTGCATAATCTCCCATTAATACATAACAATACAGAATAACATTGTTGTGCTCTTCAAACCAATAAGTGCTCGTACCTTCATGGCGGGGACATTGTCATTGAGGAACACACCATCCCATCAAAAAAGAAATATAAGTTTCATTGATTAAAAAATGCCTGGGTCTAAGACCTATGGGATAAGTTTGAACCAAACCACACCAAGAAATACATCCTTAATCACTGCAGATCAAACAGATTCCTTCTCTTTGGGCTAAATTTACTTTGGTGTCTTTCATTTTTATCATACTTTGCATGACCATTTACACCATATACCATTCATGTCTATATAAATGTATATTGCTGTGTGTCTACAGTATGTTTACCTTATTCATGGTGGCATTAACTTCTCTGGGCTGCGCTAAACAGGAGAGAGTACTTTGTTGGGCTGGTGCCTTGTCCCATGTATCCAATAGTGGCCCTACTACCAGACCTCAGAGGTTGGGCTGGTCTAAAGGGAGGCCCACAGAAAGCTGATTTCTCAGGTGGGAATGTCCTGCTCATAGACGGTGCCTGAAAAGCTGGGGCTGCATGATAATGACCTTTGGTGACAGCTGTGGGATCAAGAGACACCCTGTGCTTCCACTCAGCTGGAGGCTCTGGTAGAGATCTGCGATGCCCTGCAGCTTTGACATTAGAGGCAATAGACGACTGGAGGTTCTGGAACACAAAGGCCTCGTCCACCGAACCAATGGGGCTTCTGGATGCTGCCTCCCAGGGTGTCGGGGGCTTGTAGGTCTTTTCTTGCCAGGATGTTTGCCTGTATGCAGGTACAGAAGATGGCTGGAATCCAGGCGTGCTCACAGGGGACAGAGGATTGTGAGAGGGCACAGAATTCAGCCGCCTGGGCAGGCTCAGCGAGCGGCTTCTGCCAAATCCCTGAAAGAAAACCACATGCTGGTTGACCGATGTGACAGCACTGCTGCAGACTTTGCTGCCACCTTCTGGTATCATGGAAGCCAGAACAATAAAAGATACTTTTGATTATGCAGAGGACTATGAGAGGACTTTCTTTTGAAATGAAAATAATAAAGACAGAAAAGATAGATTTTAAAATTGCAGATGTGTAAACCAATTAGGTGTGCACATGTAGGTTTTCCCATAAATCCCATAAAAGGGTTTGAGTGACCTGAATATACAGGTAACTTCCTATTTGTCAAGATCTTAAATCAGCATTTATGGCATTGGCAATACCACCGATTTAGAGTAAATGAAGAGGATTTCAGAACTTACCTGCTGTTCAGGGTTCAAGAAACTTTAAATAAGTACAGTATCAATGTTACTAGATCACAGACATTGACAGGGTGATTCATGTTTGTCTGGAACTATATTTGTACCAGTTGTTCTTTGTTTCCTTCCTCAATAGCCAATCTGTACCTTGCATCAAAAGTGCAACTTTTGAAGGCCAAAATGTTATATATTTCCTCTACTCTATAGTTCCAGACTGTTCACATTCCAAGGTAACAGTGGCCTGGTGAACATGCTGTGACAAAAACATACACATCAGTCCAGTCAGGTTGAGTCAACCAGAGCACTGACAGTGGTAACCTTCAGCAGTATTTACAATATTAGAAACTAAGTCAAGATAGCCAATCAAGTAATGGATGTTAGAAAATTGCTATTGCTGAAGGCAGAGCAAATATTATGAATACATTTTGCATTGCGGTGAGAAAGATAAAGGAGGAAATGTGAGTGAGTGAAAATGATACAGTAGTTCAGGAAAGGAGAAGCTCATGACACACATAGGAAATACACAAATAAGGGTAAAGAAGAAATTTAATAGCATGATTGTGCAGAGTACAAGAAGTGCAATAAACAATGATATGTCAGAAAGGCAGACATAGGGACAAACAAGACAAAATCTGAATTATTTCCTAATTTCATTTTGAGGTGCTATTGGTAATGTGCCATCAATAGCAGAATACTTAAATCTCAGTTTTAAGCTTGCTCATGTTTTGCATAAAGGATGAGGATACATAATGTCAGTTGACTATACTGACAGTTAAATAACTGGCCATAGCTGACAATTACAGAAAAAGAATCCACATAAAAAACAATTAATGTCGTGAGGGTTAATGACCACAACAAAAGCTAATGCTTTGAGCTGTTATGACGCTATCAAAGTTTGGAATGAGACTGAAGGAATTGCAAATCGTATGCATCCAAAAAAGGAGTGCATATATCTCCCCAATCACACTAATTAATTTACAGTATACTGTAAATATACTGGGTATATGTTGCTTTTATCCCAGAAGTATTCTTCACTAAAATTATAGTCCAGAATTTTTGAAAGGCATCAATATTTTATAAACGTAATAACTGTCATTATTGTGTTTAGTCTTTGATGACAATGACAAGTACAGTATCTAGTTTAAAACAATCTACCTTATTTCATTTTGGAAAAAAAAAAAGCTCAAACGTCACCCTAGCTGGACAAGGCTCTCTAGACACATTTTTTTTTTTTTTTTGCACACATAATAGCACTTCCTGAGAATCACTTAATAATATGTTAATCTCACGTTTCCTTTGTCCAGCACACATGCACCTCCCAAGTTTCAGGAAGATGATAAAAAGTGCTGCTATATTTTATTTATGTTTATTCATGTTACATCATGTTATAACATTTTTAAGCTGTTAAGAAAGCTTTTCTGTTCATTCTGTTTCAAATACCTGTTGTGTGTATCACGTTTTCCTATATCATTGCCAGCTAGATACAGGTATATGCTTCTCCCTACACAACTGATTTTTGATGAGTGGCCTACATTTTGACAGTGCAAAACTCTCTACCTATTCACCTGTAAAGATTGAACTATGAGATTTTAAATGCCACCAAGGTGCAAAATAAATTGTGTTCTATCATCTCAGTGTTTTTGCTATATCAAAACAGACCATATATTACAACTAATGCATCTTAACAATAGGTTTCCACTGTTTGCCTGTTACCACTGGCTTTTTAGCAGAAAAGTTTGGCCGAGGAGCCATTTGACATGCACCTCTAGCAATGAGGGATGCAGGAGAGAAGGCTGAAGCTAAGCTGCCACCAGTAGATGGCTGGTGGGAAGTGCTTGTGGGTTGGGCGCTTGCTGCTTGCTTGGTGGTTCTGCCATGGGCAGCAGATGTGACAGTAGGCTTTTCATCCAGTTGCTTGTCAAGTGAAAGAGGCTCAGCTGATCTTGTGTTTTGGCGGGTAGAAGGATATTGGGAACTTACCGATCCAGAGGACTTAGCAGGGGCTTTTGGCTTGCTTTGAACAGCAAGGTCACAGGCATTATAAGGAGAGTGAGAACGGGCAGAACTAGGTTTAACGGTTGGGGTAACCTCAGATATTGGTGCTGGAGATGCTTTGAGGCTTGGGCTTTTGGCCTCAGTGACTGCATCATATTTGAAAAGTGAGGAGTCCAACTGATAAGGCTGATGTTTCATCACATCTAAGGCATTGAGATGCTTTGGGGGGGGTGCTTTAGGCTTCCCTTTGGTCTTTGCCTTGATTTTGGGGCTTGTGGAAGGGGGTTGCTTGGCTGCTGATGGAGGGTAGAAAGGAGCAAGAAGGGGATTGTATGATAGGGGAGGTGGGGCACGAACATTGGGAGAATACCTCCAAGAGTTAGGGAGGGATGAGGTGGGGGAGGGGGATCTTGTTTTGTTAGCTTGCACTGTGTCAGCATCAACCACAAACTTCTCCATACGGGACTGCCTCTTGGCAAACAACTCTGCACCTTTTCCCGTCATTGTTGGACCATCACCAGCCCGACTAATACCTCTGCCACCTGAGACCTGACCCCTTGGAGAAGCAGGTGATGCTTTTGATGCGTGGACGTATGAGTTCCCTGGTTGTGGGCAAGAGACAACTGAGTTAGCAGCACTTGCTGACTTATTCCTTGAGGATGAGGGTGGGTGAGGTGAGCTGTGGGTTGGACTGAGGGCCTGAATACTCACAGGCGATCGAGGTGGCTGCAGACCCCAGCTATTCATGGTTGGTTGAAGTTGAGGCTGAGGAGAGGAGTTGACTGGTGCCCAGGCATTAGCAGGCATTTGAAGTGGTGCCTGAGTTTGAACTGGTGCCCAACGGTTGGCCATCTGTTGAGCCTGAGCCCGATCTTGCTGTTGTAAGTTATGCTGAGCATGAGGCCCGACAGGACTACGAGAAGACGGTGAAACTGGACTTCTTGGTGGGTTAAAGGGCTCAAGAGAGGGACTCTTCCCCAACCAGGGTGGGCAGGTTGGGTTGATGGTAGGTTTTGGGGCGACTGGAGGGGGATTCTTGAGCTTTAATGTTCTGGGTTGCATGAAGTTACAAGCCTCAGCACCTAGACTAAAAAAGTCTTCCTCTGGTTCAATAAAAGACCTCCTTTCCCCTTTGTTTTGGGGGTGAAGATCTGATGCTTGCTGTGATGCTGATGACTGTTTATTAGTACCTCTCCGTTTTGACTCTGGTAAGATACCAGTCTTGATAGCTGGCACAGATATACGCTCATCTCTTGAGGCTATGATGTCACCAGTTGGGGACCAAACCTGTGGACTAGTGTTAATCGGCACAGGTACTTTGAATTTCAGTTCAGGCTTCTTTGTCACTGGGACAGTAACATCAGGCATGAAGGGAGCAGGTGCCCTATTTTGAAATCCGAGGAAGGGCTTGGCAGTTCTGTTTGGCACCAAGGGTCTTGGCACATTGGATAGGTGGTTCATCTGTTGCATATTTTCTTGGTGCTGTAAGTTCTGCTTGAGACTTGCATCCATGTAGTTTTGATTGGCCTGATCAGCATGCATGTAGGTTTCCTCTCTGTCATAAGTATTCTGTATCTCTGTGTGTTCACGCTCTGTTATCACCTCCACAGGTAATCCTTTACGCCTCAATTCTTCATGCTCTAATGCAATTTCATCCATCCGCTGGCGACGCTGGGCAAACATCATTACACCCTTTCCTTTTGTCTCTGGCAGTCCCTCCATTTCTTGAAGATTTTCCCAGTTCAGACTGAAATGTTGCTGTTGGCGATAGGCGGTGCACTCCTCCTCTAGCTCAGAGTCACTTGTTGCCACGAAGTTAAACCCAACTGACCTGACTTCCTCGGCTTCTTCCTCTATTTGGTCTTCGTTGTCAAGCTCGTTCTCACCAGTCCCGTAGCTCACAAGTGTATATTTCTTGACCCTCTGACGACGCTTTTTAAACAGTAAGGCTCCCTTATTTTGAGGGTTTGGTGCATCAGTTAGAAGCCGAGCAATGCGCTTACATTTAGACTTGGTCTCCTTGACGTGTTTCTCTGATTGGCTCTCGATGTGACTGAGCCCTGAGACACACAGAGAAGAGAGAGAGAGAGAGAGAGAGAGAGAGAGAGAGAGAGAGAGAGAGTGTGTGAGAGAGAGAGAGAGAGAGAGAGAGAGAGAGAGAGAGAACACACGCACACAGAGAGACAGAGAGAGGGAGAGGGAGATGAAAACACATAATACATAAAAATTGTGTATGTCAAACTAAGTTTACCAGACTACAATATGTTTTTGACCGGTCAAAGTACAGTAAAGTCATATAACTACTGAAGTGAGTACTATTACTAATTACACTATTAATGAATAGGCCTATACATTAATAATTTCTTAAAAATTTGTTTAAAAAGTTTAAAAGTTTGGTTTCTTTAAAATTGCTGAACTACATATACAGTACTTCAATTTTCATAGTATATCATTGTCTGGCGGCAACCATGTATCTCAATAATGGAACAAATGCTGAATAATCATTGGAGGTATTAGTTACTTGCAAGGTAAGATTGACTTTAAGTAGTTGACAGCTAATAATACTTTTTTTTGTTGTTGTTATTGTTATTATTATCATTATTACTATTATCATTAGACACATTTTTTAAAAATGTTCTTGATGAAGCAAGTACACTAATAATAAGTTAGAGAAAATGTAAAAGTGTTCTTGCTGAAGCAAGCACACTAATAAAAGCATCATATTTACTTACAGCTAACTTAGGGGGGTCCATGAGGCAAGGAAAGTGAGGAGCTAACTTTCCATTGCAGTCAAGTCTTACGGTTGGAAAAGGGATCAGGTGACAGGCCAGGGTGACACATGCTGGTGTCTGTCAAATGCATTTCTGCCGGCCTCATCACTGGCATGGTCATATTTTATTCTTGCCCTGCTCTGACTATTAAAGCCATGGGGAATTCGCCCTGCAAGTCCACTTCAAATAGACCCCATGTTACGGCATGAAAATAACCAGCACCCATAGTCCTCTGCACAAACTATTTATCTGTTAAATAAAATCTTATGCTTCATACAATACCTACAATAATTACATCTTATGATTTGCACTCATTTAGAGGACAGGAATTTTAAAATGTATAAGCTAAAGTTATTTTGTGCCTCAATGACTGCATTTGTTGTAATAACAAAATGATGTCTAATGTATTGATAAATCAGACAATAAGTGGAAAATGAGAAACTAGTTTTCACTGCATGCTGTACAGTTTGCACTCCTGGCTACATACGCACACTGGAATCTAACGAATGAGGGTAGAGGATAGCTACTTACGTGTGTACCTCGCCCTGTGCCTGTCGGGTCTGCACAGATCTCTGTCAGACTCCCAGTTCCTCTTCTCTGCCTGCTCAGCACCCTCGCCTGAAATTCCAAAGGAGACAGGAGCAGGAGGTGCTTCACTGCACCCTCCTTCTTCTGAAGATTTAACCCTCCTGTCGTCTCTGGCTCCAACACCCTGTCTGTTGCTGTCTCCCAGAGGTTGTTCCTGGGTCAGGGTCAGGGCCAGGGTCATATCACCACAGCCGAGAGAGGAGGAAGATGAGGCAGAGTGCGTTCGTGGTATCTGGCCGGTGCAAGGCTGTGGGCTAGGGCACTCTGAGTGTGAGGACAATGACGTTGTTAAGGTTTCGATGTCAGGAGACCCTCTTGATTCACTGAGGTAGATGTCATCCATTTCTTGGTATGAAACATCCTCCTCACTTCCACTTAGTTCAGGCAGGGACTGCTGCTCACATACGGACTCCCAGTCTTGTGATTGATGGCATTCTGGGGACTCGAGGTCAGCCTTTGGGATATCAGTAGGCTGTGGGTCTGAGGGATACTCTGCATCACTCACAGTATCATCATCGTAAGACTCTGCCAAGGACTCAGAGATGCAAAATTCTTGTGAACCATCTGACCCTGACCAAGAGTGGTCATTATTCTTTGGGTCTTCAGCTTCAGGTTCCATCTCTAATGCGCTTTCAACGGGTCCTGGGTGTCACCAAAGATACCTTTATTAAGACAAAGACAAAAAGTTTCAGGCCAAGGAGACCTTTAACTTTGAAGGCTGATGATATACATTTCAATATTACAGAAATACATGTTTAAATGTTTCTTTTTTAAAACAGAACACACTGAGACCTTTGAAAATAATCTCTACCCAGACCAACAAGAGTGTTAACACCAGATTTAATGATTTGACAAAGTACCAAAGTAAACACTACAATGCTTCAGCAATAAAATTCTAATAACTGTGAAGACAATTCATCCAGAATTAAACGTTTTAGTGTTCAGAAACAGACATTGCAGCAATTTTACACTTTGTAACATTTGTAACTACTGTGTAATTGATTAACTAAATTCCTCTCCCCAATAGGAAGTGCAGACTTGCCTTGGCGATTTCATCAGAACTGCCATCGCTCTAAATGGAATGGTATGTAATATCATCGGGGAAACAGCATTCACATCCAAGAGTATAAGCAAAACAATTGGGTGGCTGTTTTCCGAACTACTGTTTATACAATGAGATTTCTTTCCCCTCACTGTTCTCATCTATCACTGCAATGAATATCAATGTGTGTGAGCATTTCCATTTAAGAACTAAATCTGAGACAGAATAAGCTTTATAAATAGTAGAACAACTAGGCCTCCTACCCCTTCACTTAAATCAAGTGCTTGTTTTCTGACTTGAAAAATAATTGCATGGACCTATTTTGTTGGCTGGTGTGACTTGAAAACATGATGGGTCACAATGTGCTCTCTAATAATACTTTCTTCTCTTTTTGGCTTTTTATCAGATACTGGATCTCAAAGTATGATTACCAGCATAAACAGACTGTACTCAGCTAAGAGCTAAGTTTCTCTTTTTAAAGCCCCAATATGTGGAATATTTACCTCAATATATCCTTCTCAAACTAATATTGGTAGTGGAGTATAATGGCTGTGGAAAAATTAGACCTTTGCAGTGAAAATTGGCTAATTATTTGTTATTATCCTGTATGTGTTTATTATATTAGTCTGTGGTACGATTTGGCGGGAAATATGCAGGATTGACATATGGAACAAAGATGGAGCCTCAATCAAAACAGAAAGAGGACTCACTTTGATTACTCGTTCGTACGTGAACAAATACACAGACAAGTCCAGATGCTGTAGCCTACAGTCCCACGGGACCTAGCTAGTTGAGCAGCATCAACTGTTGCTGTTGTTGACGTTACTGCAGTTCTGGAATAATCAGGGTAACCACATCATTCACCAATGTATTGTCAAGAAGAACAGATGCTAGTTAGCTGTTAGCAAAAATGTTTAGTTAGCATTGCCCAAACTTAAATAAACACACATTTGTTTCGCAATACTGCTTTGCTAGCTCAATCCAGTTGTAACTAAAATATTCGCTAGCAAAAAATAGTTTTTGCATCCTGCATTAGCAAACCGCACTTCCAAACACACATTGCAACACTAATACCGGGCAAGCGAGCATCCCTCAAGGTGAGAGAGTGCCTTTTTGTTAGCATTGGGCAAACTCTAAAATCCACACCTGTCCCACAGAACTGCTTTGCTATCTTAATCTAGTTAACTAAAACATTCGCTGTCAGAAAATATTTTTTGTTACACATAAATTAACCACCACAGTTGCAAAGCTATGCGAGAACTCCGGGCGAGCGAGCATCACAGTAGCCTACAATGTGAGAGCATTGTTTGAGTGACTGATCGACTGACTGACCTGAATTTGGCTCCTAATGAGCACATCTTGTGCCGTGGGAAAAATAACTCTCCTCCTTTTGTTTGTTCCAGTTTCATTATTCAATTTGCATTATGACAATTTCATGTCACCTCTTATACACCTCTGTATATATGCTTGCAGAGGGGGGGCAAGAAGTGGCAAGTTGTCTTTGTAACAGTGAGGGACCACCAAGGGACTCAAGGGGTCACCAAAGTCATCAAGTTTCAAATTATGCTGTAGCAGCTTTACGTCAGACATATTTTACCATCCATACACAGGAAAAAAGTATAAAGAGTATAAAGGCACAACAACATGTAATACTAAATATGGGATTTATATGGTGAAATGTCCATGTGGCCTTTGTTATATTGGAATGACGAACAGAGAGTTAAAGATCAGAATATGTGAACAAAAGTGCCATTAGAAATAATGATGTCAAGTCCTCAGTAACTAGACATTTAAATACATATAAACATGATGTTAGTTATTTGGGATTAGAACTGATCAAGATGCCATGTAGAGGAGGAAATAGGGACACATTCGCCTTGAGAAAAGAAAGTAGATGGATCCAAATGGCTTGAATGAATAAATTGATTAATCTTGCTATTTATGAGATTTGTATAAGGGAGATAAACTTTATGTATGTGGTCCTTTGTGTATTTATTATGGATTACATGAGTTTTGTTGTGTGATGTGAGGAGTTTTTGATGTAAATGATTCCTTGATTCAAATATGTCTTGGAAAAAAATTCTCAATGTGAAAAATTTTTTTTTCTTGATATATATTTTTTTAATGTGTGTAATGACCTGAAATGATGTAGAAGGACACTGTTAATATGAGTGAAGAACATGTTATGTTTATTAGGTTAATTAAGTGGAATAGGCTACAGGTGTGACTAATTAAGTTGATTAATGGTTAGTCAGTCACAGCCACTGAAGAAGGCAGAATACTGAAACAGCTGTAGGACTGAATTAATTGATTAAACAAAGAAAACTAGTTCCAGAGTGCGGTGTATTTATGCTGGTGATTTGAAATCAAACATGACCAATTATTCTGTCCAAAACTAGCAGATAGAATTTTATATCTGGTACCAGCTGAGTACATGGATTATAGAGCATAACAATAAAACTCAGTAAATGAATAGGAAACTGCAAAACCAAAATCACATTACAAGACATGACGTGTATAGTCCTGTGTCTATCTTGGTTGATATGTGGACCAGGGTTTGGACCACATTAATGGTACTATAGAGCACTGGTTCTCAACGTGGGGTCTGGGGACCATTTATTTCATTTACAAGAAGTTAACACAATTAGAGAATGTAGAAGTATTTCACTGTTATCTCTCTACCTACAATACAGATAGTCATGGAATTCTGGACAAAATCATATCTAACTATAAAAATATTCTCAGATTTGGGTTCAAGAGACAAAATCTCATCAAATGGGGGGCCGTGGCCCTAATGTGAACTAAATTAGGGTCCTTGATATGAAAAAGGTTGAGAATCACTGCTATAGAGGACAAAGGCCAGTTCAGCAGCCCTACTGTTTGGAAGTCAGCAGGGGGCAGTAAAACTTTTAGGTCTCAGTAGAAGCTCAAGCCTTTTACACACAAACATGCCAGTTCCGCTATATCCACCAGAGGGTGGCGCCATATCTCTGCAGACCAACATCAAGTTACTTTGATTAATCCATCTACTGCAGTGTGTTGACGATTCACCAGAAGAAGAAAAAAAGCCTTTTTGGGGAAGATATATGTGTGGTATACATGTTAAATGTGATACAGATTTGCCCTAATAACTATATTTTTTTGTATTTATGCACTCTACAATTTATTGTTTTAATAGTCTATTTATAAGACACTCCCCGTTCAGTTCCAGTATTGCAATAGACATAGACTGTGTCTCCAGGGCAACAGCTCAAGGGTCAGAGTATATAATGAGTGAGTGGATTGGTTCTTCAGTTGGCAGTTGATCACATCTTGCAAGCCACTGAGGTCTGACTGATGACAATAATTTTGTCAATATATTTGCAGAATAAACACAATCTTTTACAAATTTGTCACTGAAGACCCCAGCCTCACAAGTGCAACATAGGCCCTGATAACATATTAACAAAAACACTTAAACCGTACTCCCAGCCAAAGAAGTGTTTTTGCTCATATTATTATTAGTACCCACACATACACACACACACACACACACACACAAACACACACACGGACGCAGACAACCAAAATTTGGAGTAAGCTGTAGGACTTAACAAATGAGCAAAGTTGTAGCCCGATTTGCAGAGGGGATAAAACACCACCAAACAACTCTCCTCAGTAAACTTAAGGCATTCAAAGAAAAAGTGTTTACCTAAATTAAAAGTAGAAAACATTAGAATTTAATCAAAAACATTCATGTAGACATGGGGACCTGCTGTGACTCACACTATTAAACATTACACTATTAAAGGAAATTATTCTTATGGCCAATGAAGACCTTTTCATGTGAAGAGGATTGCTGTGTGTCCATCGCCAGACATAGTCAGTTGATATTGATGCAAAACCATTTACCAAAGACATTATTTCATACCAAAACACAGTTAACAAAATTAGACTAGTTCAAATGAGTTCTGTCTGCTCAATGTTTCCCTTGAACAGACAGTGCATATGAAGCTAAATTATTCTAAAACTTTTCAAATATATATTTTAAGAAGTTTGCAAGAATTGCCTTGATCAAATCAGTATTCCAACACCTTCACTTCACTGGATTGTTTCAGATGCTAACAAACACCGTACTGTACTGGGATGAAAAATAATATATTTCTGCAGAGTAAAAGGACAAAATGATGTCATTATGTTATCTAAAGGGCAAATTTCAATGACATACTGTACCTCTTCCATGCACACATATTGTATGCCACATTAGTCAAGACATTACTGGAACTACATGCCACAATTTAGTAGGCCTTTGAACCCGTAGCTCAATTGATGTGTTTTCACCTGCACTATTACATACTGATTTTTTCTGCAGTTTTACTACTGTATATGGCACATGCAGCTCTGGGATTACTAAGATGTTTACTGTGGAGTCTGTTGGAACCCAGTGTCCCATGCCCAGACTTCTCTTCACACTTGGTTTCACTTCCACTTTGCCAGCATCAAGCCTAATTTTGGTGTAGTAGGATGTTCTGTTTCCTAGTAAGGTAAAAACCTAAGCATGCTGACTCATTGCCATGGAGACAGGGAGTCAGCATCCTTGACAAAGGAGTGAACTCTTGGTCTGGGTCACAACCCCTGTGAGGACTGTGCTGCAGGGGATTAGATGTTTCCATGTTATCAAATAATTAGGCTCTCTCACTTCTCACTTCTACCATTAATGATTGAGAAGCACACCTTTTGGGAGGTTTTCAAATGCCTTTTTACAACTTAACTAGTAATAATAGCACAGAAATCTATAGACAACTGAGATAGGTATTAGCCCACAGAGCTATTGCAGTTATTAAGTATTCAAAACTGGATTAAAATAGAGTATTTTATAACCACATTATACAGTACATTTTATATTGGTGCAGCTGCAATTGGAGAGCTGCAGGACATAAAATTTGGTGTAAAGGGATGAACCATAAGGAGCACTACAAAGACTACACAAGTTTTAATGGAACAAATAATAGGCTACACTCTGAGACAATGACTGCATTTCTGAGATATTGTTGAATTTAGCCTATTCTTCCGTTATTATTCTTAAAGATGTTCATCAAAGCCCAAAGCATGCAGACATCTTTGGTAAAATTTAACAAGATGAAATCTTGGACAGTATAGTGTCAATAAATCAATGAAATATGTCTTACCTTCAATGACACTGGAAGAGAGCCAATATTAAGAGGTTGAAAGATTTAATCCAAGTTTCCACTTTAACTGATGTAGTGGTACATGCACTGGTTTGTCCAAAAATCACCTTTTCAGTTGATGCCCAGCATCTTAATTGTCATAGACTTGGATACTGCCTGGTGCAGTGACTATTCTGGACAGAATCTGTGAATACTTTTCATAAATTGCAGACAAACATTCCTCACCCTCCTCCTTGTAGAGTAGCCTTGCTCATTCATGTATGCCATTGTATTTAAAGAGAGAGAAGAAGAACACTCACGCTCCACATCTTAAACTAATCTGCTGTTGTCCCTGCCCCCTTCAGCCATAGCTGGATTAGCAGTAAGTGACAGGTAAGGTAGGAACCAACATCTTTGTTTATTGGTAATTTAGTTGGAAAGACATTTTCAGAATGAAACGTGGCACTGCTGTTACCTTGGTGTCAAACCCTGGCATTATATTTTAGATAAAACATTCATTAATAAGTAAGTGAAAGAAATACAAAGGTATAGGCTACTATGAAAAAATAATAGAGTGTAGAATAGAGATAGAGTGAGAATAATAATAGAGTGTTATTCAAAATTTAAATATGGATGTACAAGAAAGCATGACAACATTTTTGCATACTGTTTTTCTTATACCATACAGTAGTTACAAGGTCAGCGTCACAGTCAAGTCAAAATGGGCTTTACAAGGTTTAGCAGTATTCAGTGTGAAATTAGACATCATCAAGCTGTCGTACAGTAAATAGATGAGGTATGCCCAAAATTCCTTGCTCTCTTTGACAGGATGCCCGTACATGGAACTGAAACCATGGCTTGCAGAAATAATAGGGGAGAGGGACAGTAGTGGACTAAAAGGGACAGTGGATAAACTAAATCAGCTCCCCTAAAGATAAACTGATATTCATGTGAGTTATTATTTTAAACTACATAAATGATAAATTACTTGTTACCGGATTTCATGAAATAAAAAAGTGATCAGCATCACATCTTACTTCCACCAGGCCAATTCTGACATCATCCCTCCAGGTTTCAGCAAAATTGAGCCGGTGGTGTAGCAGTTGTGGCCTTTCAAAGTTTGACATTTTGACCTTTAATCATAGTGTCCCCCTCAGGCCAATCAGTGTAATTCTTTTAAATGCTAACACACAGAGCCAAAGGGCATCATCCCTCCAAGCTTCATCAGAATCGCACCAGTGGCATCTGAGATATCATGTGTGAGTTTAAAATTTTGACCTTGAATTACCGGAGCCACATTAGACCAATCAGTGTCATCTGTAATGATTAGACTGATTTAATGATTGATTACACACACACACACACACACACACACTCCTATAGGGAGTTCAAATAGAGCTTTCTAGGGCCAATAGTAATGGTTAACATGGTGTTAGTAAATGTGTCTTGATCAACATCGTGTGTCTTACTTGACTTGCATCACTTTACAGTACTGGATCAGCAGACTGTGCCTCAGCGTTCACAAATTGGTTAACATTAGAGTGTTAGCGTGTCCAGGCAGCTCTGGAAGCATTGGAAAATGAAGTTTGACAGCATCCTTTCAGAAATTAATGGATTTGGGAAATTCCAAATCATGCTACTCTTGATTCAGACCATGTCTCGAATTACTCTGCCCTGCCACTTTTTGTTGAATAACTTCATCGCGGCGGTTCCCTCTCACCACTGCGACCTCAGCACGCTGGGTGAAGGAGCTGAATTTAGGAATTTAACCCTGCAACAGAGACTTGCTGTTAGTGTCCCAGTAGAGAAGGATGGGACTCCAAGCTCCTGTCAGATGTTTGCAGAGCCCCAATATCAATATCTGTCCGTCTCCAACAGTAGCGACGATACACTCACTGTGCAGTGTCAGAATGGATGGGTGTATGACAACAGCACCTTTAGGTCTACTTTGGCAACAGAGGTAAGTGTCTTTGAGTAACAGTGATCCAGGTGTACTTAAAGTATGATTAGTTGTTTTGACACATTAAAACAGGTATGTGCTGTATTGTGCAAAAGAAGCAGTGAAAAATTCCTTTTTAAAAAGTCCTTTTTACACCAATGTCATTTGGGTGACAAAGTGTGAATATAATACCGTCAACATCATGTTCCTCTTGTCTAACTGCAAAATTATCTGTTCCTTTGCATCATTGCTGGGTGTATCTCAACATACTTTTACCTTACTTGTACCATGCAATGTAATATAATTTATGCATTAATGCTTTCCATCATGTAGTTACTATTTGCTCCTATGAAAATGACATCACAGTAAAACTAAACCATATTTGGGGGATTCATTTCACATTCACATAAAAAGTGAGTTACTTTTTACGATCTGTATAATAATACAATGAAGCCGACTCATTTGTGAGTTTGACAATTTTTTCTGTTTAGAAATGTTGAATGATAGATATTTGGCTAATTAATAACCGCAAATAGATATTGGAAAGAAAAAGTTCTGACTGACTCAAGTTTATATGAAGTTTGGATGATGTCAAAGGTCAAAGTGAAACAACAGCGAGTGACAGAAAGATTAGATTTTCACTTTGCTTAAATTTAATCCCAGTCACTGTTTGAATTGGACCTAGGTGTTGAAATTGACATGGATAGGCTAGAAATTTATGTATTTGTCTTTTAATCAAAAGAAAAATGTGGGATCAATTGAGTAAAATTGCAAGGACAAGACACTGGTCATCAACTTCCACTGTAAAAAATATCTTCTTTTCTTTGAAGTGGGATCTCGTGTGCAGCAGGAAAGGGATGAACAAAGCAACAGCCACTATTTTCTTCATTGGTGTTATGTTTGGAGCTCCTTTATTCGGATTTCTCAGCGATAGGTAAGGCACAACTCAACATATTAACAAAAATGTCCCCCAACCACCATAAAAAAATGTTAGAAAAGAAGATGAAACCTTACAGACCCCTGTGGGGAAATTGGGTTGTTGAAGCAGCCAGCAGTAATAGAATGCACCACAGAAAAAAAATAATATAAATAGAATATAGCAGATGTGTGGTATATAGACATATTCAAACCAACAATTACAACATTATGAGGGCGTGTAAAATTACAGCAGTAGAACTTAAAGGATAAGGCTGGTGTTTTTTAATGCATTGCTTACCATCAACAAATCCTATGAAAATAACAAAATCAACAATGCGTTTGCTCTACTCCCGTTACTTTCTGACTTCCCACGTACCGTTTTTAGCCGTCAACCCGGAAGTCATTGGCTCCAATTGTAAGCTAAAAACCTTGAAATACAGCTCACAAAGACATAGTTTCAATTTTAAAAATCGTTAACTGTTACCATGAAAAGTCAAGCTGTTGTAGTTATTACCAAATCAAATTCAAATGGGAACAAATTCTTCATTACGCCGGGGACTATTTTCGGTGCTACGGAACTACTTTCCTGAGATCGCAAACGTGTTTACAGCCTGCTTATTAAGTTGTTTGAGGAAAAAGTCGGCTGGCCCGGTGCATCGCGATGATGAAATATGTTGCCCAGAGCAACGGCATGGCTCTTTGACGTGTTTTCAATCGTTTTTTTTAATACAATGGAGTTCTATGGCTGCTGGGACATGGCTGCATTGGGCACCGGCTACATGGACGAGACTTGTTGGCAAAACAAAATTATTGCTGATTTTGCTGTTTTCATAGGATTTGTTGACGGTAAGCAATGCATTAAAAAACACCAGCCTTATCCTTTAACAAGATAAGAAAAAAAGAATGAATGGCAGGGATGTGGGGGAGAAAAAAAAACTAGACGTAAGAAAAAAAGTAGGGGGAGAAAAAAGAAATAGATGGAGAAGAAAAAAATACATAATTTTGTGTTCTCTCGCAAAAGTTTTGCATTCTCCTGAGAAACATTAAGTGTGGGAAAAAAATGTGTCAGCAAAAAAACAAAGATTGTAAACAATTTTTTTGTAGTTTTGTCCCTGCAACACAACACACCCCCAGTTTACACCAGTACAAGGGGCTACGGGGCGTTGACAGGTTTGAAAATCTCTCCATCTCCTCCTCCTCCTTTTTCCATTGACCAAGAGAGCGCCATCAAAACTCACACATAATTTCACACATATGATTACACACATACCTTTCCAACAACAGTGTGATGAGGCACAGAGCTCCTGGACATGAAACGTGGGACAGCCTGTCTGTGGATGAACTGAAAGATTCACAAGTCATTATATATGTATAAATATTTGACATTTAGCATACTGTTTCATACTGGTTATTTCCTATTATTTTATATAACACTGTAAGGTAGGCTATAGGAAATGTGAGATGATTGTGTGCGTAAAAGTGCATTCTAATATTTATGACATTATTTATAATGGCAAAATTAATCAGAAGTAACAATTTAATAATGATTAATATGCAATTTATTAATAAACCACACAAAGTATTGCTGGATAGAGTTTGTTAAAAGCATTGTTCTGAACATGTTCTTTCCATGACCAGATTTGGCCGGCGGAAGCTACTGCTGGTGTCTTACCTGTCAACCATTGTGTTTTCAGTCATAAGTGCATTCTCCACATCCTATGTAATGTTTGTCATCATGAGATTTTTCACTGGAATGACACTTTCAGCTCTAAGCATTATCTCCATTTGTCTAAGTAAGTAATGGTAAAATAACACTAATATCTGACTAATGAGTTGAAAAAATAGGATATGTCTCAATCACACATATTTTCACAAAGATCCATATTCCTAGTTAGTTTTACAGTGACAACTCATTGGAACGTGAAAGATATTTCACTTGACCCTTGTGTGTTGACATTTCTGCAGATGTTGAATGGTTTGGCATTGAGCACAGGACCTTTTCTGGTATAATCATAAGCCTGGATTGGACACTTGGTAACTGGATCCTAGTTGGATTCGCTTACTTTGTAAACGAGTGGAGGATGCTCATCCTGGCAGTGACCTCACCCCTGATATTCTCCATCATTGCTTGGTGGTATATAGTTTCACATCATTTTCTTTATGTCATAAAAAGCTGAATCCCATGAGAGGTTGATGTGATGCTGGATTCACCAGATGTTTGTTGCTTCAGGTGGCTCCCAGAGTCTGCCAGGTGGCTCCTGGCTAATGGTAAGGCAGACGCTGCTCATCTCTACCTCACGAAATGTGCCAAGATGAACAACAGATCCAAGTGTATGGATGCCATCACTCCAGAGGTAGATACACGCATTCAGTTCAGCTAAAAGATTACACTGTTGCTTTTACCCCAGATAACTGACAATCTCACTTTGATACGGATAATGCAGATGCATTGTGTATGAACTGTTTGTTTGTTTGTGTCCTGCTTACTCACAGACATTGTTGGACTCAGTAGAAGGTGACGCAGGAGATAAGAAATACACTTTTTTGGATCTTGTGAGGACCCCAAAAATCAGGAAACTTGTCATCTGTTCAGGGATTGTATGGTAAGTGCCAATATCATGGGATGGGGTAACATTTTAACATTTTGTGACTAGCATGAATCAAGCACTGAAAAGAAGGAGAAGAAGTAAAATAATAAGAATAAGAAGAGAAGAAGAATCATCAATCAACAGTTTAATATATATATTTTTTTTAATTAAAACTATTATTCACATATCCAGGATATTCAAATGTTACCTTATGTTTGTGTGGTGCTATTTTTTATAAGAACCTTTTGGGATTAGATAAAAAAAAAAATACATGACAATTTTACCAGATGGTAAGTCAAACCTTTGACACTCAATATGTCCGAGCAGCACTCCACCCAGATTAACCTCATTATTCCAAACTCATGGTTGTGTACATGAACAAGGCTCCTCCAAAGCCAGAAATAAGAGAGGGAAGATCTGTGACCTGCGATGGAGACAGTTCATTGACAAATGATTAGGAGACTGGCTTTATGAACACTGGCAGTCATCCTACTGACTTTCCAGAGATATAAATACATTTGGATATAGTATGATGTGCAATATAATGCATATAATCAAGGTTGAATGATGATGAATGAAGATGCTTGAACAAAAGATTACAGTATCACTGACTGTATGGCGCTACAATGGATTACAATACACTATAATTGCATATAAATCAAGACAAATACTCACTGCCATATAAGAGGTAGCAGAATTAATTTAGAATGGATTATTATTATTTCATGAATGTGTCTCTATTGAAAGACAACAATAGCAGCTAAATTAATCCACAGTCTGGGCTTAGTTTTATGTTTATCGTGGCAGAACCTTGAATGCAAATTAGCCCAATGATAAAATTGGTCTGCACAGAAAGTTTTAATGTCTTTTCCATTTTTTAGGTATGGAGTCGCATTTACATATTATGGGATAAGTCTGAATATCACTGGGTTTGGGCTAAACCCATACCTTACACAATTTGTGTTTGCCTCCATCGAGATGCCAATTAAGATTGGTGTCTATTACTTCCTGAAGAAAATTGGTAGGAGGCCTGGCCAGGTGTGGGCACTGCTGTTAACCGGCCTCTGCCTCTTCATCAACTTGTTCGTTCCAACAGGTAAATTTGGGCTTCTAATGAATGTATCCATTATATGAGAATCTAATAATTTGTGCCTTGTCTTAATATTGTTTTTAATGGCATTGTATGATTAAATTAACAATATTGTCCGGGATGTATTGGAGAATTCACTTGATCAAATGTGTTCATATTTCCCCTCAGATAAGTTGGTAGCTCGCACCGTTGTGGCAGTCCTTGGGAAAGCCCTATCAGAAGCATCATTTACTATCGTGTACCTCTTCACAATTGAACTGTATCCTACAGTCGTACGGTGAGTCAACAATCAACATGTGCAACCAATTTGACCATTCAGTGTAACGATCGGATTTTCTGTTGTGATCACATGTACTAGAAGTTTCAATTAATCTCATCTCATTGGCTATTCAGGCAGAATGGCTTGGGCTACACCTCGTTTATGGCTCGGCTGGGTGTGTCCATCGCCCCACTCATCATGCTATTGGACGACGTGTGGCATCTCCTCCCTGCATTGATTTATTGTACGGTGGCAACTGGGTCTGGTTTAGTGGCTTCACTCCTGCCTGAAACATTAGACACCCGTCTGCCAGAGTTCATCGAGGATATTGAGCAACCAAGGTAAAGGTGATATAGTGTTAAGAGGGAGACATATTTGAAAAAATGAATTTATTTGCCATGTTTTCTTTGTTGTATTTTCAGTTATTTGCTACTGATTTTAGTGTTAGGTTTAAAAAAAAACCAATATGTCTGCATGCTCCACATTTCATTCAACAGCCATTGTCAGCTCTTGCATGCACATGACAACATGCAGTGCCACTTAACCTCACATTCTATCTTACAAAAGGTAAAAAAAAAAAATCTTGAGTGTGGGGTATGACATTACATTACTGAGTCCAGTTTCACTTACAATAATGAATGACATGCAACAGTAAACTATTAGCCTGCTCACTGGACTCGAGTGCTAAAGAATAATCCAAAGTCATCTCAGGCAAAGACAAAAGCGTTGGCAATCACGTGTACAGTATAATATACTGTATTCACATTATTATCCTATATAATTGATATCTGGGTGCATCAAGGGTTATTTGAATTATTTACCAGCATCAAATGAAAATAAAAGTTGATATTGGTATTTATGTTGATGTCACTTTATAACCTCTCAGTAATCCATGCATGTTAAAATGACTCAGTGCTTTTTCTATATTGCAGAGCGCAACTCAGGAGGAGAGAGGTCCAGTAAAAACCACGCATGATGATAATGAAGAGGATGATACTGAAGTTGAATGCGTCTACAGTGTTACATCTTTTTCATATTCATTGACTCCCATGTCCATTTAATTCTGGAAGTTATTAACAAAAATTACATAAAAATGTATTATTAGAAGTTAATACATGTTAGAAATTGACTTAATTTCAAAATAATAATAAAAAAAAATCCCAATAAATACTTGAACCAACAGTCAACTAGTATTTCACAGGTGCGTGTTTGAGTTGGATATTCCATGACATGTTACATACTGTATATCATTTAGTATTTGGGATTTTTTAGAACGTTGGAAAGCAGAGAGGGAGACAGAGTAGAGGAAACACAAGAGACGGGTAATTGAAAATGTAAAACTTGTAGTTGGCAATAAAGTTATACTTAATGGATAACACTGCTATTGGTTTGTATGAGTTCAATATCTTTAGGAAGAACCACATGTTTAGGGTCCATATGCAAAAAGCTTTGAATAAGAATAGGTATACTGGTTTAGGATCACTGGTGAAGTCATGCACCTCCATGAACGTTGCCATCACTTAAGAGGTGATATGACATCAGATCTCCTATTCTTAGATACTTTATGGTTTGTGATGTGATCCTGAAATCCTTGTGAAAGTCTCTGCAATTGTCTGTGTGTAGACACATTCTTGTGAACACAAACAATACATGAGAGAAACTTCATACTTAGACCACAAGTTCCCCCTAGAGTTGATGACGTGATTAGATTTTGGAGATGAGTAGAAGGCAACACGCACACCACTTGCTTTGTCTCTTTTGTGGTGCAGGGAATCAATTACCCCGAAGATCCAATTCCAAAGAAAAAAGTCAACTCCCGCACACACTTATCACCTCTGCATTGATTTATGAAAAAGAGTCGACGTTTCGGTAACAAGGACCTTTCTCAAGACATATCAATCATAAAGTGACATAGTGCTTAAATACATCCCATGATTGCATAATAGTCCACAGCTGTGTTGCAGGTGTGTCCATGATCCCACACAACAGCTCACTCATTCAAGCAAAACATTTTTTTCAGGTTACTAACCTGAAAAAAAATGTTTTGCTTGTTAGTAATATCAAAAGGATTTTGAATGTGTACGATTATAGATATTGTATGTTTTGACAGTTGAGGGAATCTTGAATGAGTGAGCTGTTGTGTGGGATCATGGACACACCTCCAACACAGCTATGTTGGGGGCCCACCAGTGGGCCTCAGAGCGCCATCTAGTGGGCCACGGAGGCAGTGGTACTGCCAAATGGTTAGATTAAAATTTTTTTTTTTTTTTTTGGTGATTTACAAAGCTAGTTATTTTTATATCTAAATGTGCTCAAGAATTCACATAAATAAAAAACGTCAAATTAAAATGCATAATTTCAATGACCAGTTACGTTTGAATATCACCACGCCAATCACGACACATCATCAGGTAGAGACAAACGTGTTTTGCCACTGTTAGCTAGCTAGCTACGTTCCCTCGGATGCAGTGACACAAAATGGATCGGTTTTTGAAACGAAAAAGTGACGTGGGAGACAACCCTGCGCCAGTAAAAGCTCCAAAGCGTGTGGTGAGGAAATATGACCCTGAATACATTAAACTTGGATTCATAATGGCAGGCAGTGATGCTGAGCCGAAAGCACAGTGTGTTGAATGTGGTGAAATCCTGTCAAATGAGGCGCTAAAACCATCGAAGCTCCATGCAGAGACACTTAAACACAAAGCACCCGGGATGTGTTGGGAAGCCAAAAGAATATTTCCTAAGGAAAAGGGACGGGCTTCAGGCACAAATCACAACATTAACACCTCAGTCAAAATCCACTTTGAAAGTTAGCTATATGGTTGCTGCTCGTGTAGCTCGTAGCAAGAAACCCTTTACGATCGCAGAGGAGCTTATTTTGCCTAGCGCTGTGGATATGTGCAGAGAGTTACTGGGGGAGGCAGCTGCAACCAAAATTCAGTCAATACCACTGTTACACCCGCTACAAATCACTAGCATAAGGAATGACAATCAAGGAGGTAAAGAGTCACATGTTTATTACAAAAGTTAAGCTTGACAATTTACATCCGCCCACCTTAACCTCCTTACAGTTTACTTCCCAGCTATCACTGACAGGACAGGGGCTGAGTTACACTAAATCACACCAGTGCACACTATAATTAATAAGTCTCGCACGCTAGGTTGGTTAACACATTCCAAAGTTTAACACACGTGATCAATGTCACTGCAAACAATTAATAACTCCGTCACACCTTAAGCCTGCCCTGACTGTCTGACTGGGATTCGACCTGAGTAAAGGTATTGATGGGGGAAGCAAACAGATGGATAATAAAACAGAACAAACAAACGAAAAGAAAAAAGAAAAGAAAACTAGTCCGCCCCAAGGGCAATACCCAGATATTTTTGCCCGCTACCAGCACACTTGCCAGGGCGGACTAGACAGAAAAAGCAATACCAAAAACAAACTGGCATACAACGAAAATAGTCCCACGGCAAGAGCAGCTAATGGACCACTGATGCTCTGCAGGGAAACAAATATTAACAATCTTAAAAACACTTTATTACATCAATATTAAAATACATACCGATTAAATGTTAAAAACTACATGCCTAAACTTCAAAATACCTGGTACGTCGGTCTACTTCGCTACCGACTACCAGCCGCCTTCAACCCAACAGGGAAGCAGGTCTGAAATAAATGAAAACAATAAATGTCACACACATTCAAACCTGACAGCACAAAACGCTATACAAAGAAAACAGCCTTAGGCCTACCAATTGTTCCTGCCCTCTCGTCTTCCCTGCACGCCAGCATGGAATGAGGTATGCACCTGCCTCACTCCACCGGCCTGAACCAACAGCCGCAACCTGGCGTTCCTCCTGCAGGTAGCCCTATATCAGCAAGCCTCTCTAATTGGTGCACCTCCCCTTTTTTACTCGGTGCCACCTGCCACACCACTCTCCAATGACACTGTGAGCAGAAGAATTGTTGACATGAGTGATGACATCGAATGCCAACTTGTGGAAAGAATAAAGCCAAGCCCATACTTTGCCATACAGCTGGACGAGTCGACTGACGTTAGCAATGCCGCTTTATTGCTAGTTTTTGTAAGATACTGCAGGGACAGTAATCTTCACGAGGATCTACTGTTTTGCAAAGAGTTTCCCACGAGAACAACGGCAGATAATGTAATGCGCTGCCTTGATGATTACTTCACCGAAAAAGGTCTTGATTGGAAATACTGTACAGGTGTTTGCACAGACGGCGCTACATCAATGAAAGGAATACATTGTGGTGTTGCCAAACAGATCAAAGAGAGGGCGCCAGATGCCAAGTGGACGCACTGTTTCTTACATAGGGAAAGTCTAGCAACAAAGCAGATGTCACCAGAACTGCATGAAGTCATGAACGTGGCTGTGAAAACTGTTAACTATATTAAGAAAAATGCACTCAACTCAAGGTGTTTTGCTGCTCTGTGTGAAAGACTTGATGCAGATCATTTACAGCTCTTGTACCACAGTGAAGTAAGGTGGCTTTCAAGAGGACGTGTGCTTAATCGCCTTTTTGAACTGAGAAAAGAAGTGCACACATTTCTGGATGAGCAACACTCCCCTCTTGCTGAGCATTACACTGATGGTAACTTTTGTGCAAAACTGGCCTACTTATCAGATATATTTGACCAGTTAAATCAGCTCAATATATCAATGCAAGGCAGAAACAGCACAGTGTTTTTGGTTTCAGACAAAATTGAGGGCTTCAAGCAAAAAATTATTCTTTGGAACAGAAGAGTCAAGGAGGGACGATTTGACATGTTTTCAGTCCTAAGTGAAACTTTGGAAGCCTCTCCTCATGTCAACATATCCAGTGCTATAACCCAGCATTTGACTCAGTTGTCACGAAAGTTTGCAGACTACTTCCCAGAGGACCCACGAAATGGAAACCCTTGGATTTTGGACCCTTTCTCTGTGAATCCTGCTTCAGAAGACATAGCTCTGTCCACTGTGTTGGAAAATGAACTGATGGAGCTATCAGCAGACAGCAGCCTGAAGCTTCAGCTCACACAAGTTGACCTTGCTTCATTCTGGATACTGGCTGCCAGTCAATATCCCTCTCTGTCAAAATGGGCAATCAAACTTCTGTTGCCTTTCACCACCACCTATTTATGTGAGTCAGGGTTTTCCATTGTGACTGTCACAAAATCAAAGGCAAGGAACAAACTGAAAGCAACTTTGAATGCTACTCTGCGTGTCAGCCTCTCACCCATCCCACCACGACTTGATCTCATTATTTCCCAGAAGCAAGCCCAAGTGTCTCACTGAGGGTAAGCAGAATATTTATTTTGGTCATTACAGCTGACAGTGGCATAACACATATTTACAGCCCAGTTTATTTTTTCTCCTTTTTTTGTCATGTTATGTTTTTTTTCTCATTTATTTGGGAAGGTGGTCCTCGGAAATTTTTTAACAATCAGAAGTGGGCCTTAAGTTATAAAAGGTTGAGAACCCCTGGTTTATATCATTATGTCTCAATGAAATCTCCACATAACACACATTTCCCGAAGTTCCCCAAAGGGAATAATAAACTGATATCTTATCTTATCTTATCTTATTAGTTTCAGGATTGGTTATAAGGTCTGATATCACTGATTGCAGGTTTAATGAAGAAAAACTATGGTGAAACTATTATAACTAATTCATGCTTTAAACCTGCAATAAGCGATTTCAGACCCTGTAACCAATCCTGAAACTAACGTGTGCTACGTAGTGATTTCCATGAGACGTAATGATATAAACAAATAGCCACACACGTGGGCCAGCTGTGTTGTTGTCAAAGTCGGCCCGAGCGAGTAAACGTTTTCAACCAGTAGACTTGTTACCTATCTCTTCACTTGTCATTGTGGGACATGTAACCTTCAGTGGGAGAAAAATCTGCCAAAGCGAGACTGGTAACCGGCAATATTTCTCCATAGGTACGTTTATTTTAGCCATTAGCCTTTATGCATGGTTTGTCCTTAAGGGCTTCCGTCGCAGTAGCTTTGCTGTGTGTGTTTACCATGGATGTATTAAACTAGGTGTTTACAAACTGTGTTGCGGTTGCTGTCACCCTCTAGTGGTCAGAAAAAATCGCTTAGTGTAGCTTTAAGATACAGAGTTCATATTAATACCACCCAAGTGTTATGTGAAGTAGCCTATGTTCACATAACACAGTGTATGTATGTTTACATAGAAATATTTGCTAATTAATTAAACTAGTTATGTTTAATATATCATGGTGATTCTGGCAGGATATTAGACAGATCAAGATCGTTTGTTTTAGACACTGCTAGGATTTTGTTGAATGCATAGCAACAGATATTATACTGATAGTTTGCTTCACCTTCCATCTCACACTCACAGTTACACAGGTTCACACCAGTTGGCCAGCCGATCCAGAGATTGAAACTGATAATCTTCCATGAGCCACGTTTCTAACCATGAGGCTACCCCCACCTCCTTGGCGCTTCTATGCAAGTTGCAGATTTATGGAAGCACTCAGATATGACACTCTTGTCACGTCCAAGGAGAATGGTGCAATGCATGTGGACAGATATCAACTGACATGTACCTTGGTATTCAAGTACACTTGATTTAATGTCTGTCAGCAATGCCTTGCTACACATTAACTCATTTTGATAGTTGATCATTAACCAATAACATTTTACAATGTGCAAAAGGCTAGTAGTTCACTTTTAGTTAAGCACCAGTTTAAAATGAAGAGTATGCTATATGTTCCTGATAAATTCCTATTTTCCAAGAATTTCACTCCAGACAGGAAGTCCTTTTTTTGAGTGAAAATTTTTCTTTGTATCACATATTTTCAAAATGAAGTTTGAGAACGTGCTGGCAGGAGTGGATGGCTTTGGGAGATTCCAAGCTTGGATTATTCTCTTGTTGGTAATTTCTCGTATAACTTTGCCTTTTCACTTTCTGCTGAATAATTTTATTGCAGTCGTGCCCTCTCACCACTGCAACCTCAGTACTCTGGACGATGGAGGTGTCTTTAGGAATTTAACCCTGCAACAGAGACTTGCTGTTGGTATCCCACGACTGGAGGATGGGACTCCAAGCTCCTGTCAGATGTTTGCAGAGCCTCAGTATCATCTGCTGCTCAACTCCTCCAACATCACTGACCTACCCATGGTGCCGTGCCAGAATGGATGGGTGTATGACAACACAACTTTCAAGTCTACTCTGGCCACAGAGGTGAATTCAACTTCTATTCATTTAAAAAACATCAAACTAAAACAAATCCCAAATTAGCCACTGGATTCTACCCTTGTCCTCTTGTCTGTTTCCCCCCATAGTGGGATCTGGTTTGTGATAAGAGAAGAGTAAACATGGCCACAGCCACCATCTTCTTCATGGGAGTCATGCTTGGAGCAGCAGTATTTGGCAGTCTCAGTGACAGGTTTTTGAGCCATCAACTCTCATATTCCAAAAAACTGTATTTAAGCAGAACAGTCTCAAGACAAATCTGACATATTTCCCCCCTCTGTATTGTTAAATTACATTATTCTGTTCTGTATTTATTTTTAAACTACAGTAACTAACTAACAGTAAATTATGTCACCTAACATAATATTTCACTTTTGTACAGTAAAAAATGTATAGTTTTTAGCTTGCATTAATCTCTGTGCTCAGACCTAATATCAGCTGTCATGAATATCCACAGGGATGGCAAGCACTTACTTTCATTTTCCCATTGACAAATTATGTTATTTACAACACATATATGAAGTAAAGCATTATGACCATAATTCAGGGGCAACTACTTTTGAATGTGTAATGTCCAAGACATGTTATCACAGTAAGTGTTTTAAAGGCATACTATGCAGGATTTTCCAGACACTACATGGTATTTGAACGTACCACAGAACAGCCCCCACACAGATTGACAGAAAAAGGTTACCACCCAGAAACCTCCCTAACACAGCAAACAGGCAGAGGAGGCAGTCGCCAGTCATGTATTTTTCTAGATTGCCAATCCAGTGAAGTGGTGATAGTGTGGTCATTTAAAAATATTTTAAACAGTAAAATCCTGCATAGTATGCCTTTAAATTATGAAACTGTTCTACCAAAGTGAAGTATCACTTTGACTGTCACCATCAGTTTGACCATGACTATCAGTTGTATACATGAAGTTTATTTCTAATCAATTTGTGTCACAGGTATGGCAGGAAGAGAATGCTGCTGGTATCCTACTTGTCAGCCATCTTCTTTGGATTTGCAAGTGCTTTCTCATATTCGTTCACCATGTTTGCAGTCATGAGGTTCTTGACTGGATTCAGCATTACTGGAATCAGTATAATCTCCATCGTCCTTTGTGAGTTTTTGCACACTGATATCGGTTTGTCAAACAAAGTAACATACAAATATATTCTGAAATCATATCTAATCTACATCGATTCGATTGAAAGGGGATAATTTTTATGATGCGAAGGTCTTGAAATTCAGCTTGATGAGATGACACATTGAAAATCATCAATGAAGACCTCTGTGATGATTAAAGATCTTTCAAACTCAAAGCTCATGATTTATGACTCAAAACAGGATATCTACTTTTTATGCTCAATTAAATAAAAATGAAGAGTTCTTTTCCAAAATGCTTTATATCCATTTTGGGGGAAAAAATACCCGAAGATCATCATTCAATATCTCTAAAAAGTAGAGAATCTACTCTGTAAAAGTGTTGTCATTTTGTCAACCAAAAGCTTACGTGAGCGACTTATTTTTGTACTATCAATCATGTTGTAGGTGTCACTTTTTTCAAATGGTGGTTATATTTTGGAACAAAACACTACAGTTCTTCACTGTCCCTGATAACAGACAAGTCTTGCCGCAGCCACATAAAATGTAAACTAGTGTATCATGATGCAAACAAAACAAAATATAATCTAACACTAAACTTCTGGCACTTTTAATACTCACTCATAATTGTTTTACCAGTCATTTCTCATCATAGGTGTAGAATGGGTGGACATGACGCATCGAACTGCAGTGGGTGTTTTGATGAGCATGGACTTGAGCATTTTTACTGCTCTGCTACCTTTTGTGGCCTACTTTGTGAATGACTGGAGGTACCTGACTGCCACACTAACCACCCCACTGTTTTTGGCAGTGATCTCTTGGTGGTAAGGAAAAATGAGTATTAGATCTTCCAGCTATACTGAGCAATCTACAGTAGGATGTTGATGCCCTAATACCAGCACACCATGTGCAGATGTATTTGTTGAATATAAACAAGTTGTTCACAGTTACAAGTGGATTTGAAATTGTTTGGCACAATCTTTAAAGATCTTTGTCCTTAAAGATGGTCTATGACCAAGCCATGAATTCTGGACTTAATGAGCCAGATGTGTGACCCATGATCCTATATAAATAAATGTGCACATAACACGTTTTTGAAAATGTGTACTTAACCCATTTTTGAAAATGTGGACTTAACCACATCAAACTTTGTCTTTGTCATAGGTGGCTCCCTGAGTCTGCCAGATGGCTGATAAGTAATGGAAAGGTGAACGATGCTCATTTTTACCTGAGCAGGTGCGCAAAATTCAACCACAGAGAGCAATTCATGGCAGACCTTAAGCCTGAGGTAAAAAGTTCTACATAATCTATCAATTCTTCCATTCCAGAAATGTGGCCACTTTCTCTGACCCAAGGTTCTCTTTTTACCCCGCAGACTCTCTCCAAAGTTATACTTGTAGAAAAGGAAAACAGGACATACTCTTATCTAGACCTTGTGAGGACCCCAAGAATGAGGAGACTGACTCTACTTACTGGCACCGTGTGGTATATATGTCTCCTCTCGGCTAAAAACAACAGGCTTTATGTACTTTAACCTCCCTCACCCACAACTGGAAACAATGTATAACAATCACTCATATTTGACTTTATACCAAAGTTTTTTTTTAACTTATCCAAATACTTGACATTGATCACATTTGATATCTCCTTCTGTTCGTAGGTGTGGGGTGGCCTGTATTTATTATGGAATCAGCTTGAATATCACTGGATTTGGTGTGAACATCTATCTTACTCAGTTCATCCATGGAGCAATTGAAATTCCAGCGAAAGTATTCATCTATTACAGTTTGAACAAAATAGGTCGGAGGTTGAATCAGGTCGGAACGCTTGTTTTGACTGGAGTCTGTATATTTTCCAACATATTTATTCCTCAAGGTAAGTGGTCCATTTACACTTGTGTTTCTTTGAAATAATAAGATAATAATAAGACTACTACTGCTATAACTACTATAACAATAATATAACAATAATACTACAGCAACAATAAAAATAAGAATAGTATAAGAATTATATTTAACATGCAATAATCTATAACTGGCATTCAAGGAAACTAATGAGACACTAAATTGGAGGATAACTTTCAGATTAAAATCAGTAAGGAATATCATGAACCTCTCACATTCATATGGAGAGAGCGATGATTCATTATTACTAACCACTAGTGCATCAACAACAATCAATTCTAATAAATGTAATAGAACTCTAAAGTTATGGTAATACTCAGCATTAAGATTAGAAAAACACTTTTCTTGTAACCATAACTTACTGAACCGTCATCAAATCCTCCATATGTGATTGGAAAAAAAACATATCCTGATAAGACAATGCTGCATTTCGAGCCCAACTCTCCACTGACAAATTACATTTTATAGCTAGTGTTGATAGAAAGTGGGGTTAAAATGTTCCTCCACGACATACTGTTTTTTTTTTTCAGATATGTGGCTCTTCCGGACAGTGGTGGGAATTTTGGGTAAAGGGTTCTCAACGGCCACTTTAACAATTCTTACCCTGTACACAACAGAGCTTTACCCCACAGTAGTGAGGTCAGTGAAATATCCGAAACATATATTTAGCAAATTTACAAACAATACACATATCGGTATCCTTTACACTTTCGGCTACACTTTCTCTGTACTTAAAAATGATACATTTTTATTTACACAGGCAAAACGGACTGGGTTACAGCTTCTCTATGGGCCGTGTCGGGGTGTCTGCTGCCCCCCTAATCATTCTGCTTGACGAAGTGTGGGTCCCTCTACCCAGTGTTGTTTTCTGCCTGGTGGCGTTCACCACAGGGCTGCTAGCTTATTTTCTTCCAGAGACGCACAATGTCCGCCTGCCAGAAACTATTGAAGACATTGAACAGACAAGGTACTGGGTCTTGAATTGCTCCCAAACATTTACAGTGAGAGTTCTGTGCCATAAAATTAAAATGGCTTATAGATTGTACTTTTTTTTTGCGTTTCAGAAGACGATCAATCTGCACATCTGATGAGTAATCCCCTGCCTTCAATGTTTTGTTCATATTTACCTAAAACCCCAATAAGAGTCTGAGTTATCGATTGCTTGCAGTAAGATACAGTGAATATCGCTGGTGGTAAACAGTAAAATGTAAAGCTGTCCTATATAAGTAGAACCTGTACAATCTTTATACTGTATAAAAAGAAATATGATCAAATAAACTATACTACTATTGATTTACAGTTGATGTATGGTGTTTATTAAAATAAAATAAGAAGGTATTCCTGATAAGATGTGAAATGATGATTCGTTTTACAATACTGGACATTTTGAAGCGCCTGCTTTAAATATATTACCATGAATGCACACATTCCTTCACATAAACAAACGTTATTTTAATGGTTAACCCTTGTGTTATGTTCAGTTTCTGGACCTTTTGGTAAGGTTTGCTGGGTCAAATTGACCCAGGACATTATTTGGATTTTAAAGCAATACAGAATTTTTTTTTTTTTTTGAAAATACTTAACATATATTGTCTTTAACTAATACCAAACAATGTAAATAACATATGGAGTTAATGTTTGCCATTTACCTCTGCTAGATCACATTTAGCAATTAAAGTGCCATTTGTTTTTTGTGATAAACCTGTGATTTATGTATCCACCATAATGAAGACATGGGTGGCATAAATCATATTTATCACAATCAGAATTGATTTCTACAATATCCTTGTATTCTGACACTTCCTCATCTTCCACATCACTATTTTTTAGTTTTCCAACTTGCTCCAAGGCCCTCTGAGTAGATTCTTCAGATCATATTGACGGATTGTGGAAGTGACCCACACATTGTCATGCAGAGCTATTTATCGGTTTTGTCCTCCCCCAATATGCAGGTGTGAGAGGTACAGCGCGAGAAAATGTTGAATATTTAGAATGTTTTGGAATAACGTTGTGCAGATTACCACAATACAGAGGGTAAAGAGGGCGGGAAAGCGGGAGCAGAGTGTTCTCGGTGCTTAGAATATATCAGTGTTGCAATCTTATGGCAGGTGTGTGTGTGTGTGTGTGTGCGTGTGTATGTCTGTGGAGGTGGGACTAGGCTTGGGACATACAGTATTTTGGTAATAGTCTATAACATGGTAGAGAGGGCTGTGTGTTCAATCCACGAAATACGGCTCAAATCTGATTGAGCAAAAGGCAAAAACAATACATGTGTGCATGCATGTGTGAGAGCAGACTTTAGATGAAGATGAAGAATAAGTAGTGGAGTCAGCTTTTGGTTTCATATTTACCATGTTCTGCTTGTTTTCACCTACAGTTTCTACCCTTTCATTTCTCTCGGGTCAAATTGACCTGAACATCAGATCAGGGATGTAAATGTGTAGGAGGGGTATACCATGTGTACTCAGTGAAAATGTGTTCTTTCACTTGTTCTTAGCAGAAAATAAGCCAAGGCCATGGAGTTTCAGGTTGAAAAAATAATTGATTGTATCATTTTTCCTTTAGTAAAAATTAAACGGGTTTGACCCGAACACCACACAAGGGTTAAGTGTGGTAAAATATTGACCCATTTCAACTGAAACCCAGCAACCTTTGAGGTAGTCAAATACAAATGATTGCCTTGTCTGGTCTTAGAATCAAGCTGAACTTTTTCATATGGGTGTGGGAGTGCGAGTGATTTTGTTTTTTCATCATTTCAACGGAAGACTGTGTGCAGTAGGAGACTACGATGAAGTTTGAGAACGTACTTTCAGATATTGATGAATTTGGAAGATTCCAGATGATGATAATTGTAATAAGTTTCATTGGCCGTTTGACACTGCCATGGCACTTCATGCTAAACAACTTTATAGCTGTTGTTCCCTCTCACCACTGCGACCTCAGTACTCTGGACGATGGAGGTGTCTTTAGGAATTTAACTCTGCAACAGAGACTTGCTGTTGGTATCCCACGACTGGAGGATGGGACTCCAAGCTCCTGTCAGATGTTTGCAGCGCCTCAGTATCATCTGCTGCTCAACTCCTCCAACATCACTGACCTACCAACAGTGCCATGCCAGAATGGATGGGTGTATGACAACGCCACTTTCAAGTCTACACACAGAGCAGCTTAATAAGGACAACCAAGGGTTAAATACCTTGCTCTCTGGCACCGCAATGTAGTTTTTGAGAGAGGGGAGAGCATTACCCATTTATTTCCCCGCTCAGACCTTTTCAGTCGATCCAGAGATTGAAACTGATAACCTTCCATGAGCCACGTTTCTAACCATGAGGCTACCCCCACCTCCTATGTAAGTTGCAGATTTATGGAGACACCCAGATATGACACTCTTGTCACGTCCAAGGAGAATGGTGCAACGCATGTGGACAGATATCAGCTGACATGTACCTTGGTATTCAAGTGATAGTTAACACGTGATTTAATGTCTGTCAGCAATGCCTTGTTACACATTAACCCATTTTGATAGGTGACCATTAGCCAGTAACTACAATGTGCAAAAGGCTAGTGGTTCACTTTCAAACACACCCAGTTTAAAATGAAGAGTATGCTATATGTTTCTGATAAATTCCTATTTTTCCAAGAATTTCACTCCAAACAGGAAGTCCTTTTTTGAGTGAAAATTTTTCTTTGTATCACATATTTTCAAAATGAAGTTTGAGAACGTGCTGGCAGGAGTGGATGGCTTTGGGAGATTCCAAGCTTGGATTATTCTCTTGTTGGTAATTCCTCGTATAACTTTGCCTTTTCACAGTCTGCTAAATAATTTTATTGCAGTCGTGCCCTCTCACCACTGCAACCTCAGTACTCTGGACGATGGAGGTGTCTTTAGGAATTTAACCCTGCAACAGAGACTTGCTGTTGGTATCCCACGACTGGAGGATGGGACTCCAAGCTCCTGTCAGATGTTTGCAGAGCCTCAGTATCATCTGCTGCTCAACTCCTCCAACATCACTGACCTACCCATGGTGCCGTGCCAGAATGGATGGGTGTATGACAACACAACTTTCAAGTCTACTCTGGCCACAGAGGTGAATTCAACTTCTATTCATTTAAAAAATATCAAACTAAAACAAATCCCAAATTAGGATTCTTCCCTTGTTCTCTTGTCTGTTTCCCCCCATAGTGGGATCTGGTTTGTGATAAGAGAAGAGTAAACATGGCCACAGCCACCATCTACTTCATGGGGGTCATGCTTGGAGCAGCAGTATTTGGCAGTCTCAGTGACAGGTTTTTGGGCCATCAACTCCCATATTTAAAAAAAACAACTGTATTTAAGCAGAACAGTCTCAAGACAAGTCTGACATATTTCCCCCCTCTGTATTGTTAAATTACATTATTCTGTTCTTTATTTATTTTTAAACTAAACAGTAAATTATGTCACCTAACATAATATATCACTTTTGTATAAAATGTATAGTTTTTAGCTTGCATTAAAGGAATAGTTCACCCAAAAATGAAAATTCAGTCATCTAGTTTGTTAGTCCATACAACAGTCCCAGAGATCCACGGAAGAGGTACATTGCAGCATTCTCCAAAACAACTGAAGTTGCTGGTGACCTGTTTTCAGACTTCAAAAAATAACGGAAAATAACCATAAAATGGCTCCAGGCAGCTCTTACAGCATAATCCAAGTCTCTTGAAGCCAACAGATCCCAAAGTGACTTGAAAAGACCGACATTTACGCCATTATTTAGCTGAAATCGCAACTCTAGCTGTTGATGTGAAAATACGTCACCTTTGTGCGCACCGCGACCTCGATAGGTAAGACTAGCTCGAATTACAAGAAACAAGACTTCTGGTTTGGCCGTTTAGCCTTCAAAATAAAAGTGCGAGATTGAAAATAGGTAGAAATACTGTTTTAAACCAATTACTTTGTATCTAATCATCAAATTCAATAAGTCAGCACCAGGCAGGGTGCGCGCAAACGTGACATATTTTGAAAAGAACAGGTAGAGTGGCGATTTTCAGCTAAAGACTTGGATTATGCTGTAAGAGCTGCATGGAGCCATTTTATGGTTATTTTCCGTTATTTTTTGAAGACTGAAGACAGGTCTGCTGCAACTTCAGTTGTTTTGGAGAAAGCTGCAATGTACTTCTTCCGGGGATCTCCAGGACTGTTGTATGGACTAACAAACTTTACCCGATTTTCTACTGGCATGGGGGTGAGTAGATAATGACTGAATTTTCATTTTTGGGTGTACTGTTCCTTTAACCACTGTGCTCAGACCCAATATCAGCTGTCATGAATATCCACAGGGATGGCAAGCACTTACTTTCATTTTCCCATTGACAAATTTTAAATCTTATTTACAACACATAATTTTGAAGGTGTAATGTCCAAGACATGTTATCACAGTAAGTGTTTTAAAGGCATACTATGCAGGATTTTCCAGACGCTACATGGTATTTGAACGTACCACAGAACAGCCCCCACACAGATTGACAGAAAAAGGTTACCACCCAGAAACCTCCCTAACACAACAAACAGGCAGAGGAGGCAGTCGCCAGTCATGTATTTTTCCAGATTGCCAATCCAGTGAAGTGGTGATAGTGTGGTCATTTAAAAATATTTTAAACAGTAAAATCCTGCATAGTATGCCTTTAAATTATGAAACTGTTCTACCAAAGTGAAGTATCACTTTGACTGTCACCATCAGTTTGACCATGACTATCAGTTGTATACATGACAGAGCAAGAAGTTTATTTCTAATCAATTTGTGTCACAGGTATGGCAGGAAGAGAATGCTGCTGGTATCCTACTTGTCAGCCATCTTCTTTGGATTTGCAAGTGCTTTCTCATATTCGTTCACCATGTTTGCAGTCATGAGGTTCTTGACTGGATTCAGCATTACTGGAATCAGTATAATCTCCATCGTCCTTTGTGAGTTTTTGCACACTAATATCGGTTTGTCAAACAAAGTAACATACAAATATATTTTCAAATCATATCTAATCTACATTGATTCGATTGAAAGGGGAGAATTTTTATGATGTGAAGGTCTTGAAATTCAGCTTGATGAGATGACGCATTGAAAATCATCAATGAAGACCTCTGTGATGATTAAAGATCTTTCAAACTCAAAGCTCATGATTTATGGCTCAAAACAGGATATCTACTTTTTATGCTCAATGAAATTCAATTGAAGAGTTCTTTTCCAAAATTCTTTATATCCATTTTGAGAAAAAATACCTGAAGATCATCATTCAATATCTCTAAAAAGTAGAGGATCCACTCTGTAAAAGTTGTTGTACGTGAGCGACTATCTGTTTATTTTTGTACTATCAATCATGTTGTGGGTGTCACTTTTTTCAAATGGTGGTTATCATATTTTGGAACAAAACACTTAAATTCTTCTTCTTTAATACTCAGAATTGTTTTACCAGTCATTTCTCATCATAGGTGTTGAATGGGTGGACATCAAGCATCGAACTGTGGTGGGTGTTTTGACGAGCATGGACTGGAGTGTTTTTACTGCTCTGCTACCTTTTGTGGCCTACTTTGTGAATGACTGGAGGTACCTGACCGCCACACTAACCACCCCACTGTTTTTGGCAGTGATCTCTTGGTGGTAAGGAAAATTAGTTTTAGATCTTCCAGCTATATTGAGTTGCCTGCAAAGTAATTATGTACAATATGGTGTTGATGCCCTAATGCCAGCACACCGTATCCAGCTGTATTTGTAATATGAACAAGTGGTTTACAGTTACAAGTGGATTCATAATAATTTGGCACAATCCTTAAAGGTCCTTGTCCTTAAAGATGGTCTATGACTAAGACCCATGAATTCTGGACTTGATGAGCCAGATGTGTCACCCATGATCCTATATAAAAATGTGCACTTAACCCATTTTTGAAAATGTGGACTTAACCACATCAAACTTTGTCTTTGTCATAGGTGGCTCCCTGAGTCTGCCAGATGGCTGATAAGTAATGGAAAGGTGAACGATGCTCATTTTTACCTGAGCAGGTGCGCAAAATTCAACCACAGAGAGCAATTCATGGCAGACCTTAAGCCTGAGGTAAAAAGTTCTACATAATCTATCAATTCTTAGCCAGAAATGTGGCCAATTTCTCTGACCCAAGGTTGTCTTTTTACCCCGCAGACTCTCTCCAAAGTTATACTTGTAGAAAAGGAAAACAGGACATACTCTTATCTAGACCTTGTGAGGACCCCAAGAATGAGGAGACTGACTCTACTTACTGGCACTGTGTGGTATATATGTCTCCTCTCGGCTAAAAAAAAACAGGCTTTATGTACTTTAACCTCCCTCACCCACAACTGGAAACAATGTATAACAATCACTCATATTTGACTTTACACCAAAGTTTTTTTTTACCAGGTGTTTATCCAAATATTTCTGTTCGTAGGTGTGGGGTGGCCTGTACTTATTATGGAATCAGCTTGAATATCACTGGATTTGGTGTGAACATCTATCTTACTCAGTTCATCCATGGAGCAATTGAAATTCCAGCGAAAGTATTCATCTATTACAGTTTGAACAAAATAGGTCGGAGGTTGAATCAGGTCGGAACGCTTGTTCTGACTGGAGTCTGTATATTTTCCAACATATTTATTCCTCAAGGTAATTGGTCCATTGTTAGAAATAATAACATAATAATAAGACTACTACTGCTATAACTACTATAACAATAATGTACGATAACAATAATACTACAGCAACAATAAGAATAATATAAGAATTACATTTAACAATCAATAATCTATAGCTGGCATTCTAGGAAACTAAATTGGAGGATAACTCAGATTAAAATCAGGAGGTGTAATCTGATTTCATATTATTAATTTTCTCAGTAAAGAATATCATGAACCTCTGTCATTCATATGGAGAGAGGGAGCATTCATTATTACTAATCACTGGTGCAACAATCAATTCTAATAAATGTAGTAGAATAAATGATGTAACACTCAGTATTAAGATTAGAAAAACACTTTTCTTGTAACCATATTGAACTGTCATAAAATCCTCCATATGTGATTGTTAAAAAAAAAATCCTGCTGCATTTCAGGTCCAACTCTCCACTGACATTTTATAGCTAGTTGATTGATAGATATTTTCTTTTCAGATATGTGGCTCTTTCGGACAGTGGTGGGAATTTTGGGTAAAGGGTTCTCAACGGTCACTTTTACAATTGTTACCCTGTACACAACAGAGCTTTACCCCACAGTAGTGAGGTCAGTGAAATATCCGAAACATATATTTAGCAAATTTACAAACAATACACATATCGGTATCCTTTACACTTTCGGCTACACTTTCTCTGTACTTAAAAATGATATATTTTTATTTACACAGGCAAAACGGACTGGGTTACAGCTTCTCTATGGGCCGTGTCGGGGTGTCTGCTGCCCCCCTAATCATTCTGCTTGACGAAGTGTGGGTCCCTCTACCCAGTGTTGTTTTCTGCCTGGTGGCGTTCACCACAGGGCTGCTATCTTATTTTCTTCCAGAGACGCACAATGTCCGCCTGCCAGAAACTATTGAAGACATTGAACAGACAAGGTACTGGGTCTTGAATTGCTCCCAAACATTTACAGTGAGAGTTCTGTGCAATAAAATTAAAATGGCTTATAGATTGTACTTTTTTTTTGCGTTTCAGAAGACGATCAATCTGCACATCTGATGAGTAATCCCCTGCCTTCAACGTTTTGTTCATATTTACCTAAAACCCCAATAAGAGTCTGAGTTATCGATTGCTTGCAGTAAGATACAGTGAATATCGCTGGTGGTAAACAGTAAAATGTTAACCATGTAAAGCTGTCCTATATAAGTAGAACCTGTACAATCTTTATACTGTATAAAAAGAAATATGATCAAATAAACTATACTACTATTGATTTACAGTTGATGTATGGTGTTTATTAAAATAAAATAAGAAGGTATTCTTGATAAGATGTGAAATGACGACTCATTTTACAATACTGGACATTTTGAGGCGCCTGCTTTAAATGCATTACCATGAATGCACACATTCCTTCACACAGACAAAAGTTATTTTAATGGTTAAGTGTGGTAAAATATTGACCCATTTCAACTGAAACCCAGCAATCTTCAAGGTAGTCAAATATGCATGATTGCCTTGACTGGTTTTAGAATCAAGTTGAACTTTTTCATATGGGTCTGGGAGTGCGAGTGGTTTTTCATCATTTCAACAGAGGACTATATGTGTGCAGTTGAAATTGAAACATGAAGTTTGAGAACGTACTTTCAGATATTAATGGATTTGGAAGATTCCAGATTATGATAATTGTAATAAGTTTCATTGGCCGTTTCACACTGCCATGCCACTTCATGCTAAACAACTTTATAGCTGTTGTTCCCTCTCACCACTGCAACCTCAGTACTCTGGACGATGGAGGTGTCTTTAGGAATTTAACCCTGCAACAGAGACTTGCTGTTGGTATCCCACTACTGGAGGATGGGACTCCAAGCTCCTGTCAGATGTTTGCAGAGCCTCAGTATCATCTGCTGCTCAACTCCTCCAACATCACTGACCTACCAACGGTGCCGTGCCAGAATGGATGGGTGTATGACAACACAACTTTCAAGTCTACACTGGCTACAGAGGTGAAATCAGTTTCTTTTCATTTGCAAAATATCCAAACGATCCCCAACAAACCATGCAGTCCGTCTTTACATTCTTCCAGACAATATCTTTTTTATTACATTTTTAAAAGTGCAATGGATACTTGTAAAGGTCCAAAATGTAGTAATTGACCATAACGTAATAACTGCCCGTAATGTAATAAAATCAAATGTAATAAAGCCCATAACGTAATAAAAATCCAATAATGTAATAAAATCTTGAACCTGTAACGTAATAGCATTTTTGCCCACAATGTAATAACTTATTACTTTATTGAACAAGTCAATTATTATCTTTTGGGCCTTTACAATACAAAAGAATGTTTGTGCAATAGGTTGAGTTCATTGAATGACAATGTTAAGTGAGCTGTATTGTCAGTCGTATAGATGCAACACAAGCTACACTATTACCATGGAGTAGAAAGTTGGGTTAAGATAAAAGTGCTGAGCAGTTCCTATCTGCCTTCATGAAAGTGTTTTAGGGAAGAGGTTCTCTTCTCTTCACAGAATATAAAGTATCCTCTTTCTTAACTTGCTTCATAAGTGGGACCTGGTGTGTGGTAAAAGAGGGGAAAACAAAGCAACTGCTACCATCTTCTTCATTGGAGTGATGTTTGGAGCCATGACCTTTGGAAGTCTGAGTGACAGGTATCTCAGTCTGGCTCCCATAACTTCTAACTTTGATTATCCAGTGTTTCAGCCTTATCAATATCATTGCATTGTGAAAGTACATGATACGTTTGGGAAATAGTTAAGTGAGAACATCTTTTATTTTATTCTATCATTATTATCTCTGTTACTAAAAAAAATGAACTTCCCAATTCCATCCTGTCTTCCCACAGGTTTGGTCGAAGGATCATGCTGCTGGTGTCATATATACTTGGGATAACATTTGCTGTTGCTAGCGCTTTTTCTACATCCTTCGTGATGTTTGCAGTGCTGCGGTTCTTCACTGGGTTTGGAATTACTGGCATTGTCATTGTCTCAACAGTCCTCAGTAATTATATACTGTACTTTATATTTGTTACCATCAGTCATATGAGCTATATGTATCTATTTCATGTACCACACTGAACTCCAGTGGCGACAGACAGTAAACTGCTGGACATGTCCTGCATCATGTTACGTTCACTTCAGAGGCCTAGGCTACCAAATAAAGGTCTAGAAAGTAAAATATAGTATTCAAGAAGTCATAGTAAACGTCTACTCCATGGATCTTTTCAAAGTGATGAGGTGTTTGTTCTTTGCAGATGTGGAGTGGGTTGACATTGAGCACAGGAAGCTGGTGGGAGTGATTGACAGCATGTCTTGGACATTTGGGAACACAGTGTTCCCAGCTATTGCTTACTTTGTAACTGACTGGCGGTGGCTGACCATTAGCGTCACCTTACCTCTTATCTTGGCCACCCTCACCTGGAGGTACGACCCAAAAGCTCATATTTTGAAAAAAATAAAAAGCTTGAGTGCCCATGTGTAAGACTGGGTTTCAGTGCAATGTAATTCACCACCATTTAAGACATTAGGCGTAAAACATCTTTGCCCTCAACATTAGGTGGATGCCTGAGTCGGCCAGGTGGCTCATTGCCAACGGAAAGCTGGAGCAAGCTCAGAGTTATTTGCAAAAATGTGCCAAGATGAACCGAACGAAGGACTCTACGCACACACTAAAAACCGAGGTTAGCATATTCCAGATGATAATGTCAAGAGAACTGACAAGAATTGACAAGTCAAGAAAGACAAAACTGACAACAGAGAGCCTTGGACCTGGAATCCTCCAGATTGCAATTACTCTGTGCTATCTAATAACCTATCTATCGTTATTTTTAATATTATTTGCTCATGTGATTCCAGGAATAATGCTGTTTTGTGTTCTTTTCAGGTACTATCCCATATTATTGTGACTGAGAAGAGAGACAGGGCCTATTCCTACCTAGACCTGGTACGGACACCCAAGATGAGGAAACTGGCCCTGCGTACTGGCATAGTGTGGTCTGTGTTCCCAAGCTCATTTTGCTTTAAGTTACAAAATATATTTGTGATTGGGTTAAAAGCTTCAATGCTACTTCATAAAGGACCCAGATGAAACATTTTATGATTATGGCCCTCCGGACATTGTCGAGATTCTTCCTTGAATCTTGACTTCATCATTTTGATTTAATGAGTTTCCACTTCAAATGAATACTGCTTTCATCTATGTACTAAGTCAACCTACTCTCTTCCCCTAGGTTTTGCGTGGCAACAGCATACTATGGCATCAGCTTCAATATCACAGGCTTTGGGCTCAATATCTATCTCACTCAATTAACATATGCTTTAATTGAGCTACCAGCCAAACTATCAGTTTACTACTTACTGGATAAGATAGGCAGGCGACGCACTGAAGCGGGATCCCTGCTGTTGGTTGGACTTTGTCTTGCAATCAACATTGTAATACCCAAAGGTAAGGACTTACTCATCCATTCATGTCCAAAGATTTACAGACATTTGAGTAGTTACTATTCAGTGCTGTTCATAAATTCAAGAGCCTGTTTCTTTCCATATTGAACCAAAAATTTGAGTTGTTTTAAGAGTATAATTGTTTCAATAAGAGACTAACTGTGCGTACAGTGTTGCAACAATAGTATTTGTATAAAAAGTTATTTTTAGAACATCTTCAAAAATTACAGACAGGAAGCATAGTCATCTTTATCACAATTACAATCAACATTGGCAAGAACTATGCTTCAAAAATAATCACCTCACCTAAATATGTCCTGCTCTCAGATATGTCTGTTATCAGAACGGTGGTAGCGGTCATTGGAAAAGGGTGTTCGGCAGCATCCTTTGCAACTATTGTGTTGTATAGCTCTGAGCTGTACCCCACTGTAGTAAGGTAAATATGCTGGCCTACCTCTGCATCATCATCATCATCATTCTCTCCAGCTGAACAGACCCTCTCACATTTTTGCATAACATACTGTACCAACGCCACAATCTGGAACAGATCTGCCTTGCTTTCTATTTATAAGCCAGAGTACGTGAGAAGGACAGAACCCTGAAGTTGAATGGCCATCGCTGAGGGATGAAAGTAACATGCAACATGTTTTTTCCCAGGCAAAATGGTATGGGCTACAACTCCTTCATGGCTCGGCTTGGGGTAGCTATGGCTCCATTGATCCTCTTACTGGACGAAGTCTGGCAGGACCTGCCCCAGGCCGTCCTGTGCGCTGCAGCTGTACTGGGGGCAATAGTGGCAAGGACGCTGTCAGAGACACGCAACAGGTGCCTGCCAGAGACCATAGAGGATATTGAAGAGCAGTGGTAATATACACTGTCTTAGGTATAAGTGTCCAGGCAACAAGTAATTTTTGTCAAGATAAAAAGCAGTGACTATGTACCGACACATTCTGTTCCATGTGAATTCATGTGCAGTTTATTCTTGGAAATGAAGTAGGGATAACTTGCATGTTTTATTCAAAGGGAAGACTGGTTGGATTACCATTTGATGGAAAAAAAACTTCTCTAGAGATTAAAGACTTAAGAGATAAAAATGGATGGTGTGCTTTTTCAGTGACTCATAGTTTAAGCCACAGTCAGCAGTACTTTCAATGATTTAATGTTATAAAGTGACATATATACATAGACATTTCTGCTGCAATAAAGGAATGAAACGCGCTTCAGACCTCATTTTGTAACCCAAATATTTCTTCAAACCAAACGGCATCTTCAATATTCTGTCTGCATGGTACATGGTACCTCAAGCAGAGCTCCCTACTTTATGTAATAACATTTGAAAAGTGAGTTGAACTGTAACCACCTGGTTGTCAAAAATTATCCAATAATTCATCATCAAAGACCTAATGCATCATGTATTAAGGAGACATTAAGCGTACTAAACTGGTATTATCGTGTACCTTCCCATGGATTATTGCACAGGTAAATCAAGCCATTGCAAATTGTTAACTATCATTACGTAAAAAAAATGTTTATTACAAACATGTTTGATCTACCTCATTTTTGAATCGATATCTAAAGACGGAACAAGAACTTCAGTAGAGACTCAACGTTTATAATAGGATTTGCCCTTTCCTAACTGATTAACATGTACACAAAAATTAAGTCAAAGCTCCTTTATTAAAGAAACAAGGCAAGCACATAGCCTTTCATGATTCAGCAATTTCCTAAAGGAAAGTCAACCACATCTAAATGACATGTTTCTGATATTCCTTTTGAAAATCTTCAGCCAGGTCTAATATTTGCCACTGATACTTAATCTGACATTACACAGTTACAGAACGAATGATGGGAAAGAAAAACAGCAAACAAAATATAAAAATCAAATCTCATAATTTGAAACATTAAGATACAATGATACAGACTGAAAGATCTAAAACTATAATATGCAATTATTTTCCAGGACTCTTTTCTCTCTGTTGTTACTTCAGTATTGGGAATACTCCTTGGTCTCTAGTTTGGCAACAATTCGCTCCAGCTGTCTTTTAGCTTCACATTGTGGGAAGTTACTCATTTCATAGTACTGAGGGGCAATCTTCACTAGCCTGTAACAAAAGGAGAAAAAAATAATATTTACAAATTCTGTCAGCGAGATGACTTCAACTACTTTGCTTTCATGACATCAAAGTTCAATCACATTATATAATCTGCAGCTGCATTATTTAACACTTAAATAACTGTACACATACCATTCTGGTTTGATGTCTGTGCAAGTGCGGATGTAATTCTTGGTGGTGAGGACAAATTCGTTGTAGAGCACCCACTCTGGCTTGTGGTCTAGGACTGTGGAGGGGTGCAGCTGGACTACTTGGTTGTCTTTGACTGTGAGGTAATGACCAGTGCGCTCCAGATGAGCCACCTGCAGAGTGGAAAAAGAAAAAACTAAATTGATGGACCTTGGCAAGGGATAGGGAGCTTAAAATGTCAACAAACATCTCTGGTGCAAACCTTACATATGTAAAGACAACACATTACGCCTCATCTGATGTATTACTATGTCAGTGTCTGTTCACCTGCATGAAGAAGCCAGTGCAGAGCGCTCGACGGATGTTGATGTAGTAATCTCTGCTGGTGAACTCTGTGCTCCGGCGGGGCAGGTTGAAGCGGTCCATGATCCTGGACAGCTGCTGACGCACATTGTCAGCCGACATCAGCGAGCGGTAGTTGACAAAGTTGTCATAACACCACTGGTTAGACTCGTGGTCTGGGAAAGAGACAGCAAGGATTCCAAAATTTGGACAAGTATAACAAAACCTACTCAATTTTATTTTGACAACAAATTCAGCGTTATCAGGGCAAGCATTATGGTGTTGCAATATGATTTAAAATTGTGCCCTGATTAAGCAATATGCTCACTTTGTTTGAAGGCGTGGTAGACATTGAGCAGCGTCAAGTGATCTCCGTCGATGTGAGCAAACCTCATCTTGGACTCGTCTGCTGCCTTCTTAGCCTCCGTGGGGCGGACAAAACACTGTGGGACTAAACAAGGTTGGTATGGGCCCCAACAGAGCCGCCCATAGGGATGAGTCAAACATTCATAGAAAAATGGAGCAAAGCCTATGATGCTAGGGCACTGGACAGCGTTGGGACAGGGCAGGACCACAAGCTCTATCAAAGGGGGCTGCAGTCTGTTCTCATGGACATTCCCAACTGTATTGGCTATTAGCTCGTAGAGGGGGTCATTTAACCACATCTGTAAAACAAGAGTTTTCACACAACTAGGAAGCGTTAGGGACACCAACAATATCTAACTACTCAAGATTCAGAAATAACTGTTAGACCAACAAGAGAACAGAAAAATAAACACTAAGAAATGTAGTGAATACCAAGGACAATTATAGGCTAAGCAAATATATTTAGTCAAAGTCATTCATAAACACATCGATTCAATGAAAAGAAAATTCATGTGAACATAATGAATATGAGAAAATTAAAGTGGTGCCTGCCCTATCCACTTGCTTTTGTGATGAAACACTGAAGTGATGAAGCTCGTTCACTATTAAATAAACTTCTCCATCATGGCCTTAAACAAAATCAAATCTAAAACAAAAAGAAGTCACCATAGTTGACTGTCAAGATTCAAAGAGAGCTTTTACATTATAACTTTGTTTATCTGAAGCCCTCAAGAGTGGAAGTCACTCCAACCATAAATTTGAATTTGTGTATCACTGCTGCAAAACATTTTCAAATGATGAAATATGCATTAAGGCGGCATGATTATAAAAAAAATGATAATCCAATTATTTTGCTAAATATTGTGAAAATTATTATTAATCATCATTGTCTATATTTTCTCATTTTTTTCAGTGCGGTATTTCTCAAAGTAGAAGAAGCATGAAAGTCTTGTTTTTACTCAAGTCTTACTGTGGTCTTTATTAACAAAATTAAATTAAATAGCTGCTACTATTAGTTTGGGGTGCAGCTACAACCCTGCGGCAAACTTTGGACAGAATCTGTACTTGTTTCTGGTCATCTGGTTGCAACCACAGTATATCTAAATGACAGATGATCCACTTTTAGCAAGTAAAACAACATTTCCACATTCAGCCTCATGCAAAGGATTTTCCAATCGCACATTGTGCCCATCAATTCTTTTCCATTTTGCCTGTCACTACATTTTTCCAAATATGGTCTATTTAAGGTTTCTCCCTTTCTTTCCCACTGGAGCTGCCTTCTTACATTTTAACATTGATTCTTGTAACATCAGTGCAGGTTGCACAGTCTATGGTTGCGATTGGTCACACGTGATGGAAGCGCTTGATATTCCACACCGGGAAATGCCACAAAAACGTAAAAAAAAGTCATTGTACAGCCCTAATTTGTATTTGTCCCAAAATGCCTTGCACTGACTAATTTGCAGTAAAATGCTTTCTCAACACTACAGCAGCTCTGAGCACCATTCTTTTTTTGTTTTTTGTATTTTCTTCCAGAGACCTAGCCTACTGTAGGCAAGGAAGATGTCAGCCCAGTCCTGGGCATTACCTGACAGCATGGCAGTAATGGAAAGGATCTCGTTAGAGCAGTTAAACTCGCAGCTGGCAATGACCATCTTAGCCAGCTGGGGGTCCAGGGGGAATTCTGCCATCATGGAGCCCAGCTCCGTCAGGTCGCCGTCATCGTTGAGAGCTGCCAGGTAATTCAGCAGCTCAAGGGCCCTCATCAGTGTCTCAGGAGCTGGGATGGGAGGGGGAGGGAGAGAGACAGACAGGTCAGAAGATCATGCCTAGCTAGAGATCTAAAACTGTTCTATTCTTACCATTCAAAATCAAACTAGAAAAGAATTACTCACCTGGTGGATCCATGAAGTCAAAGTGCACAAGGTCATCAATGCCTAGCTTTTTCAACTGCAGCACAACAGATCCCAAGTTGGACCGTAGAATCTCAGGGTATGTGTTATCCTGGAGAGGGAGAGTTTAAAGTGTTAAATGTATCTGATAAATAATAATTTTGAGAAGAGAAACCACAGGAACCCAATGAGAAAAAATAAACCCTACCAAATTAGCGAACGATACCAATATTCATTCCAAGAACAGACTAAGCCAACTGAGCTTTTTTGTAACTTTTAACCTATGGAGTTTGTGTATTTGTAACTGTATTGACTTACCTGCATCTCTGTTTTATAGGCCTTCTCTGTGTAGAGGCGGAAACACTTCCCTGGACGTGTTCTGCCAGCTCGGCCCGCCCTCTGCTGGGCAGAAGCTTTACTGATGGCCGTGACGAGCAAAGACTCCACCCTGATGCGTGGATTGTACACCTGGACACACATTTGAAAGGACATTCAAGTGAAATTTCTGACCTGAGATGTACTCATTATTTATTTATTTATGTTTTTAAATTATGACCAACAGAAAAGGACCACTAGTTAATTATGGGAACAAAGTCATATGCGCATTTACACTGATCAATTTTATAGAGTCACCCAGACAAATGTTGAGCTTCTATATTGGACAAAGCATACGACATTCAATAAACAACCCACACACTGGATTAAATGCAAACAAAAAGATCTAGGAAGGTGAGTCAGTCTTGCCCACCTTTTGCTTGGCAAATCCAGGATCAATGACAAACACCACACCATCAATTGTTAGGGAAGTCTCAGCTATGTTTGTTGACACCACAACCTAGGGATGAAGCAACAGGTTGTTAGTCATCTATTCTCAAACTCTGACAAATCCAATTTCGTACAATGGAGTGTATCATGTAATGCATCCAGTGTAGAAAAATGTCATTTCATCTGGTATGTCCTGGAAAAAATAAATAATCCATAATCCATTCTGTCTTTAAAATGTATAGTACTGTACCTTTCTTCCTATTGCACCATTGGGCTTCCTTGGAGGAGGGGGCTCAAAGATCCTTTGCTGCTGCTGTGGGGGCAATGTGGAATACAGTGGAATGATTTTGATGTCTCCGACTTCAGGTCCAAGGTCATCTACCTCTCGCTTGATCCGTTTGCAGGCCTCATCAATTTCCTGAAAGAAAGTTGTTTTTAATTTCACTGTTGAGGAAACAGGATGACTACTGCTATAATGAGACTTTACTCTTATAATAAGACTTCAGACTGAACTACTCATGTGAATACCATCAGTCTTACCTCTTGACCAGTGAGGAAGAGGAGGCAGTCACCTTCCTCCTCTTCACACATGTGGATCTGGATGACGGTGCGGATAGCTGCTTCAAGGTAGTCTCGCTCTGGTTCTGGGGTGTAGAAGATCTCTACAGGGTGCGTGCGCCCCGGGATCGTCAGCAGAGGACAGTTGTCAAAGTACACCTGGAACTTCCCCGCATCTAGCGTGGCACTCATGACAATTACCTGTGCATGAAGGAAGAGGTTGTTGTACATGTTTTTTTTTTCTCCTCATATCTGTTCCATTTCAGTAGAGGTGCACCTATGGTATCTGCAGGTCTAGCTTTCAAGAACTCATACTCAGATCAGCAAATTAAGCTATCCTGATAGATATCTTAATGACATGCACTTGGGCACGATATAGAACTTTTCCGGCCAGAGGAAAAAAAATGTTCTCATGTGTAAAAATGCTAAAGTGCTGCTATTTGTGAAGTTCATTGGCATAGCACCTGTTGTTTAGAAGAGGAGCCTTGACTATATATATATTTTATTAGGCATAACCTACCATAGTATTTATCCGCTAACCTATTTTGAATAAGCCATTTTTGAGCCTGTCAATAGCCAATAATGGAATTAAAAAAAAGAGAGGCTATATCCTTGTCTATGCTATGTAGCCTATTTTCATTTTATTATTAGCAGTTATTATTGTTTATTTTTTTATTTGAACAAGAACTGCTGTACAACAGTCAGTGTATAATTTGATCAAATGAATAAATAAATGCAACTGATGCATTTGTTCTTCTAATTGCTTTATAATTAATATCTTATGATATGCCAATACTCTAATTAGCACATGGATAAGGTTTCATATCGACAAATCTATTTAGTAAAGTACTTCGTACTTGTATCTCCACATCTAAGCAGTTCAGACTAAGAATAACAAAAACAAATTCTGAGAAATAATAATCATCAATGTTATACAAAATGAACCAAATACCTTCAGATCTGATCTCTGCCGCACCACCTCCTTGAGGACTCCCATCAGGATGTCTGTGGCCAGAGTTCGCTCGTGGGCCTCGTCCAAAATGATCACACCATATCGCTCCAGCAGCGGGTCATTCATGGCCTCTCTAAGCAGCATACCGTCTGTCATGTACCTGCAGGAAGAAAAGACATGTTTCGATAGTTTGAGAAGTTATGGATTAAAGCAAATAGACTGATTGCCGCTTGCCTATAAATGGCAGTTATTGTACATCAGCAGACCTCAGTCACACGCGACACCACTTACTTCAATATAGTCTTGGCAGAGCTACAGTCCTCAAATCGGATGGAGTAGCCAACTTCCTGTCCCAGCATGACGTCCATTTCATCGGCCACTCTTTGAGCCACACTCATGGCTGCCACTCTTCTGGGCTGAGTACAGGCCACAGCCCGCTTAGGACCAGGCAAACCTTTCACCATGTCCACACACCACTGTGGGATCTGGAGATGGAAGAGAAGGTTTAGTTCTTCATTGTTCTTTCCGTGCTAATGTGTGTGAGATGCATAAACAATTATCTTGGCTAACTGTGGAGGCTAAATTAAAATCTAGTCTTCTGTTATTCATGCAAACTGTCATCTGGAATAATACACCACACTTCTTTTGTGAAAAACTAGTATATACTGGTTTTTGTCATGGGTATATGACACGTCAAGTGAGTACTGGTCATCTGGTAGTACCTAGTCCACGAACAAATTGTATGATGAGAACTGTTCTTTATAGAGGTTCTTCTGCCTGGAATATGCTTCCCACCAACATCAGACAGATCAAAAACAGATTTTCTTTCAAAAAGTCACCAAAACAAAAATTGATGACTCTCAAATAGCTGTTATTGCGTTGTTGCTCTTTTGGAACCTTTTTGTTTGTTTTTATTTATTTTTTTGGTGCCGTGTGTTTGTGACAATTTTGCTTTTGTTTCCATTATAGGTTACTGCTATTTATTGTTTTACGTGTAGAGTCATTTCATTTATTTTCTGATCTTTATATTTGGCTTATATGGCTTTTTCTTGTTGATACTGTGTGATTTCAAATTGTCTTTTTATTGTTGTTGTTTTTGTGTGGACCCCAGGAAGACTAGCGACCACTTTGTGGAAGCTAATGGGGATCCATATAAAGAATAAAGGTTATGCTGGGTTCAGATAAAATCAAAACAACTCAAGAGGAGAGGAGCATATCACTGTTGTCATGTGACAACAGTGATATGCCACTCTTGGTCTTATGAAACCCTTTCAAATCCCACTGGATAAACTCAAAAATGCATTGTACCTGAGCAGAAAACAACTGTTTTTCACATTCCTGAAAAGTTTACATTTTGGAGAAGCAAGGTTTTCACTGCACAGCGACGATATGCCTTCATGCAGAATATTACAGTACATTACAAGCTTTTTGCGTTGTCTAAGTCTAGCAATGAAAAAGACTATGCAAGTTTATTGTGCTTCAAACCTGTGTTGTCTTTCCAGAGCCTGTCTCTCCAACAAGCACAAAGCTCTGATGACGTGTGATGATATCATTGAAGCTTTCCTTGTACTCCCACACTGGAAGCTGTAACCTCTTCTTAAGGATCTCATAGAAGCGTGGAGTGTGTGGCAAGTTGGTGAATGGGTTGATTTGCTGGTGCATAACCATCTGCTTGAGAGGTGGCATGCCTCCCCCTACTGTCATGCTGTTGGATGGGACACTAGGCGGCTTCAGGTCCCTGTCCCGGTCTCTGTCCCTATCCCTGTCCCGGTCCCTGTCCCTGGAGCGATCCTCACGGTCTCTGTCACGGTCCCTGTCTCTCCTGTCAAAGTCAAGAGAGCACATCATGTTAAGAGTTTAAGCTGTAAAAACCAGTACGTAGCCATTTGGTGACCTTCTGTGACACATAAAAGCACAAAGGATGAGCATTTGTAAGGCTGAACTAACTAAGTGTAATGGTAATATTGAGTAAAAATAGCTTTATAAAGTTACATAACAAATACAGCTAACGTCAGCTAGCGTAACTGGTTAAAAGGAGCCCTAGTAATAGTAGTTAAGGTTAGAGTATTCGCTAGTGAACTGGTTGTAAGATCTTTTGTTGCAAGTTTTTAGCTTGATAACGTAAGATATCTAGGTAGCTAACAATCAAGACCCAAGTCACCGCCGTTTGCTTTACAGCTAACATTAGCCATTCACCGGCTAAGTCAACTAGCTAGCTAACGTTGTTAGCCATTCGCTAGCTCTCACACGTGCCTGAATCCTGTGATAAATGTTAACACTACGGTTGCTGATGCTTCGCTTCGTCTTAGCGTTAGCTTGCACTAATACTGGGTAGACACAATAAGCTTCCCCGGATCGGCAGACCACCCAAGCTACGTTAAACAACAGTAACCTTCTGGTTTGGGCTAAGTACATATAGTTAGTTTAGGTCCCAAACTTACTAAGTCCGTAACTACAAAATAATATTGTCTTGGTAGCTAATATTAGCCAATTTAGCTAGCATAAGATAGCTAGTACCTGACTGGCTAACGCAGTCGTGACTCGTGTTAAGTATGGAACATAACCTACCCGTCAGACCTCTTCTTGCTGGAGGAATAGTCATCACCCAAATCTAGACGATGTCTTTTCGACATGTCTCGGAAAAATGTGTAACCGTTAATCAAACAGTATAATTCTGCTGAGCAGCATCCAGCTACTCTGTTACCTATGCTATGTGTATTCTTCTTCTTTTCAAATTTGTTTTACAACGGTTGGCCAACATCTTAAGGGGTGCACTACCGCCACCCACTGATCTGGAGTGTGAAAAACTAGGGTTAGTGCTTGTTTCAAGCTCGCCACCCAAGGGGATTCTATCGCCACCTTATCCGTGAAACTGACAAAGGAATAGTTCACCCTCAAATGAAAATGCAGTAATTATCTACTCACCCCCATGCCACTAGTAAAGTTTGTTAGTCCATACAACAGTCCCTGAGCTTCCCAGCTGAAGTACATTTCAGCGTCTCCAAAGCAACTGATGTTGAAGTTGCTGGAGATCTGTCTTCAGAGTTAAAAAAAACAAAAAAAAAACATAACGGAAAATAACCATAAAATGGCTCCAGGCAGCTCTTACAGCTTAATCCAAGTCTCTTGAAGCCAACAGACCCCAGAGTGACTTGAAAAGACCAACATTTACCCCATTACTTAGCTGAAATCGCCACTCTAGCTGTTGATTTAAAAATATGTCACGTTTGCCGCCCCGGCCTCGACAGGTAAGACCAGAGCCATATATGGCTCTGGGTAAGACTAGCTCGAATTAGCAGAAACAAGACTTCCGGTTTGGCCGTTTAGCCTTCAAAATAAAAGCGTGAGATTTTAAATGGGTAGAAATACTGTTTTAAACCAATGACTTCGTCAAATTCAATACGTGAGCACCCATATTAATGTTTGATGTCATAATAATAATGAAAAATGCTATAATATGTGCCATTTTAACTATACGCTGCATGCATTACACTGTGCAGAATACATACAGAACAAAGACTAAAGTGGACATCAAATATTAATATGGGTACTCACTTGTTGAATTGGACGATAAAATACAAAGTAATTGGTTTAAAACAATATTTCTACCTATTTAAAATCTCGCGCTATTATTTTGAAGGCTAAACAGCCAAACTGGAAGTCTTGCGTCTGGTAATTCGAGGTAGTCTTACCTATCTAGGCAATGGTGCGCAAACATGACTTAGTTTGAAAACAACAGATATTTTCAAGTCACTTTGGGATATATTTTGAAGAGACTTGGAGTATACTGGGAGGGACTGTATGGATTAACACATTTTACCGGCTTTTCTACTGGCATGGGGGTGAGTAGATAATGACTGAATTTTCATTTTTGGGTGAACTATTCCTTTAACAAACCGCATGTCAAATGAGCATTCACAATTTTCAGTTAATTCCCAATATCTAGGCTAAGTGGATGACCACATCAGACAAATGACAAGAATCAAGAAGACCTAAGGCAACCTGTTTAGTCAACCATGTCAAAGGGCTAATTCCCTTTAGAAAGAGAAAGAAAGAAAGAAAGAAAGAAGCAACTAGGTTAAACAATCAAATAAACAGAAGGAGAAAGACAGAAAGCAATTTGGGGGGGGGGCATCTTTCATTCAGACCTATTTTCATATTGAATTTTGCAACTAATCTTTACGGCTGTTACCGCTTTGCTCTACTTGCATGTCAAAAGCTCTCAGGGAGTTAATTAGTAATGTGAATGACATTTGAGTCACGACTAATTAGACATCTATTACTTGAGTAGGGATTCCGACACAGATGGCGCCACAGAACCATGTTTACCCCCCCCCCCCCCCCATAAGAAAAGACGTTTACCAAGTTTACCAAATGCTATAATGCAGGGAAAAAAGTAAGACAAAGTTGTCATGCGCCCCAGAGCCATATAGAGAGATATTATATATATATTATAATATAATTATATAATTATTATATAATTATTATTTAATATTAATTATTATTATATATTATATAATTATTATTATTATATAATTATATAATATAATTATATATATATTAGCCATATAGAGATTCTCTCTATATGGCTCTGATGCGCCCCACAAAGCATTTTCAAACTTACATCATTGGTGTCGGGTGAAGCTTTCTGCTCCACCCTCAGCTACGCCTCCTGACACGTTTATATAAGACTTTAAAGAGATTACATCCTCACTCGCCAGACTATAAACACGAGATGATAAAGAGTGGAAACCTCTATAGAGATCTAGAGTTCTGGGTTTTGTTGCGGTCAATCCTTTTTAAAGTGGCCATGCGTTCATACAGGTGAGTGGACTTAACCGAGTTCATGCAGCGGTATGCATTATTATCTAATAGGCCTAACTTTCTCTGCAGAGCAAAAGACTGCGACATTGAGTTTGTTGGTTTTATTGCCGATGCAGCAAACAGACTGGACTGTAAGCTTGGGACACGCCTTCATTTGGGTTGTTAACATTTTTGGGGCTAAATGAAGTCAATTGTGAGCTGATGTAGTGTACAGTAGCCTATTTTTAATGTTTATTCCTGAAACAACCAATCATAGATAGATAGACAGATGGATAGATAGACAGACATACAGACAGACAGAGACAGACAGATAGACAGACATGGCTGGATGCGCACTAGGCCATAGTTACCTTCTGTGACAAATTGGGTGATGATGTCCTGATGATTTTAATTTCTTTCAGGTCAATGACTATGTTGCAGTCAGTTGTGTCCTATCCAGCACTTTTGGTCCTCCTGGTAAGCTGTCTAGGATGTGTGTCAGCTCTCAGTGACCAGGCTCCGCCTGAGGTCTCAGAGTACAATAACACCCTGTACGCTGCATGCAAAATGAGACCCAGCACCACACTGGCTGATGGCCTGCCCAAGGTGTACGGCCGGGTGCTGTTTAAGCAGGAATACCCCCAGGGGAAGCTCCAGGTCCTGCTCCGCATCAGTGGCTTCCCCCGAGACAGCAGCGCCAAGCCCAGAGCGGTGCACATCCACCAGTATGGAGACCTCAGCCAGGGGTGTGAGTCCACCGGAGGCCACTACAATCCACACAACGTCCCTCACCCCAACCACCCGGGGGACTTTGGCAACTTTGTGGCCCAACAAGGGAGGATCATTAAGGTGATCGAATCTGAGGCGACTCTGTTCGGGTCGCTGTCTGTGATGGGAAGAGCAGTGGTGGTCCACGAAAAGATGGATGACCTGGGGCTAGGCGGTGATGCTGGGAGCCTGCTCCATGGAAACGCGGGCCGGAGGCTCGGCTGCTGTGTCATTGGGATTTCTTCCTCTAAGCTGTGGAATATGTACTATAATGGACAGCAGAGGAGAGCCTGACACAGCTGTGTTAAGGCTTTAAAACAGGTTTTAAGTCACATACTCAGATTCAACAGTGAACGTAAAATGCCTAAAGTGTTGGTTTGATAGCAGCTTGCCAGTGCTTGGGTCAACTCTAAATTAAAGGTTTTGCTCCAAAATACTAAGAGCATTTGTCAAAATGCTAATATTATTCCTCAGTATTAAACATACAGATACCTATGTCGACGTGATTACATACTGCATACTGCATTCTCAACAGTGTTACTATGAGCTTTGCATTCATGCCAGCGATCCTTTTGTCAGAATACATCAAATCCTTTCAAATAATGGACAGGGTCTGTCTCATTTGGATCTTAGAACACAGAATTGTAACAATCACAACAAACCAGTCCTTGAAAAGTAATTTATTTTGCAGAAAAAATACAATTTGTGCACATTCAACACTTACACACAGATGGTTAATGTTCTATGTAATTGTTGTCTTGTGAGTTAATATATTTACTATTACAAGTATAAGATCAAGACAGCTGTGCTGGTAATCTAGACGTTGTGGCCTCATCTTGCTACAGAATGAGACATTCAGTAAATATGTGAGTGTGGAGTGAGTATCTGGTAGTTCAGTGTCAACTGCCTTTAAACCACAAAACATTTGTTTTGTAAGAGATCTGTCTAAACATGTTAAAGACTGTGATGAAATAAAAGCATGGAGTGGAAAAATAAATACAGTTATCTTTGTACATTTATTGAATTCTAAACCTATTCCCATATCTTCTTTAAAATAGTATATTGTCATGCAGCATTTTATTTAATTCTCTTAAATATTGTGTGTTGAGGATTTTAAAAAGCCTACCAGAGACTGATGTAAGGACATCCAAACTGTTTTAAAGTGTCTTAGTTTTTGAGCAGTTGGCTGCAGCTCCTAGTTAGAATTTGGTAGCAGAGTACATAACTGGGGGCTAAACCAGTTCTCTCAGTATCACGTGTTCCACAAGAGCAACAATAAGCAATGCAACTGTTTGGTAAGGTTTGCATTTTGTTTGAAGACAAATTGCTTGACTTGTGTAAACATTGCTCACAACATTAACACATCTATTTTTTTGCTAGTGATCAATAGGCTTCTTAAAATCCATGGAGAGGGGGAGTGAGAGGTAGAATGGGAAAGGACAGAGAGGAAAGTTAGCATACTTTATTTCTAATCTTATATAGTAGCAATTTGGGCATTATGATTGCCTATAATAAATACTTTACAACATCACCTCTCACCAAAAATCACTTTCAGGTGATGGTCAACAGCAGAGCTAAATGATCTCATGTTCATAATTGCACTTTGTCCCTCTTGTAATTTCCCTGTGAAACAAAACTTTTATCAGTGTGTAATGCAGAGTTCATCGCTTCTTTTAAAAGCATAAATAAGATGCAAATGACATTCTTCCCATTCTTCTATTGGCTGTTGGCCAATTGAGAGCCAGAATTCAGAGAATGTCAAAGTGTTACGTGATCAAACTGAGATGAAATGTTATGATCAAAGGCAGGGAAATCAAAAGCATCGTCACATCAAATGCACTGTGAAAACCATCAGCGCCACATACCACAGCGCTTGTTAGCTGCTTTTTATCAGCATGTTTCACCACTTCCCCTCTCTACACCTTTGATGCATAATTTAGCAGTTTACAACAAGGGATTACACAAGAAACCATGCCAAAGAACTCCAAAACCGGACAAAGTGAAAGCACAAGTCAGATCATTAGAGCTACTGTTTATAACAATGACAGTCAGCACTTTTTTTTTTTGGTCTGTCATGAGTCATCCTAACTAATTTCACAGTGGTATATGAATGAGAAAATCCTCTTAAGAACTGTTTTTGATGTGTTTGCAAATATTGTTTTCAGGTATTTTTCAAATTAAAGTAACAGACACTGGCATCTGTTATAATAAGCAATAATTATTTGACACTGTGGGTAATCATCTCATATTATCAGTGATGTCATCATATTACAACATGATAACCCACAGCTTGTCAGTCATTATTGCTCAATAGTGCCACACTATCAGAAGTGGTTCATTATCCATGAGAAAAGTGGAAATGCAAATTGAATATCTCTCAAAGGAGCATTACATTGTGTAGTATTCATCAACATCACAAGTCATTCTTCATAATGTGCTTTTCTCGTGATGCTCTGCAGCATGTGAGTGGCTACTAGCGGACTTCAGACTTCCTGACTGACACACACATCTGTCAGGTCTGAAAACTCCGTCTCCTGGTTTGACCGGACCTCCTCTTGCTCTTTAGAAGACCTTTCTATGGCAGCGGAGGCAGAGGTGGGTGACGCAACATTGATATTTCCCCCCGTCAGGATGCACTCAGCCTCAACAGTCTCCACTTCCTGAGTGTGTTCATCTGACTCATCCGCCCCTCCGTCAGAGTCGGCGTTCTCTGAAGGTCGCTGGAGGCGGCGGGAGTCTGACGGATCGGGTGATTTCCCATCTGTCGTTTCGGGAGGGGAAGCCCTCAGACGTCCCCCTTCTTTTGACCGGTGACTCGTTAAAGCCATCAGCTCCGTTGTGATCTGTGATTGGTCATTCCTCCGACACTCGTCACCGTTTGGCGTCTCTGCTTGTGGGTGAAGTGGCGCTCCCTCTGCAGCCTGAGATGCCTCCACACAGGATGGGGAGGACGGCTCCTTGTGAAACTCTTCCTGACCATCTGACGCAGCTGTTGATTCGCCCACTTGGTTCGGCGTTTCCGGGGAGCTCGGCTCATTGACAGATATTTTTTCAGATCCATCATTGCCTATAAGAGTAGAACACTTAAATGTATTAGGAAATATAAAAATAAAAGACGCAAAGTACCATAGATGGCAGACAGTGATCAAAATATTGTCAAAATGAAGAGGATGCTTGAATCGCTCATTCACCTTCCTGGCCTTGAGGTCCTGGTAACACAGTCTGCTGAGGATTCAGGATGATAGCGTCTTTTCCTATTACGGAATAATGTCATTAATAATAAGCCGCCTTACAGAAAGCAGTACAATCTAGTCACCTGCATGCAATTGCAAGAAACATTTGGAATGGATAGAACCGAGCATATGACATTTGAGCAGATATGAGAAGCGATGGGAGAAAGTGAAATTCAGAGGTTAGAAAAGTAGTCGACTTAATTACAGTAGAAACATACTTTCATATAATCCCAGAGACACATTATAAGTCAGGCCTCCGTGAAGCAAGAAACAAAGGGGAAGGAGAGGAAAGGATAAGAGATGCAAATTACTGTAAATAGTATGTGGAATAGCTGCTACAATACTACACAATTGTCTGAATACATTAAGATATTTATGTCTACCTGGCAGGCTCCATAATCCGGCCACCTCTAGTGTCTTTAGCTTCTTCTCCAGCTCCGCTACTCGAGTTCCTAGAATCCTAATCACAAAAGACAGAGGTTTTGCAAACACACACGGGAAGGAAGGTGATTCAGCAGTTCTGTCTAGCGACCATGTTATTCATCTGTGCCACATTATAATCAAAGTAGAAATTAGGGTAACGAATGCTGGAAAGTATTATATCAGGTACTTGTTGGTTTGGCGCTGGTGCTGAATGACCATGTTCTTCTCATGGATGGTTTCTAGCAGCGCCGTGGCGAGGGACTTGAGGTCTGAGATGGACTGGGGAGTCACTGGCAAACTGCAGCCGTTTTCCTCAGAGAGCAACAACTCTTGCACTGCACACACATAAGCAGTCAGGGTTTAAGAAAGCACCAGACATCATATAAAACTGTTACTCTTCTCTTGAGTAAGCAACACTTAAATGAAGGGGTTACAGACTCATGTCCCCTTGGTTCAGCGCATGTGCAAACATTTACATGCAATTTTGCAATATTGTACATAATGAGGTGTGTAGTTTTTTAAAAATATAATCGTTGCTGACCTTGCTTGGCAGAGAGTACCCCAGTGAGCGCACTGCTGTTGGGTTTCCCACAGATTTTAGAGTTCTTCCTGCTCTCCAGGGCGCTCTGGAATCAGAAAAATATTAGTAATGAGAAAAAAAACGTCATCATCATTACATCCAGGGAAATTAATACATAAAAAAAATTCAAATTTGAAGCACAGCTTGAAGTACCTTGTACTTCAGAAGATTTGTTTTGAGCATGTTGACCTCCTCTTGAAGTTGACCGAAGCGGTCATGTAAATACCTGGAAGAAATATTTGGTCAATTGCCACAATCCAGAATTAATTTACCTAATAAACCTTAAGTATATTTACATTGGTTATTACTGGTTATTGTCATAACCAAATATAAGCCAAATTTAATAACTCCTTGTAACTCTTAATACAGGTTTTACTTCACTTTACGCTAACGTAAGACTCAAATGTAGATGCCTCACACACCTCAAAAACCAATCACGCTCTTAATTGAGAGTGAAAAAGATGTCGATCTAATGAAACAAAAAAACAAAACTAGTAGTGGGTGAACAGTGTTTTTGACAGGGAGCGCCATGTTACAATTACAGTTTGTGTCTTTAACTGTGGAAAATATGCCACCTCCCTAATATTCTTGTGAGGCTCCTCTGCACCACTAATCTAGCAAGAAAAAGAGCAACAAACCTGTTCTCCATGCAGAGTGCATCTATGTCTAAAATCCGTATCTCATCATTCCCCAGGATATGGTTCATTTCCATGTTGAGACGATGTGCTTTCTCCTGAAACACATTCCGCTCGGCCCGTACGTCCTGCAGTTCGTCAGTTAGCGACTTCACACTGTGCTCCAGCACCTCGTTCTGCAGCAACAGAGAACACACTGAGTAAGTGAATGGAGATTTACTCTATCTAAACTAATGCCAATCCTTCAGATTGTTTTACTTGTTTACAGGTATAACATTTCATTTTCTTGTATTTCTCTATATTTTGTGATGCGTTAAAGGAAACTCCCAGCAGTTTTGACATATTGTATGGGTCATCAGTCTTGCCTTGAGAGAAGTTAATACCTCTTAAGCAATATTTTACATATTTTTCTGATTTTTGTGCCGATTCATCACTACCTTCTGACAATGTGCCATAAACACGCTGAAAAAGTCACCATCCTTTAATGAAAATGTAGTTTCACTTTTTTCTGAGGTTGTACCATTGTGCCTCCCACACAGACAGAAAAACTTTCATGAAAAGTGATTTTTGTGATTTTGGAGATATTTAAGGCATCTTTTCAGAAACACTGGAAGCCAAAAGTGTTAAAGAAGAATGGCTACAGAAATTTAAATAATGGAAAAAACATGATGAATACTGACTCCTGTCAATAAGAATAAGAACAGCAACTATACTTAGGTGGTCCCTTTCTTAATAAAGTTATAAAGTGCGGTAAAATAAAAGGAACAAAGACATAAGAAACAAATATATTAACAATCAGCTATAAGAAGGGGAGGAATTGCACCGATGGCTCCATTAAAGCCCATACAGTAGCACCCACTGAGCCAAATTCAAGGCAAGGCATTCAAGCCCTCACGTCAAAAACAGTAGTATTATCTTTCAATTTAATAGTGGTACAAAATTGTATGCAGCAGATTGTGAGTGTTAATAATGTAAGAAAATAATGTAAAATCTAGTCACAAGCAAATAATTACTGTGTTCCAATCTGACCTTTAGTTGACAGGATGTTAAACGGTGACGATGTTGATTCCATGTGACAGACAGTCCATTAACTGAATATCTCCTAAACAGCCTGAACCAGCTTTAAGCGATGACAAGACAGAAACCTAAACGACGGGTAACAAGTCCCACTTCTCACCTGTTCTCTCGCTCTTTCCAGCTGTCTGACCAGGTCTTCTCTCTCATGGGCAGGGAAGTGTCGAGCGCCAACCTCCTCATCTCCCAGCCTCTGTCTAGTGATGGTCATTCGTAGGAGCTGCGGGATGAGAGACCCAGCAGTAGTCAGTTCACTTTTCTATTACTTTCTGCACAGTAGACACAACATGTAATCCTGCTTTGTTTTATTCAGTGAGGTCAAATTCAGTTGTAGGCCATTCACTTGAATGATTTAAATCTATTCAAAATTGGCTGGTGAAAAGACACAAAAGGGTGATAAAAGCCTGATTTGATATAGCTGCAACTTTGAGTATGGCACACAATGTGACTTTGTACCTTGTTGTCACCCTGGGCTTCTACCAATCGCTGTTTCAATTCCTTCACCTCCTCAAACAGTTGGCTACTTTTTTCTCTGGAATCTCTCAACAGCTGGGCTAAATTCACCTGAATAAGAGAAGAGCACATTTCAATTAATTCGTCTGATAAATGATCAAGGAGTGACATGTTGTGGACAGGGCAATGTAAAGCTGCACTAGGCAAGACTTGTATGTAAAAATACACCTGTCTTTTCAGCCTAAAGCACAAAGTGGGGCTGCAGTCGATAAGAGCGTCCTATCCCCACTAATTGAGATCCTGTAGATTTGCCCTATTTGCCCAAATGAAGGGTTAGGGTTGGGAAGTCACAAATCAAAACTTAACAGTGAAATACAAACTGTCTCCTACGCAGCAGTGTGCATCACTCCATCCAGAGAAAGCTGCACTCACTAATGTTTGATATTTTGCCTTTGGTATAAAGCATCACAGACCGGCCAGGTTGGTAAACATGAGCGTGCTGTGTGCCGTTTACTGACTTCACATTACATGATTTCTGGGTATCAAAGTTCAAACATTTGCCTCTCGTTGCCATTTGAAGCTGCCAACGTGCGATGTTGTTGCCAAGTGCAGCTTTAACAAGTATTTGCCAGAGAATGTATTTGTGTTTGGACTCTAATCCACAAAGAATGTCAGCCGCAGAAAATCACTCACTTGATTCCGCTTCTCAGGAGGCAGAGTGGGGTCTCCATCCTAGAAGTTATGAAGAACAAACAAGCAAAAAAAGGAAAATTATCATCATCAAACATAATATCTCCAATATTTACTATACCAAAAGAGACATGTTATTCTCCATATTGATGCCTAGACGTTAAGGCTTATAATGCATGTTCAGGACTGTAACGATCCAGCGTTCACAGATGGCTTACAATGAGTTCCCTGTACTTCTTCTTGAGCCCCTGGTGCCGCTCGCGCAGCTGGTTGGCCATCAGCTTGTACTGGTCCCTCTCCTGCTGGCAGGTGTCCAGCTCTTTGGACAGAATCAGAAGAGCCTCTTTCTTGCTCTCCAACTTGCGCTTACACACCAGGAACTGCATGCAAACACAGAGGTTTCGTAAAAAAAATACAACAAAAAACAAGCCTTTATCAAAGCGAGGCAACCACATTATATTTTTAATATAAAATCACACCCAGTTATTAGGCCAATGTCATTCCATACATCCAGAAACTTTAAAAAATAAGCTTAATTAAGCTTAACGTTAATTACAGAATATTTAGTAATAAGTAGATGAGCATGACCTTTGATGTGTAGTCTAAATGTATTGATGTAACAAACATGGACGATATACTATTCCTGTTGAGACATTATAGCACATGGGCAGCATCCTGGTACAAAGTATAACACAACACCTACAGTGTTGCATGCTGTTTACATTGCGTTAGCTTTGAAGGCGTTGGGCTCTGCAGGCACAATGAAGAAAAGAGGAAAAACAACTGTTTCCTTATCTGCATGCCCTGCAGGCTGTGACAGTACCCGGAAGGTTGAACAGTTTTAGTATTTGCCTACAGTTAACCCTGCATTGACCCAGAACGACTGGGAATTAATCCCATTGACTCTGCTAATCCAGACCACAGCTTTCGGGTCCGAATAGGAGTCGAAAGACACAATTTAAAGAGTCTAAAGTAAAACGACTTTACAGTTATCATAACGGCTCGATGCAAAATAAAGTCAAACATTAGTACGGATGCCTTGCAGGTATTTTACACTCTCCTCGTCTCATGTCTGCGTCTCTCCTCTCCCTCACCTCATTGACCAGCCCCTGCCAGTCGCTCTCGCTTCTCCTGGAGGTATTCATCTTTTTTTTTTTTTGGTTGTCCTGAAAAGGCCGTTTGTTAATGACGCAAGGTGACTTTCACATCAGCATCTTCGTATTGATTTTGCCATCGCTGCTGAACAAATTGAGAGACATTTGGCATCAAAACAGATTAGCTAGGATCGACCTCACTTCCGCCTGTGAGACGTCAGCGGAGCGTCACGACGCATTTGGAGATCCTCGTAAAACTGGGAACTTCAGAGTCCAGTGACTAGTAAATTAAATTGATAATTTTGAAAATCAAAATAAAACGTCAAAGTACTGTATAATTATGCGAATTTTTCGTATCTTGCGACATAGTGTATTCAAAATATACATAAATATTTAGGCTACAGATGTCATTTCTCTTTCTAATTTTATAGACAATAGTTGGACAACACCATGAAGAAAAAGGTCACAAGGCATCATTCACAATTATGATATGGCTTTAATGGTAATTCTAATTTTCAGTAGGCCTAATGTTAAGGGTACAAATTTATAACCTAACTTGTAGTGTCAGATTTGGTTTTAAATAGATCTGTTTCATGAACTTAAATATACTGTGAAAATGTATGTAGGTGTGTAAAAGCATCTGGGTGTTGGGTAGTTTTGGGGAAATGTTTTGTTTCATATTCTAACATTGTTCTTAGATTCATATCAAGGTAATATAACGTGAATGTACTCAGTACCCCAACAATAGCAGATTGTATAAAACCATATGTTTTGTATTTGCCCTGCTCTTCCTTAGGCCCTTGGGATTTTTCAGGGTTTAGATAGCTTTATGCCAGCCCAGCTGCCTCTGACATACAATACTAAAACACAAATTGTTGCTATGGATGTGATTGTATAGACTTGAAAATTAGGCTACAACATCCTGGTATTTTCATTATATTTATGTCGGACAGGTAGATTTTTGGACAAGGAAAAACCTTTATGTTTGTGCATAAAATAAAAAAACATTAGCAGTAATATGATACTGATTTATCGTGATTCCTAAAATGGGGTGAAGGCACATGCATACAGATGGAACAGGTAAATACTATAGTGATATACAGTATACCCATTTATTGCACAAGTGGAGGAAAAATACTGTGAACTTGATGGCATCTCTTTGCACAGAAAAGCCACACAGATCTGTTTCTGTATGGAGTTGACTTGTACATTCAAGCATATAGGTCATGCCCACCAGGAGACTTTGTTTTCAGCAGAAAGGACAGACTTAAATATAGCTGGCAAAGTCAGAGCATGTCATCTTGGGAGTGAGTTTACATCAAGGGGCGGCTGTTTTCAGTGACGTCAACCATGTTACATCTCTACACACCTCAACAAGGTCCAAAAAAATCCAAATTCTTAAAAAAAGAAAGCAGATTCTTCTATGTATTTGACTCACATTTTTATCCAGCACTGAAAGATTTGAGGCAAAAGCATGTGTGGGAGTACTGGATGATAAAACCCAGTCTCAGTGTGTTGCTGACTAACCTGACTGTCTAGCCATAGAAGTGACTGGACTCCACAGGGAGGGCAGTATAGAGGGAATATCCATGTCATATTGGATGATAGCAGCCTGTCTGATCGGACCGATAACTGTAACTGTAAAAACACATACCACATTTCTTAATTCCACTATCCTGCTTTTCTAAAATGTGCACTGCCTCTGCGAGCGGCTTCTCCTCTGTAGCAAGTGGAAGAAAGTGCTGCCTCAGAAGCCCGGTGCTGACAGCACTATAAATTTAAAACATGCTGTCTGGGGCATTTTATCTTTGCAATATGGCCACATTTCACTGTCTGTGGTGCTTCTTCAAAGTATGGAGGACAGAATCAAAAACGAACCAGTGATCTACCGCTACATGTGGTTATATGTTCTTTAATGCATTTTCAACAAAATTATTCTAAGAAACTTTTCTTTAACATAAATTTATTCTACTTTGTATATTGTGATGTGTAAAAGATTACTTGTTAATCACCATATTACTGTATTAGAGTGGAAAAAGTCATTAATTCGCAATGAGGTAATGACACTCTCTGCTATACATCATTATAATGACCCAGCCATTGTTTTTGGAAGCTGAGAAATGAGGATATGAAAATAAATTAAATTGAATTAAGATTCATAGTCCAAGCCTAACAGTCTGTAATCATTTTAAATCTGTACATTCGTTGTAAAATATTAAAAGATAAATCAACAAAAGAGCACACATTTATGGTTTAAGAAAACTTAAATGTGTTCCCACAAGGCATTTCAAGTTATGTTGCAGCATACAATACCTCATGATTGTAATGGCAATTCAGAGCAATACTTACTATTATACATCTTGCATAGGAATCATGAGTAAATTATTTATGACATTTTGTTTTGCTATTAATCAGGCACTCTATTCATCACATAGCTTGGCATAAATGTTTTGCCGTTCATCATTAATTAATGTTACTTAAGCTTATAATATTCAGGAAATATCATTCAACTGTATTTTTGATGAGTACAGCAACCTTCTCTGTGTCCTGCGCATCACAAATCATCAGTCATGAGGATTATTGAGATGAGATGGCTTCAGAATTGCTTTGCTAATCAGCTAGCTGGTCAGAAAGAAAACATTCCAGCTGTCTTAAGAAAATGACTTAGACATATAGAGGTTTGGAAGGGTTTAGGATAACTTGTTAGACATTTTGCTTGAAGATGCCATAATAAAAGCCAAAAACATCTCTAATATGCCATAAAATAATTGTCATGCGGATTACATTTCAAATATCGCCATTGGTTTATATTGCTATTGTCCTTCAGTTTCAAATAACTACTCTTGGTCTATCATTAATCATACCATCATAGCTGCTAGAAATGCATAGGAGTTGCAGACGCTTGCAAGACAAAGATCTTTGTCTCAGACTAAGTAAGTTATATCTTATTGCATACAAGGAAGATATACAGTATTTGAGACTCCTTTCTCAAACACACACAATATCTGTTGATCTGAATGACCACCAGATATTGTGATCAATAGTTAAAATGAGCTGTAAGGCATTATAAGCTTAAATCTACAATAATATGCTCAAAAACCATTGATTTGCCCTTGAAGCTGGAGGAGAAGATGAAATTCCTCCTGTCGGTGGTCACCACAGTAAAAGACCGCGGGGACTGCACATAAATGTCCTTGAACTTGGCAAAGGTCTTGGTCTCCGTGTCCCAGAGGTAGATTTGTGTGAAAGAATAATCGCTGCCGAGGGCCAGGTAGCGCCTGTCCGTGAAGGTGAAAGGTTGGAGGATCATTGCTCCGCGGGACGGCAGAGCCTGCACCTCAGTGAACTGCTTGTTGCTCCACTTGAGGACTTTGGAGTCACCGATGTAGCAAGTCATGGCCAGGTAGAGCTCTTCTTCCACCCGAAAAGCTTTGACCGCCACCACATCGTCGACGTTCGGGATTTCACCGTGAAGCATGAACTTCAGGGTGCTCTTGTTCCACAGGTAGATCACGGGCGGCTGGGAGCGACTGGCCAAGATGAGGTGGGACTTCCCATCCATGTCAATGAACTCCGCATCTGTGTCGCGGAACCATTCGTGGAGGAACTGGTAGGAGTAGAAACCGGTTTCGTTGCGGTCTGGCTGGTCGCTCCACTTGTACAGTGTAGACAGGCCGGCCTTGGAGCTGTCCACGATCACAAAGTACCACTCACCGTCCATTTGGAAGACTTCGATATCATTGGGCTTCGAGATGTTGAAGACCTCAATAGTTTGAAACTTTGTGAACTTGTTCTGTTGATCATCAAACTTGTAAATGTGGGAGCCACCAAAGAGCTGGGTGACAATTATCAAGACGTGGTTGTCAATCAGGACCGACTTGCATCCAACAACAGACTTCCCTGTTAGGGGATAAGTAGTTTAAGTGGTAAAACAAGACAATAAATCATCACTTTACTATAGCAGCAAAACTGTAAATTATTCATTGACATTAAAGTGAAGGATTGACACTAATGCAATTAATTTCCTCATTTTATGTAAAACATTAAGGAATGCAGGGCAAGTTACAAGTTAACTTTAAAACTTGGGTTGTTGTCAAACCTGTTATATTGTCAAATCGTCTGAAATTCATTTCAATGTGATCCCATTCCATGACCACACAGCTGTTGGAATTGGGGGCAGCCATCGCCACATAGATGTCCTCTTTAAAGGAGAAGATGTCCGCTGACATCGACTGAATGGGAATGGACTGATGACGGACAAAGTCTGTGAAGACAGTAGATAGAGTGCATTTAAAACTGTGCTGCTTGGCTCATACATTTCATGCTGTGGCAATTTTCTGGTTGACATATTTTGGTTTGAAAGCTTATGCTTTCACATGGCCCTAGAAAGGCAGTGTGCTATAGAAAGCCATTCCCACAAACAGAATTTTGATTTGATATACTTCATTGATCTCCTAAGGGGGAAAATCTCTTTTAACGCTCTGGTTGGGGCTCAGACGGCTCATGTGGCGCGTTTGGTGTAGGTAGGAGGTAAGTGTCTTGCACAAGGATACTACAGTAGTGGCTGGGGATCGATCCCCAACCCCCTCACTAACCACAAGGCCGTCCTGCCACCTCAAAATAAGTTGAGCTACTTTGCACACAGATTTTCGGTTACATTGAAGCGGCACAGTGGCTCAGTGTTTGTGGGGGTTTCCTTCCATAGTCAAAGACATGGAGGTGAACTGAAGACTCTAAACTTCCCATAGGCGTGAGTGTGTTTGTGTGTGATGATGTTTCTTTTTTCACCACTGATTTTAAATCTAAAAACAAACAGCATAAAGTAAAAACTTATTTTTGATAACTAACCATTTTACAACATAATCACATCAATGCGTCTTGACACCACAGAGGTTCTGATCTTCTCTATCCATTAGTAGTTGGATGAGGCTGGGCGAGGAAGATGGAAAATCTATCATAGCTCCACCATCATATTAAGATAAAGGAATCATACGTTTTTTTTAAACAGTGGTTACAAATAGCTTCCATAAAAAAAGTGAATAAAAACATTATGATGAATAGAGTAGTGTGTGTATGTGTGCTTGTGTGTTTCATTGCTCTATTGTAATGTATATGTGATTTTATGATCATTGTTGAATTATTGAGTCTAAATAGTTGGTGAATGCACTTTTCATTGATATTATTGCACTGTTCTGAATTATTTTGATTTCACATATTTCTGTATTTGGGTTGTTTTTTTACATCATATTTTCAGATGTGCCATAATTATTATTGATTGTGTATTTGTCATTTTACCTGTGGAGATGCACTCGCCCGGAGGAATAGGAAGGTCATTGAGCCGCTTGCCCTTCATTTCGCTGGGGCCTGCACAATAGACATCTGATACAGTGGCATTTGTGTTTTTCAGCCATGTCATCAGCCACTTGTTCTCACAATTGCACTGAAAGGCATTGCCTCGCAGATCCCTAACATGTGGCAGAAGACACCATCAGCAGTTACACAGAACAAAGTCAGCCTGGGGCCCGCTTACTGAAAGAAATATATCTGATGAGGAGAAAGGAGACTACTGACAATACAGAAGGACTCCAGGTATTAGAAATGCACTGTGCAGCACATAAAGTACAGTAAGCAATTTAAAGTGTTATTGTGTGTACGTACTGTATGTAAGCAGCAAATTACAATTCCAGCTTGTACCTACTGCCTGATAGCCATAGATATATTACGATATCCTCAATAATAAGCTGCATGCCTGTGTTGCTGGGTGAAAACCTTGTATCTCCAACATGTCAACTTTTCAGGAACTCAGAAAAACACCCTTGTTTTTAACTTGATGACCATTAATTTCTGAATTTATCTAATTACCTTTAAAAAGGTCTTATAAACCTAAGAGGTTGTAGAATCTTCTCAACCAATAGAGGAACCACGTAATGAAGTTAAAACCCCAAAAAACACCAAAATTGGAGTTACAAGGTTTTCACCAGACAACATTGATGCACTAACTGTCAATGAGGACAGAGAGACAGAGTTTACATTCATGCTCCATATCAAGAGTCAAGCACCATCTTATAGCACAGAATGCTGCCAGACACAAAGCACAGCCTGAGTCAGCTGGACTTTGCGAATGCAGCATGGAAAAGCCCCCCCTTCAACCTACACACACACACACACACACACACACACAGCTGATACCACAATTGCTTACTCACAGTTCCAGCAAGGAATCCAAGTCAAAGAAGAGATCCCTTGGCAGAAACCTCATCTTGTTGTTAGCAAGTGATCTAAAACAGAGCCAAATTTTAGTGAGTCACCATTTCTCAGTCTTTTGTTTTAGATGAATTAATGGTTTCTCTCTTTAATATACTCTACTGTTTAAAGTAGGTAGCAGAGGTCTGATGTGTAACTCCAGCAGACTTACAGATGAGTCAAATCTCGGAGACTCCGAAAGGCATTTTTGGTGATAGTTTGGATCTTGTTCCCCTCAATAAATCTGTTCAATGAATAACAAAATACTGAAGTGTATTAAATGCTGACATGCAGAGTATACAAAATAATACAAATTTGACACATTGAATTAAAAAAGCAGCCAGTTTGTTGAATAATACTCACAAATATTCTAGATGAGGAAGGCCAGAGAATGCATCATCTTTGATTGTGGTCAAGGAATTTGCATTTAGAAGCCTGTAAAGAGACAAATACATGAAAATTGACTAAAGTGTCACTGAAAACTCTCCTCTTTGTCTCCTTTGTTTCTTTTAATTAATTAAATTAAATCAACATAACATGATAGACCCAAAATATGTAATCTGGATTATTGATACATTTATCCATGAACATGACCCACTCTTTGTGTGTGTGTACATGTGTTTAATTATTTTCTTGTACCTATAGATAATAATGATTTGTGAGCGCTGTCTCTAAAACTAATGTGTACATTACTAATCACCACTCCATCACTGGTAGTTTCAGGTGGCAGTTCAACTTACAGCAGCTGAAGCGATGGCATAAGTGAAAACATGCCTTCTGTAATTTCAGCAATGGATCCATTTACTATGCTCCTGTTGGAACAAACACAAACACAGGATCAAAATCAAAGTCAAACTTGGACTAGGTTAGCCTAATACTGTACCACCCGTATGAGCTGACGACCGTCCGGGGAGGCACGGGGAGGCACGGGATAGCAATGAATTGTCTCCTTGAACACAGTATCTATTGTTCTTCATTCAAAAGACAGTCCAACATGTGATTCGCTTAAGAAATATTATTTGCTACTTACAGTGAATTGATGTCACTCGGTATAGTCCGTGGGACCTGCGAAGTGCCGACGCAGATAATCGTCTCCTTAGAGCAGGAACATCCTGAAGGGCATTTGAAATTCCTTTTAGATTCAACCGCTCCATAAACACACAGTAGAGCAAAGCCGATCAGCAGCCAATGCTTAGTAGATGACATGTTGATTCTTGAACATTAGTGATGGTAATCAGTGAGACCGAGGTCAGTGCGCGCTGCCTTTATCCGCCCGGGCTACATGAAATGCAGCAGTGGAAACCCCTGACTCAAGCTGATACTGCTGCAGCTGCGTGCCGGAAGGATACTTCATTTTCCATCAAAACTCAGCTCGTTAGTATTCACAGCGCTTTATTGTGGAGATTGATTTTTTAGGAAATTTATGGGAGTGCAGTTTAATTCAAAGTGATATTCAAAAGCGGGGGGGGGGGGGGGGGGGGGGGGGGGGGATCGATCGATTGTCATAATGACGAAACGCAAAATACTTCCAGAAGTGGGGGAAATAGGAGTTCAGCACCATGGAGAGCGGAACATATTGATGACTGTCCGGGTTTATTGCGACATGCATAATGCAGATCAGGCCAGTCTTGATCTCCACATGATCACATCTTCAGATTCACCTCCATACAGCGTGAATCTAGTTTCGCATCCGTTACACCTGTCTGTCCAAATTTTTTGAACCAATACCCAAGAGACGACGCAGTATAGCAGTCAGTGAAATCAGATTCATACACATTGAGGCTGTTTTGTTGACGGCATGTTAGTCAAACCATTGCACGGGCCCATTAGGGGTTATCACGTGTCCCATGCGCCTATCCCTCTACCTTAAAGCCCTTTGACTTCATCAGCAGGCCTGCAGCGCGGCCACTCAGGAGGAAACTGCATAACAAGCAAGACATTTTCCTAACCACACACTAACTCTTTATAGGTAAACAGACTTGGGCTATATATCAGCATGGTTTCCCCTTTGACTATTTTGACAACAACATGCATAAGAAACATCCTTCTTTTCAATAACGTTACTACTCCCATCTATTAGGTTGTTTTCATTTCATTTCCATGTTTATTTGAATAGGGACAGATACATAGAGATAGAACATTTAAACGAAAATAGTCTGATGTCACATATAACATTTATAGCCTCAGCTAATTTGCATTAAGGTCAGATTTGCTAGGATAGATAGAATAATGGTTGGGATTCTGAGGCATTAGATCTTGTTTTGGGCCTACAGTACATTCATATTGGTTCTGCTCAAAGGGTGTAGGCCTACTGTTTGACTGAATTTAAAAGGGGTAAACACACACGCACACCCACACACGCATCACTCACTAAAACGAATGCAGGCATGCACACACACACACACACACACACAGACACTCAAACAGCCTGGGTTAGTTTTCAGAGTTAAAACAAGGATGGTTTATAGGTTGCTATTAGACACACAGGCCACTAGAGGGGAGCTGATGATAACATTAGTGGGAACAAACTCCAAACAATCTGTCCATTGGCACACACATGATATCGTGTTACCGCTCTTACAAAGTCACAGTTTCACTATCAAAAGGGAAGGAGTGTCCTGCTGTCTATTTTTAATGTGTTTAAAGAACCATATTTGTGCTCGCTCTCACAGCTTAAAGTATTTACACTGGGAATATTAGATATCATCAGACATTAGATCATCTATAAATTTGTTGTTAAATGTCTCTCGCCCTCTCTCTCTCTCTCCCTCTCTCTCTCTTTCTCTCTCTCTGTCTCTTCCTCTATCTCTCTCTCACACACGCACACACAAACACACAAACACACATATTAACTCTTCCCTCTAATCACTGTAAGTATTGCTGTGGTATAATATTAACAGCAGAGTAACATTACACATTATACTGACATGCAATGCTTTACAAATATTTGAAAATAAAATTAGATCAAAAGAAATGAAACTTTTGTATTAAAGAGGGTGAGAATGAATGATGAAACTTTATGTTGTAAGAGTATTTGCAAATTACTGCCTATTACTATGAAATTAATTTTTCAACTAAACACACTCAGTTATGAATACAACATAATATTAGCATTCATGCAGCAGACAATGGGGTTGCTGGTTGTCCTAGCCGGCCCTAACAAGGTGCTGACCTTTGCCTGAGAGCCAGTAGTCTATGAGCATGAGTGAAACTGAATACCCTTTGCCCAAAGGGAGCAACCGTACGTGTCTGCCATTGCTGGCATAATTCATGACAGCTCCGCATCGTGCATTGCTGTTTTTAGGCTAGAGTATCCCTGAAACACTCAGGACACGTGCAAGCTGAAACCAGATGATGCCACAGCAAACTTCACTGTTTCTCTAGCGGAGTATCAATCTGTGATTAAGAAACTGCATAGACTTGAGTAGAAATGCAACATTCTGACTGTACATTTCACCCATTTGCTGCAAAATACAAACAAGTTCAGACAAGCTCAGACATTTGTCTCACACAGGCATTAAGCCTGTCATCATCAGGCAAACATGAAGAGCAGCCTGTCACTGCTGACCTCTGACAGAATGAATGTTTGACATTATTACATTTTGTTCGTCTTGAATTTCTGTACTACAGTGTTTCTGATAGCACACACACACACACACGCACACACACACACACACACACACACACACACACACACACACACACACACACACACACGAGTAAAACAATTATCAGCTCATTTATTTATTTACTTACTTTTGGTTACTCACAAATTAAAATGCAACATCTAACAGTGGTATGCTGGTACTTCAAAAAGGTTTGTCCAAAAAGTTACATAAATCTTCACATCGAAAAGAGTTATGGAATAAATAACTTCCAAGAATGGTCACAGGCATTAATTTTTTTTCAATGCTTGGTGTTATTTTATTTAATTTTTCAATCAAAAAGGACAAGCTTGACATGTTTCAACAGAAAACTAGGTCAAAAGCTTTAGCTACCCTCCTTTCTGTGCACAATCAGATGATCGGTGTCATGTGTGAACCTCGTCTAAAACAGTGAAATGAAACACGGTGTCCATTGCTCAAACACTTACAACTCTAAGTTCACCTTGCCACACAGGACAAAATATCCAGCTAAACTGATTTAGGCTTCATCTGTAATGTATATGCTGTTCTGTCCCTGCAGGGCTACATTTGTGAGCCAAACAGAACATAACACTAGAACCTAAAACATTAAATATGCTATTGTCAGAGATGACAAAGAGGCAAAAATGGCTGCTTCCCAAATACACTATAGACTCTAGAGCTAGAAAAATTTTGGCCCTAATGAAGAACTTCTGGATTTGATCTATCCTGATGTAAGCTACCTTGACCTCTCTACAGCTTCCTTCTATCAACCACAGAAAATCATCAAAAAAAAATGAAGTGAACTTAAAGACATAAAGTTAAAAAAACAAAACAGTTATTTAGATCATAATGTCTGCATATAAGTCTTTAAAAGTCCTTGTGTCAATATGATATTTGGTTCACCAAGTGATGATACTGATACTGTAACTCGGTGTGTTGTAGATATTTCATGAATTTTAGATGTGCTGGTGACTTTTGTAAATACTGGTGTCTTATACACTGTCTCTCCCCTCGCTTCACTGCACTAATTACACTTTTATATGTGGCCTCACATCTAAAATAATGTTTGTCAGATTGTGGAAAAACTAGAGGGTTCCAACAAAGACTGTTTCAACTTTTGACAAAGATTGAATGTTGAAATGGGTCAAGCTTGTCCAATTAGGCCTAAAAAAAAAAAGAAAAAATTCCCAATACACAGTAAGTGAATGGTGATTTGGCTGATAGGTGGCTAAACTATATTTTGGCCAGAAAAGGAATAGGTATTCTCTGTACACTTGCATATGTATTCAACTACATTATGGATGTTATATTTAATCAAACACATACCATTAAACAAGTAAAATAACTTGTTTTATTGAAAAAGCTATAAATTGATACACCAATCCAAATCAACATAAGTAAACTAAATACACTTTTAACTTCCAGTTACCTTGTGTACTTCTGAAGTAAATTATGATTATCTGTTTTTTACAATGACTCTCTAATCCAAGCTCACACATGATACTTTGAGGTGACCTTTTACACTTTGAACTGTGAAATAAATAAAACACATGAAACAATATGACAGATATTCATTCCTCTATCATAAAAATATACCCATTGCATTTTGGGGAACATAAACAGTGAGATGAATGCGTTGTTTAAAATTAAAAAGACATATTTGTAAATTGGTACACCTAAATGTTACCTTACAGTGATCATTTATCCTCCTTAAGTGAATTGTCAATATTGGTGGTTTCGAGTAACTCTCTAATCCCCTGACAACCACTCAACTAGCTCACATATGACACTTTCAAATCCAAAGATGACCTCTTACACTTTGAACCATGAAAGCCTCGGGGGCTGGGGGGGCTGGGGGGGCTGGGGGGGGGTTAACCTGGAGAAGAGCAGCGTTTGGCTGCTGGTGACTGCTGCACAGCAGGTGTTGGAGCTCTCAGACTTCTCCAGTTCCCACTCCAGGCTGCAGGCTGCACAGTAGAGTCCCACCGGTGCTGCTGGATGGGACGATCTCCCAAGAAACATAAACATACTGGGAGCTTTGGAATCATGAGGTTCTATCTAACTTTTCTTTAATCAAAATTGAGTTATCCACATATTCATGATCTTTGAATGTTGCTTAATGCTTGTGTAATGCTTTTTCATCAAACAACCTTTTGGGGGTGAACTATTTAAAAATATTGAAAGTACATAACAGCCAAATATAGGATGTCAAAAGTTTGATGCTCAATATCCCAGAACTGCACTCAGAAACTTTTTCCAGGGTCACAATATTACACTTGCATTATACTTGATATTTGCATATAGTAAACCAATCAATTTTCACAATCAATATCACCAATCTATTTTAAACTCCAGGACAAATTCTCACATTTCAAGTTTAGAGGTTTTCATTATCATATTATAATGGAATTGATCAAAATTGCTTCCTGTTCCATATCATGAACTGACAATAATACTAATAACAACAACAACAATGTAGTATAGTAGTTATTATACAAAAACATTATACCAATATTTAATAATTAAATTAATGTAATTATAGTATTATCATATAGAATAATTATTAAGTAAATAATAATAGTATTAATAATAATAATAATAATAATAATAATAATCATCATCATAAATCAAATCTAATTTTAAAAAGAGTTATTTTGTTGGACTACTGTTGACATTTAATGGTGGCAAACCAAAATTTCGGACAATCAAAATGGTTTTGAAATAATTCCTGTTTGATTATTTTAGCAATAATAAGTAAAGGCATATATCCTATGTTAATTTAATGCATAATGTATCCATTATTATCTATTTCAATCTAGTTAATTTAATTCTGACACTAAAAATCAACATTGTGCCAGTGTTTATAGAAGTTCACACCCGTCAGAGTTAATATCAGCTCTATGAGTGGATAAACCGATCAGCTCTCCAATCAGCATGTCAACTCCAAATAATTGTCACTGCAAAATCAACACTTATTAACATGGGAAAACTTGATGTATGAGCCATCCCTCCCACTGAAAGGGTTATTTCTTAGGCAGGTATTGTGTATCAATTCCCAATCTTGACCCAGTTCTGCATCAACAGTTGATGTCAGAGAGCGAGAGGGAGAGTTGAAAAGCTCCTCACATGGACTGTTCATGGCTTTGATTAATGGTGCTCATGATTTAACACCTGCTGTTTTAATGTAGCCACTGTAAGTAACTGATCTCAACATGCTTGCGTGAGCGGTGTCCCCATTTTAAATAGCTACCTAAATTTATCATCTTTGTGGAGGTCATTTAAACCTGTATGTGTTCACATTTTGGCACAGAGAGAGACGCCCCAAAAATGAGCTGAACGTCGGTCACAGCTCAAACTTTGGGCAGAAGAAGACAAGAGAGAAACACTTTTACATCTTCTGGATGTTCTGTATGAACACTTCTTTTCCATATAGATGAGGGGCATTCAGCTGTATCTACCCAACCAGAAACATGTGGTTTTCTCAACAAAGGTTGTGACTGATAATATGTCCATACATATTAAATATAATGGAGATGGATGTACATTTATTTAATGATTATTCCCACAGTTACTTATAATCTTTTTTTATCACTATCAAAAGTTGAATATGCCCTACAAAGCCAGAGAACATTAATCACAAACTGAAAAAAACAACAAAAAAAGATTTCATAGTTTTTTTCATAGTTGGTATAGAAGTGGACTGCATATCATTTAATAGCAATTCTAGATATAATTTCTGTTGATATAAAATCTAAACTCTAGTCATTGACCAGTAGTTAGGCTACTCCTGTTTGTCTTTGTAGGGCAGTAGAGGCACTCATATAAGGTTTCAGCAAGGACTATGTTTTTTAACAAAGATAATTAAGTGGCTTCAGATGAATGCTTCAAAAGATGGAGATTTTTTAAAGGGTAATACCACATAAAAGACACTGAGGGTAAAACTTTGAGTTGAGGAACATATAAGGCTGCACACCGGCTGCCTATTTCCTGGTCTGATATCAGTGTGAGTTAGTGTGTCCCCCACATGAGAGCAACTGTTTGCCCAACCCCTCCCTCATGCATTCCATGAATTTGGGGCCCTGTCCAGAAACAACACTTGTGTCTTCAACACTTGGAGAGATCTCTAATAACGGGGATTATTATTATGCAAGATGGGCTAATTCATTCATTTGCCCCTGATAGCAAAGATCATTACTGAGCACCCACCCAGCTTACGTCTGTCTGACCCTCTCAGAGCCTCTGACGGCCCGGGGGTGGGAGGTGGAACGAGCTCTCGACAGACAAGATTCAAACAAATCCCATGCTACATCTAAGAATGAACGGATGAAGTTATAGTAAATTCTTCTCGCTGACTGGCACCAGCTGGCAGAGAGTATTTTTCTCCATCGAGGGCAGGCAGCTGTTTCAACCACAGGGCGGAGCATTGATAGCATTCTTATGTCCACAAATATTGTAAGTGCCACGCATTTAATCAATAACGTTCAGCTGTCAACACGTATTGAGAGTGTCACAGACGTAGGCCTGCAGGCACAGGGGCTGATTCACCTCTTTCATGCCCCCTTGATGTTATTATCACACTTTTGTCACAGCTCAGAAACAGCCAGTGGGCCTCAGCAATGACAGATACATTTACTAAACCACACAAAAGGAATGGCTTCATTCAAATTTGAATTTATCTTGAGGATAACAGAGTAAACTTGCAGTCCTTCAATTGTAGGCAGTTGAAAAGAACAGACAAAAAGAAAAAAATGGTAATAAAACTGCACATGATACAGTATCTGCAATGTTGTTTCATATGTAAAAATGGATTTGAGAAAATGGACCTAAAGAATGCATGGAGAGGAGCTGTTCTTCCCAGAAAGGTGCTGAACTCGTGCTTTTCAACTCTTAAATGGAGGTTAGTTTTATAGGCATTTTGTGCTTATTTCACAAACGTTTAAAAACTTGTTTCTAAAGCTTTGAAAATGCCAAACTGTACCTTAGAACTTTAGATACACTTAAGGCAACCTCTCCACTCTGAGATACAAGAGAAATCATCATGGGGTATTCCTTGGGACTCCCCGCTCTCTCTCTCTCCCTCTCTCCCTCTCTCTCTCTCTCTCTCTCTCTCTCTCTCTCTCTCTCAGCCCCCTCCCTCCTCTCTCCCTCCTCCCCCTGCTCTCCCTCCGTCCTCCCAGTCGTCCGAGCCTGCAGAGTTTTCCGTCCTGTGTCAGGATAACATCGTTAACAAAGACCACCTGACGGTAAGAACAGACTAAATGGAAGCAGTGGAGAAAACTCTCACTTACCGAGATGACACTGGACTGTACAGGAAGCTGCTCCCAGAGGACAAGGACAAGGACAACACGGAGAAGGGCCGCGCCGAGACACAAAGCGACGAATCCAACTATGTGGAGCTGGATAACTTGCTTGATATGACATCAGACGGCGCAAAAACTGTGAAAGTGACTTTTACTGGCGAGGGCAATCAGCTCGCTGTTATCAAATGCGACACTTTGAGAGACGGGGGCCCCGGCGGTGGCAGTAAAGGCCATGACAATGAGAACAAACTCATTTCAGAGGACTTTGGTGAAGAGCATTCAAAGGGCAAGTGGACCGGCTGGGGGCCAGTTTCGGGTGAGCTTCCCTTGGAAACGCTGCTGCTGACAAAAGTCCCCAACGCCAATGTGGACTTCGAAAATGGGAAGCAGCTCCAAACCGAGCTCGACCCGAGTGATTGCAGTGAACATGTGTGTAGTGAGAGTGATGAGTTACAATACACGGACATGTATTTGAACAGCAAAACAGAGTCGGATGACGGTGCCAGCGCGGTGCTGTCGGAGTCGGACCACTGCGAGTCCGACACGGTGGAGGACGAATCGCACTATATTACCACGCACGAAATCCAGCTGACGGAGCTCGACCACGACGTAGATTATGACCTGGGACGGGGGACCTGTTGGGATTTTGAAGATGACAACCTCGTTTACTCGTTCGTGGATTACGCCTCTTTCGAAAGCGACGAGACGCAGGAGGGGACTTTGATACTGGAGGGCAGGAGCCAGGCGAAAGTGAAGAGCGGCAAGGCGCAGTCTAATATTGGCGGAGCAGTTGTCAGCACCGAGCAGGAGGAGAGTGATCTTTGTGACTCGGACAAATGCGCCAGCTCAGATGAAAGCATGTGCAAAAATCAAAGTGGGAATCCCGCGGGGCAAATTCACTTATCGATAAAAACCTCCTCCCGGGCGGTAAACGACAGTGACAACATCCATAGGAAACACGTGGGAGACAGGAGCCGCTTCTTTTTTGCGAGCGCTGACGCCAGAGCGGAGGCCCTGTGCGACAGAGCCCAGTATTTCATCCCTGCCCCGGGCCGTCAGCACCTTGCAACCAAACTGAGAGGGAAAGACATTAACGAGTATTCCAGCGGTGCGTCCAGTTCAATTAGTGAACTGGATGACGCCGATAAGGAGGTGCGTAATTTAACCGCGAAGTCTTTCCGGAGCTTGGCATGCCCCTACTTTGATGCCATTAATCTTAGCACTTCCAGCGAGTCCTCGGTGTCGGAATATGGGCTAGGGTTAAACAAGTGGTCAGCCTACGTGGATTTAAATTACGGAAACATATCGCAGGGAAGGGAACGGAGTGTCATTGCGCGTAAAAGTTCAAAAGCAACGTTGGAAATGAGCAAGGCTGCAGAGAGCAAGAACAGACATGGAAAGTCTGTTAACAACCTGAAAGCTCCCCAAGCCAAAATGTATGCACTGAACAAGAAAATGGCAAATTCTCAACAGGCATCCTCTTCTACCAAAAAGATCGAACTGGCCGGTCCGTTTCAACCGCAGCAGGGTGAAGTTATAACTCTGACAGAAACGTTGAATTTCCGCTGCAATGTTGAAGCGGGGGTACCTGAAGGGGCAAGGCGTCCAAAATGCTCCAAGAATGCGCGGTCCGAGGCTGAGGTTACCGGGACTGTGCTGGCCAAGTCGGGGTGTGAGGTGCAATATCAACACGCTGATGCCGGGGATAGTATGGGAGAAACGCACAAGAGGGCGATTTTTGCATCAAGTCTACTGAAAAATGTAATTTCCAAAAAGATGCAATTTGAGCAGGAGCGCAAAATGGAGAGGGGTGAAATTAGCGACACGTATCCCACACACTCTCCGTGCTTTCAGTGCAAAGATCAAGAGGGCATGAAAGAAAAGAGTCTGGGAAGAGGCTTCCACAGGCAAACCTCAGAAACAAGTTCAGGATTCACTGTGAACTCTGCCGATGATCAAGGTCTGGAGGGCAGTAGGCCCTGCTCCTGTGAGCCAGCAGAAGAGCAGAAAACCAAGGACGCATTAGATGACTCAAATACACCAGAAAAGGGACACAATGAGAAGAAGGACTCCGATGAGCCTCCAAAAGGACACCTTAACCGCAGCCAAAACAGTGCATTTAAATCCTGGAAAGAAGGTGAGCCAGAGCCTCAACAAGAGCTTGAAATCCCCACAGCTGTAAGTGACACACCATCCACAAAAGAAACCACAGCAAAGGAAGAATTAGATGCCAGCAGCATGTTGACCAAACTGTCTCAGCTTTTTGTCCCAAGCTCTCAGCTCCTTTCAAAAGAGAAGGATTTTGCAGAAGACCTGTCGAGTCGCACACCTGTCACAGGCACACCTACTGGGCCACAGTGTGAAAAAGAGTTAAACATGGGCAATAATGGAAACATGGTAGGAAAAGAGGAAATTGAGAAGGGGGGGAAAGCACCTGAGATAAAGATACGCCTGAGAAGTGTGAAAGAAAATAAAGGCTATACGCTGAATATTGCCAATCTGTTAACACCTAAAATAAGTTATAACACTGTTAATACTCTGAAGACAACAGGTGACCCCAAATACCAAGTTCTGTCTGCATCAGATAAGATCCCAAGCTTCACAGTTAGAGACATAAGAGACAACAAATGCAAGTTTCAAACACCAATCTATCATGTCAGAGATGTGCGTAAATTGGTGAAAAGTTCATATCGCTTTGTTTCTTTGGATAATAGTGATAGTAAATGCTCCACTGCCCATTCTGCAGCAGCTGATACACATGAGGATAAGGGCAGAAAGGAACCAGTTAAGCATGTATTACCGTCTCCCATTGTGATTAAGTGCCATTCTGTAAAAACAAATAGCAATGCTAAACAACACACTGCTACAACTGAGGCATCATCACAGAAACAAGTAGAGGCGGGCAGATCATCGCCCAAAATCTCATCTGAAATATCCAAATGTGAAACTACGCCATCACGTTGCACAACTAGCAGGGTGGCACCTGTTTTAACCAAGCAGCTCAATCCTGACCAATCAGAACCAAATATCGAAACCAAATTGGCAAAACAGAGGCAGGAAAAGTTGACAGGTGATGCAGTTGAAAGGAGAAATGAGCCTAAAATACCCAAACAGGCTGCATTAGAGAAACTAAAAGCTGCGGTCAAAACAATGGAACAGCTTTATGTTTTCGACAGGAATGAATGGAAGCGTAAAACCCAAGCTCCGCAGCCCATCACAGACAGCCATGTGCTTTCACTAATTGCCCGTGAGGAGCAAGGGGCAGAGGAGCTGGGGACAGCAGCAGGGAGCAGTAGGCTAACTGACTCTGAAACAAACACTGACAGGACTTCTCAATCTCTGATGAACGCCCCAATGACAGAAACGTGCAAGCCTCGAGAAGATAAGGGATCTCTGAATATCATACATGTTCCGTATAACGAGGACACGTTTAAAACTCAATCACAGCAAAGTAAAACATTTAGTAACAAAAGTGTCCTCCATTTTGGGAATAGCAATAAGACACGTGTCAGCATAAGTTCTCTGAGTAACAATATTCCACAAAGCTCTGCGTTGCAAACACCGTCTACTATGAAGAGCTCCAAGACCCCCATGGCTCCACTGTCATTGAAAATCGCACCCCCAAAACGTGGGCAGGTGGACCAGGGGACGATCAAAAGCAGTCCCACCTTTCCCTCACAGGCCCAGTCCGACTCTGAGAACTATTTAACCATACCGGGGCTGGGGTATACAAATGAAATCAAACTGCTGAATCGAGAGCAGGTTCTGCCAAGAGAAGTGAATTCTAACGTTAGTCAAGCCCACACAGGTGGCACCAAGAGACCTGAGCACTCCGACCAGTCTTCAAAAAGGTCTCCGTTCGTCCTGGAGTCTCCGTCACTTGAGCACCCAGCTTCCACCATCTACCATCACTCACCAGTGCCGCACTCACAGGTGTTATGCTTCTCCCCCACTGTCCCTACTCTGTCACCCACCCCTTCTGGCGGAGAGGCGATCCCGCAAACCCAGCGGAAGATGCTGTTGGACCCCACTACAGGACACTATTACCTGGTGGACACACCCATACAGCCCGCCACCAAGCGGCTGTTTGACCCCGAGACGGGTCAGTACGTGGACGTACCCATGCCCCATTCACCCGTGGCCTCCGTTACCCCTGTGCCCATGTCTGTCTCACCCTTGGCGCTGAGCCCAGGAGCATACGCACCCACCTATATGATCTACCCGGGGTTCATCCCCTCACCCACTCTGCCAGCGTGTCATTCTGGGGACGCAAGTGGGGAACAAGTAAAACACGGCAGACGCTCTGGGCAGGAGACCGATGCAGCAGGTGCTGAGAGCCCATATTACAGTGCGACAGGAGAGGCTGCGCCGGTGCCGCTGCAGCTACCTGTGACTTTGGGACACGTCACCACCAGGGGAAGTGCAGCGGCCTCAGAGAGGAAGCCAGTTATCAGCATCACAACGCAACAAGGTCCAAGAATCATTGCCCCTCCCTCCTTTGATGGAACAACAATGAGCTTTGTAGTGGAGCATCGGTAACCAAGAGGGCGTACACACGTGAGTCACCATGAACATTTGCACATATACATATAGTATGAAGATTTCTGTCTGAATGTGGGACACAGTGCAGCCCCTCAATTCCCTTATTAGTTGACCAGGTACATAAGGTGCACTGTTGATCCCTTCACTAGTGTCTCTCTCCCTTTCTATGACTGTAGGTCTACTTCCATTTGTTTAATATGTTTATAAATCCTCATTAAAGTGGAAAAAAGAGCTGTAGGACATATAAATGTACAATTTGCCTTTTTAGATGAATATTGGGTGTGAATATATGAATGTCCTGCCTACACTAATATGTCCATTAAAAGTTAATCTGAAGTCAATTTAAAGTGCAATTTGTTACACAAATAACCGCTGTGTAGGCCATTGTAATGCAATATATGTTTTCAGTCTTTCATTCTTACATTCAATGAGAAATTAATCATCAACTATACTTCCACGGTGAAGCCACAGGGAGTTCACAGAGTTCTGCCTTGTGAGTTTGATATTTCGAGGTTGTTGATGTAGAAACCATGGCGTCTGGGACTAGAGTAGCCTAACATCAAGAGAGGCATGTGGACTTGTGTGGAGGGCCTAATGTACTACATCATGTTGTCCATTATTTCGTGATGTGCTGTTGTAAATGGTGCTAATACAGCAGTCCGGGGCGGCTGCTGGGGTGGTGTGTCGGTGTTAATAGACACGCAGTAGCTTCACGACAGGTAACTTGACTCTGATGAACTCTGGCTGGGCTTGTTGGGAGATAGGGTTTTCAACCGTGGCCCGGAGCAAGTCAGTTGAGTTCCTTTTTCTCTGCATTACACACCGTCGGGCTATTTTGATAGTGTGAGACGAGTTTGTTTACATGGTTTATTCTCAGGGTTGGAAAGTGTCACAGGAAACTATTCCAGTCAGCGACACTTTGCATTGAGTTATTCTTAATACCTGTCATAAAAGCCGTAATTACTGAGATAACGTTTCAGGATATTAATGTGTTCGTTCCTTGTTCGTGCCATTTCATTTAATTTCTTCCATGCTGATTGAGTTGGAACAATCCTTTTTCTTACATTATTACAGAATATGAAATCATCAGCCCAACAATGGATACAATATGGGCAGTGTAATTAGAGATTATTTCTTTTCCTTTTTATTTCTCATAAATAACAGCCAAATAGATGCTGTACTTGTCTGCCTATTGTTCACAGGATGACAGTTTAGATTATTCAAATCAATGTTAAGATGCATTCACAGCAAAGTGATCAAACAATTTGATTCCTATTGGAGCAGAATAACTTAATATACAGTTTAACAGTGTTTTTGCAACAGGATTTATACATTTATTTTATATGTATAAATCCTTGTTCCTCTGCAGTTTATATATTTGCAAATAGAAAATAAACACCTCACAGCTTTCTCATTATATTCAAAGTCAAAATAAAAGACTATTTAAATCTATATCTAGTTTATTAAATCTAAACATACAAAGTAAAGTTTAAAAGTAAGGCAGTATGTGTTTAGTTGTCACATACTGCCTGTTCCTGTGTAAAAACTTTATTCAGTTCATTTGAGAATCTAAAACGTCTCTCTTGCTCCATTTGTTCAGGTGAAGAGTTTCATTTGGATGAAGGATTCCGTCTTTATCCATTAAAAAGTGTCTTAGTGCTTAAAGATTTAGAATTAGCTATCTAAATAAAAGTGACTAAGCAGCCAAAGTGCTAATTGTACATAAATGGCTCATTAATCATCTTGTTTTTGCTTTTCATTTCCAATATCATATCGTTAGCATTGGTAAACTATATTGAATGTAATAAACAACTGGAAATACACCAAATACACGAAAAGAAGAAAGAAGGAAAGAAAGAAAAGAAAGAAAGAAAGAAAGAAGGAAAGAAAGAAAGAAAGGAAGACATTTGCCTCATATAAGTTCATACAATTTAGGGCCACAATGCCTCTCTCTTTAGTTTACTACCACTAGTTTTAGTTCTTTAGTTTACTGCTAGTAGTGCTACTTCTAGTTTAGTTTATTTGTTACATGCTGCAACAAATCCTTCCACAAAACTAAATTCCCTCTCTCATACACACACACATACATACACACACACACACGCACACACACACACACACACACACACCGATACACACTTACAACTACTCATAACCCATTCTCAGCTAATGTGTCAGAGCAATGATACAACTGCATGAGCATGAGGGATACATGTCAGCTGGAGGGGTGGCAGGCAGGGGCCCATAGCATGGGCTTGAGTAGTGGTGTGAAGGGGAACACAGGGAGAGTGTGTGTGTGTGTGTGTGTGCGTGTGTGCGTGTGTGTGTGTCGGCGGGGGGCGAGGTGTTTGGGGGCGGAGGGACAAGGGGGCATGGCTGGGATAGTGATGCAGGAGGAAAAGGTCAGGCAATGTAAAGTATTTGTTGTGCTGATGCAGGGAGAGGACAGCTGCTCGGAGAGATCAGATGCTGCTGCTGCTCCAGCTTGGAAGCGAGTCTGCGAGGCTGTGATGGGGTCAACTTTTTATAGCCCCCTCCCCCTCTGCTTTTTCCTAAAAGGGGAGAAGGAGGTGGAGAGCGCCGCTGACCTCCACCGCTCCTACGTAAACAAATGGAGCAGCTTGCCCCGGCAGTGATGTGGCTGAATAGGGTCAGCTGGTTTAGAGGCAGGAACTGCAGATGCTAGTGAACGTTCAGTGCATTACAATGGCTTATACTGTCTGTCTTTAAGATATTCAACAAAGCTCACTAGTGCTGAATCGATTAGTCGATCGACAGAAAATTTATCGATTATAATTTTGATAATCGATTAATGGTTTTAGTCATTTATCAGTAAAAATACCAAACATTTGCTGGTTACAGCTTCACAGATTTGCTGCTTTTCTCAGGTTCATATCATTATAAAATGAATACTTTGGGGTTTTTGTCTGCTGGTCAGACTAAGTAAGAAATCTGAACTTGTGATGTGCATTTGTCATTATTTTTGACATTTATAGGCAACATGATTCATTGATTAATTGAAAAAAAATAACCGTAATGAAAATTAAAAATGAAAATAATTGTTAGTTGCAGCCCTAAAGCTCACAGAGTAAAACACAAACTAAATAATTAACTGTTACAGTATAAGCCTAACTATGCAGTGTGAGGTGATTTTCTCATATAAAATCTCACATTCTGTGCATCCATCTTAGTTTAACACCCATTCCATTTCTTCTTTGTCAGTTTTAGATGTCTCCCCACTGAGGAATCTGCCTTCACTCATTGTAATGGCAGTTTCCAACCCACCAGACCCCTCCCACCTCATCACATCTGCGATCGACCTCCCCACAACTTCCACCGCCAACAATTTCAACTCCCAGCTCTGTTCTGTCGTTTGTCTTTGCAGCATACATTACTGTATGCACTGCAGCACTTTGCAGGATAAACATATTAAGTGATGTCCTCTGGGCGATGCTCTGCCATGTTGCTATATGACACTGCTTTGTAATACTTTCCATTCAGCTGCTGTCTAGAACACTGATCTCTGCTCAGATGCTGTTCGGGCGCTGCAATATGTCAATTCAAAAGGAAACAAGGCAGGCTGTCTATTACAATTCCATATTACTGATTAGCTGTCAAGCTATTGTTTTTAATCAGTATGAATTCAGTGTTATTACAGTGCATTTAACACACAAAATACAAAATAATAAGTAGTTACTTACAGTGAATAGAACCTATAGAGCCTAATTTACACATTTTTCTAAGGACAGGGACCACTTGTCTGCACTGAATCTTGTAAACTCCAGAAAATGTGGTGAAATGCTGAATTGAAATCCTACCTTTTCAGTTCATGGAGGAGAGGAATTCACACTGTTTATTTCAACAACATATGTGTAGGGCTGTCCTTCGCCAAAGTAATTATCTGTCGACACATAAATATCTGAAATAGCTTTTTACCATATTGACTCCCTTCTAGTGCCTAGTCTATTTTTCCTCATTCACAGTAACATTTCCATATGTTGTTAGAGTCGGCGGCTCATACTCTACTTGAAGTAGGTGCTTCCTTTGTGTCGTGTGTCACAAAATGCTGCTAATACCTGCACAGCTGATGTGCTGTATAATGTGATGTATATTTATATTTTATGTTGAAAGCACTCTCCTTGTATGTTATTATGTCATGAGAAGAAAAGAGAAACACACCAAGTGTGTTGCTCAGACTAAGCGGGGCTGGGACTCCAGTTCAGCAATGTACTTAGGTCAGTTTTTCCTAAGTAGTGTTGGGCTTAACGGAGCCGGTGCCAGCTGAGACTTTTAGGGGATAACCTCCTCTATTCGGTTTTGGTTTATTTTACACTTTTGTGTAAGCAGACAGGAGACGGTGCGTGTCTGTCTGAATTTGTCAGTGTTTGTGGCTAGAAGTTATGCACGGCATTTCAGCACTCTGTGGCCATACAACAAGGAGTCAGGTTACTTCACTGTAGAGAGGAGCATACAGTAGTAGACATAGACAGATATACATGTGTGGGGTGTGTCTTTAAACACATAAAGCTGCAATTTCCCTTGCTCAAGCCCTACTTTTGCTTAAATGTAGGTTTCCAGTAAGCTTGTGCATGGCCACCGAAAACTGACCACATCCAAACTAGTATCAGTGACCTTGTTAATTACTGGTTTCTGTACAGTGACGTTCTGATGTTATTTCTTTTCTCTGTCCCGTCTCTTGTTTCCTTTTGAATATGCAGTGCGACAACAGGGATCACTGTGCTTAGTGAAGGTGCTTTACTTAGCTTTATCAGCGTCCCATGTGGGAATAATGCATACTGTAGGTCGCTGTTTTTAGCATGTTTCAAAAATAAACACACATGAAAGGTATTTGGAGCTGCTGGTCAGTCTATGTACCTGGATTCTGTAAAATACATATTATTATGTGACAACAGACTTTATATGAATTGCCCTATGAGTTGATTTCATTTCAAATGATATGAATTCATGCAGTGATTTGGAAGTTTTGTTGTTGACTGTGCAGTAGATTGGACATGGGTTACTCTTAATTGTAGAGTAATTTGATGTCACATGATTTAATGCATTTTGAAATTAAGTTTAATTCAAATTTGTACACATAATTTATAATACAATTTAATTCATAATAATACTATTTTAATTCATAATACTAAGCCTTCAGAGTTAGTTGTCCCCTATGTCATTGACAGCAGTGCAATTAAGGCATTTATTTAGTTAGAAATTATAACATCAGTTGCAGAAATGATAAAAGTGTCATAGTTTTTTCTCCCTTTAAGAAAATTATTAAAACAAGTTCAGCCAAGTTTTCAAATAATGGCTATCACCAATAACTTTTTCTAGAAACTATCAACAAGTCCAAAGTGAGACCTGTGATATGTCTACATCCTGCCATAATAAGATAAACATGTGAAGCATTAGTGTTCATCCAGGGCTGAACTGTCACACAAAACTCCTTCATTTCTCCTGGTGAGTGTTTTTATTTCCTTTCCATTGTGCTTCTGGTGAAACGGGCAGGCACTTGCATGTACAGCAATTTGTTTTGTTCAAATGTGGCAGAGCAGATTAAAAAGAATGATATATTCATTCACCGATTTCGGCTGAGATTATTTATGATATAAAATTAGTCCTTTAAATGTTCCTTTTGATACCCTGTGAAGAATACTGTAAATCACACATATATTTCCATTTGTATGCTCCAGTAAATCAGCTAATGTTGTCATGAACATGTTATACATGAATGCCTTTATCCCACATGCATATATTCAGTTTATTGAATGTCTGTTATCTGTGAATACTATAATAATGTACTTAATGCACTTGGATTATCACCATTTTGTCAAAAACACTGACAGCACTGAATGGCTGAAAACATTGGTGATAGCAGTAGCACTATGTGGACTTGTAAAATGTAAAATGAAACAAATGTGTTATCATTTTAGGTCAATTTTGCCCAAAGAAATGCACTGTAACATGGATAATATTAACATTTGTTTTTGTCAACATTCTTCAAAATGTCCTCCACAAACCTACTGACTTAAAGGCTTAATGTGGGATACTGCGCCTAACAGAAGAAATTGACTCATCAATCAGTGCTTGCTTTTGAAAATATTAAGAATGATGGTTAATTGAAGGTGAGATGGTTAGAGACATGTGTATATGTGAATGTCCAAAGACAAAGGGCACCAGTTTGAATGAAATGCCGTAACGGCTGTGAGGTCTGCGGGGCGGTCATGTCGGGGGCGCTGTGTGTGTATTTTGCAGGATATGTGATTGTGCTGAATGGCTGCCTCAGAAAGAGACAGAGGTCAGGATGACAGAGGAGAGAGACCTGGAGAGGAGAAGCAGTGCAGCGTTGCACATGCAAGCTTGAAAGTAATGAAATATGACAAGCGAGTGTACTGTAGACTGACAAACCTACATGTGTTTGGAATAAATTCAAAATGCAAGCTAACTGAATATGTTTGTGTCTACTTATATCAATATAATGTCCAGTCGCTTCTTCTTAATGTTTTGACACAGTCCCTATCTAATGTGAGGCTTCAAAACCCAGGTGAATTCTATGTGAGTATCTATGAAGAGTATTAGTATGTTGTTAGAGTAAGAATTAAACATGTAATCAAATCACACCTATTATTATATATATATCTTATATATAGTTTCTAATTAAACTATAATAGTAATATATGAAAAACATATTTTACTATAATATACATTAACAACCTTGGTAGTAATTGTAGACGTGTCAAACCATGCATCTCTCACACATCCATTCTATTCTAGTCCTGCATTGGCCAGTGCAGCTACTTCTTCCTCAAATGCTGTAAACTAGAACTGAAGAGACTTTTTGTGTACATTGATAATTATCAGTTGACAGACATTTCTGAACAATTCCTCTCAATGATAAAGTAATACTGTAGCAGCAATGGACTGTTTGGACTGTTTCAGCAGTGCATGCTGTAAAAAGAAAAATTACTTTCTGTGTTGCCTATATTTAGGACTTCTTTCTTTTTATCTCGCTATCTTGATTATTGCCGCTCTCTACGGTTTATGAAACAAGGCTGATAAAAAATCAAAACATATGAAAAAGAAATGACAAGGGTCAAAGGGAATCAAACAGATTTATGCCAATAGAAGTACACATTAACGCTTTGGCATCCACCGTCGTGCAAGGTTAGCTTTCTGGTGACACTGAAACATCACCCGGCCCGAGGCTTAAGTTTAACCTGACAGTTTGCTGGTTTGTTGACTCCGTTGCCATGGATGCAGCGAGACTGGCAGACACTGGTTTGCCCCCAGCTGCTCTCGGTGGTTTCTAAAGAATCTACATTAAGGCCCAGTTGTTGTGTTTGGATGCCAGTAGGGGCTCTGATGTCACAACTGTGACACAAGAAAAGTCAAGATTTATTGCCTCACCTGGATCAACAAGTGTGTGTTTCCTTCAGGCCACTGCAGCGTCTCCTATTCAGACATGCCATAAAACAAACAGCCATTTAGTTACTCTGAAAACGCCACAGCTACCATGAATATACTGTATATCCTACTAGTGCAGATAAAAATATATGTAGATGAATGTCAGAGTTGAAAATCTTATTTTGAACGGTCTGCTGTGATGCATACAGGTTGCCATTAAGGAACGTGCCATCTTCAAATTATTATTATTATTAAGAGTTGCAATACAGGGATTATTATTTTCCTATTAAAGAGGGGCAGACAGTTCCAATATTGCAGCTATATGTTTTCTGATATGTGTTGATAAGGGTCATGTGCTGGGCCAATCAATATTGTTTTTACATGTAACAGTCACACTGCAGTATACAGCTTATTCTGTGGATACTGTGTCTGAATTATTGACAAGGCATCAAGAATCGTCTTTCAAAGGTCACAAACATCATCCGATTTCCACTGCTTTATATTTTACATTTTTCGTTTTGCAGAAGCTAAATCTGTAAACACAAACCGAGTCAACAGGCAAAGTGTTTCCAGTGCATGTTTATTGTCAGCCAATTACAAATCTAACAAACTGATCTCAAAATAAGGAAACACAAGTTCACAGAGTAGCTCAAATACGTCTTAAAACTAACGTTTTCAGAAATACAGAGCAATTATGGCCACATACAAAAAAAATATATTCAAGTGTTGATGGATTGGCATTTGTAAATAAGATTTTTAAAGAATACACTATGTGCACAATTAAAAATCCACCAACATGATTATGAAAAATGGAATAAATTTATATACCATTACTCTGGTACAAGTGTACTAACAGTAGTACAGTCACATATAGTTAGACAATACTCAATTGCTCCACCTTAGTCATCATATTTCATTAAAAAACACAGGAATGTTGACAGATAGGAGCATTTCTATTCATGGGGAAAGCTAATCCAATGTCTTGAGTGTGATATTTACATCTGTGTCGGGGCAAAATCACAGTGGTACTATTCACGCAGAGTATTATGTATCAAATAAAGCATACATATGTACCCATTATAAATACATGTTCAAAGAAATCCATAAAAAGACACTGCAAGAATTCCTGATTTCAAACAAAAATGTCAAATTAAAAATGACTTAAATACTCAAAGGAATGTAAACATTGCATGTGTTGTTGTTAAAAAAACAAAAAACACCACTTTCCCTTATTCTGCTCTTTCACTGCTTGGGGCTGAGGTGTGATAGGTGTCCCTGAATGTAATGAATCTTCTTTGAGCGACCACGCTGAGTAGAGTCCTCCTCCTTGGATAGCTCATTGTGTCTCCTCTACCAGCTGGAGTCAAAGACCTTCTTGCACATGTTTGAGTTCTCTTGGTGAAGAGGGAATTCAGAGCCGGGGACGAGCTGCTTCTTGCTCTTACGCGACACAACGCTCTTCCCTGACGGCAGGCTCTCATACTTGGTCAGGTATTCACTGAAAGCAGATCAAGATTATCAATACAAATTAGGTTTTGATTCATTAACGATTCCCCAAAACATAATGAAATCCTTACTTTTACACTTTCTTGTAGTTTACATGTGTTGTTTTATTTCATTTACTCAAACTATATAGAGGAAGGAACGCTGTCTGCCACAGTACCTGAAGGGGAAGGTAGTTTTGTCCATCTGCATGCACACCAGGAAAGGATATTCTGAGAACTGGACAGTGGTGATGAAGTCCAGCGACGCCTCTGTTTCGAAGCTGACCTCCATCCCCGTTCTGACAAAGTCCATGTCGACCGTCACGTTGCCAGTGACCACCAAAGCGCCCCTGGGAACCAAAACCAATTGAAAATGTGGTGAAAAGTGTCTTCAGTAGACAAAGTCCTAAGTAGCAGCTGAACACATTTGATCTAATTTAAGGGTATCTTACATATTCGTGGCATATGATCTGTGTCCGTCTATGTATTTGTGGCTTACCATACATTTGTGCCATGAAATGCAGTGGCTCAAAAGCAAACGGTTAGCTTAAACACTTGCAAGAATGTTTGCCAGCGGAGTCCGACTGATATGAAACAACTTCCCCTTATGTTTCAAAATCAAAGCGTATGCCGACCACTCGAAAATCCAACCTCTGTAACTTTGCCCATGCAGGCATGCCTTGGCAAAGATGCCACTGTGGTTTGTTCTGCTGCTATAGATAGCCTGCCAGTCTATTATCAGAGTGGAAGAGGTACAACTATGCTGATCCATTCACCTGCCTCTGCCATTCCCCCGCACACAGGGATCAACTCATCCTGAAGTGCCATCCAAGATGTCACCTTTAATAGTGGCCCAAAACACTGACAAAGTGAACCGATGAAGAATACTTTCTGAGTCTGTCTGAGTCTGGATGAAGAGACCTCAAAACACAGAAGCTCTTGATTTTGTTTGAAACCATTTTTTTGATTCTGATTGGCTAATATTGTTCCAAGAAATATATCAAATCCTGTGTCATTTGCACCCTAACCTAGATCCCCAGAAAATACTATTTGGTTGCTCTCACAGCAACCTTTTCAATGTTCTCTCAGTGGAGTTGTGTGTCAGTGTGTTGTGACACCTAAGGGTGTTGGGGAAACTTCTAAATGCCCTTGTTTCTGGCTCTATGGGACAGAAACGAAGAGTCACTAATGCACGCTTAATTATCAGGCATAGGAAAATCACACTGTATTTAAATACTGAAAATCCGCGGCATTGCCCTTTAAATCCCATTTCATCACCAGATGCTGCGAGAAATCCAACACGAGCATGATGATACGCTCCATGTTCAGCGGCTCCTGTTGTGTATTGACAGTACTGTTCTAAAATAGAGAACCAAGAGGGATGACAGAACTGACGTCATATCCACACATATCCAGTAATGAGATAGGCATGAACAGTCGCAGACACAATTCTGGTATACGTCCAGCGTACCGGTGGAAGAACTGAATCAGGCAACACTTATAGACCATCTAAAGTTCACATAAATCCAACATCAACATGAATCTATTTACAGTGCGTTGACATAGCCGGGCCCTCTGAAGCCACTTCCCTTTAGATCACAAAGGTTGTTTTCGGGGCCGAGGATCACGTCTATCACGAGGCCTTTGCCCTGCATTCGCATTACATCCCTAACAACTTAAACATAACAGATAGCGTCGACGTGAAAAAGTACACCCAGTGAGATTCTTATCTCCTGGTCGCACTTAAGAGGCTGTGACCCACTTACATTGCACATAACAAATTATGTAAAAGCTTTTCTGAAATAACAATCCCGCCAGCGGTTTAGCGTCATGTCAACACAGCTGTAGCGGTAATATTACTGTAATATCTTTATCATAGGGTCATTCTACAACCATCTGGACTGTTACCTGTTGTTGACGCTGGTCTTGGACTCCCTGTACCACAGACTGATCTCCATGCCTCCAGAGATGTCGATGGCTAAGCCTCCCTGGAACTCTGCACTCGCCTTCAGACCGGACTGGAGCTGGATGACCTGGAGGACCGACGACAAGCAGGAAAAGAAGAGAGAACAACACACGAAGGAAGACTTGGTTATGTCTGAGTCCAACTTTTGACACAACGATAACTGAGAATTTGTGTTAAAAAACTGTAAAAACGTCCTTGACACGCATCACTTTCAGAGAAAGTGGTCAGAAGCACCACAATCCTTGCATCAATTTGGCGCGTACCTCAGAGTGATCAGTCAGCAAGATGAGACCCTTCACTACATTCATGGGCTCCCCGGACATGGAGAACATTTTGGACATGAGGTCACTGTAACCCTTGAAGAATGTGACGGGCCTCAGCTGGACGTCAAACAGCAGAGCCGACATCCCAGCGAAGGACTCCAAGTCTTCCTCTCCCTCGTCGGCTGTGGCAGCGATCAGGGACTCCAGACCCTGGGCCTCAATTGCCACCTGGGAAACATGAAGGATTTCATTGAGAACAGGCGCTGGTGTCTAGATATCTGAGTAGATATTTGATCTGTTCTGATATTTTGCTTACACTACATGAAAATGCCATTTCCCAAAATCTAATAGCTCAAGTTATATCTAATGAATATACTATACTGCCTGTATGGGATGGAAAGCAAACTCTACAACGGTACTGCTGCAACATCATAAGCATGTTTTGCATAAATTACAGTAACTAATTTCTAATCTTCCGTGTGGTTGCTTCACCTGTAGACCATGTAGCAGGGCTCCTTTACTAGCACCGTAAATGTTCATGTTGCTTCTCCTCAGGATCCCAGAGCCAGAATACAGGATGTCCAGACTGTATGTGGATGTGACATCAGCAGATTCTGCAAGAAGTGGATTTATTTTGTTTAATTTATTGATGTGGCATTTATTTAGTGAGGTCAGGCATGCCATTAAGAACATTCAATCTGCATGCTGTTATTTATCTTATGGCTAAAAAACATTGGACAACAAGACTCCAACTCACAAACTAAGGAATCAAACCATCTGTATTTACCTATTGTGAAGAGCCAAATCTAACCTACAGTACTGAGAATGTGCATAACTATACTCTTAATGTTAAAGCTTAGGGGGATTCCCAATTGCCTTTGCTTTGTCTAGGAAAACCAATGTCTACTTTTTTCCCCTTGACTCAACTTGTGAGTGCAGGGAAACTTGTCAAAACTGACAATCGGAGCATGAAAATGTGTTCTCATTGAAAATTTCTAACAATGAACAACGAACAAGGAACAATTTCTTAGGGATGGGGGTTAGTTTGGATTTAAAAAAAACACTAAAACTTGTTACTCACTTGCCATGAAGCCTGAGTACGCAGATGATGACCCGACTTTTGAAAAACGGTCATAGTTATGGGAAATCATGTCCTTCATAGCTTGTCGTACAACTTTGCTGAAAAATGAAAAAAATAATAATTAATTACAAGGAAGAAACACAAGAAACTGCAACATCAAATCCTGTGTATTGGTAAATGTTTAATTTATATTATTCATGTTTATTACAAATGACTCTTATTTTGTCACTCTTCTCAGAAATGTCTAGCCCTCTGTACAGGAAATTTCTACATTTCTGTATTTCTATGTCCACTGGATATCCTACATCAGACACAACATACCTGGCAGGCATCTGGAAGTGCAGGATGTCCTGGATCTTAGACAGCATGTACTTGTTCATTTCATGGGGCAAGTTTCCAATGGATAGCAGCACATTCTTGACCTCTATGTAGGAGGGGTTGCTGCTCAGGATGACATCAGCAGCGGCGGCTCTCACGTTCTTCTCGTAGATCCGTCGGTTCTGGTGGTAAACCCTGTTCACCGTCCTTTTTACCTAACATTGAAATGACAGAACAAATTTTCGGTTATTAATTAATTTTCTGTTAGTTCAATTCAATAGCAACATTCACACACATCAGTTTATACGAAATGGTATGTATGACTTACCTCATCAGTAATGAGAGCGACATCGTATCTCTGTAAGGCGGTCAGGGCGATGGTGCTGTATGCTCCCACCTGCGACTCAGCGTATTTGGTAAAGATTGGGATGGCCTCGGGGAGCAGAGAGTTCTTCAGAGCCAGAAGGAACATCTGGACCTCTGCCTCGACCTGCGTGCTGTCAGGACCTTCTAAAATCATCTTCTTCACCTGGACCACCGTCTGAGAGGTGAACACAACGCAGAGAATCATCACTGAAATGTTGCATTCAATCCAGCTTGGTTCAGTTTCAGTGCACATATACTTTCAGGTCTGTAAGCTTAACAACAAACAACCAATCCTAAACAGTTTATATCCAAACATGATACAGTCACATGTTGTATAATAACTGGTGCATTTTTATCCAGTTGTGAGTAATGATATCTTCCTGGAGACTCACCGGTAAATTGCAGCCTCCTTTCTGACAGAGCTTGTGGACCAGCGCTCCCATAATGATCACCACCGACTCTTTGATGTCGGTGCTGCCAATCTTTCCCTTGGAAATGTCCTGAGAAGGAAACAGTTGTCATTATAATTGACAGCAATTATATGTCCTAAATCAGTGATTCTCAACCTGGGGGTCGCAAGAGGATTTATGGGATAGGAAAGAAACCTATTTCTACTATACAGATTTATTATCATGCCTATTTCTGAATTTTCTCTGTTTTTTTCTTTTTTTTCTTGTGAAATACCGAACAGATTTCAGCCTCTGATAACTAATCAAATGAAACATTCTTTGGTTGAACTGCTCACCACTCTGCATATGCAGCCTGTGATGGGGGTTGTGAACAGGCATTATTATTTGAAGGGGTCACGAGCCAAAAAGGTTGAGAACCAGCGTTCTAGATGAAGACAAGTCTTACAATTTTCTCTAATAAGAAAGTGGAGGTGCCAATTCTGTTATTAGCTACTGACCACAATGAAGTACTCACCACTAGAGCCTGGAGCATCCTCTCATTGGGATGTGAGGCAAAGCCACATGCATAGAGGAACCTCTCCTGCAGAACGAAACCTTTGGCGTCGGTGAAGTTGAGGAATTCCAGCATGGCATCCAGGGATGCAACGGTCTGGGAGGAGGTGACAGCATCCACCACCTGAGGGCTGATGAAAAAAAAAAAAAAAAGTAAGACAGCGCAATAGCAAGTAATGCTAATACAAGTAGCAGGTAACTACAGCATTACTGGATCCTTATATCCTTGATTTTAAAAGTCAGACTAATTAGACACAATTAGAACAAGAGAGTGAGAGGAGACGGTAGCTAGTAATTAAGATGTAGGGAAGGAAGAGTGTGTTTACAGGGCCGTCTTGCTGGCACTCTTCAGCACTTTGAGGATCTCATCCTTGGAAGCCTTCCTAATGCTCTGGATGAGCGCCAGGAAGCTGCGAGGAGCCGTGACCTTGGAGAGGCCGGCTGGCTCCAGCTGCTTCTGATGAGACTGCCAGTGCTCAAAAAGCTAGGAGAGGGAACAGAGGGGAGAGGGGATCAGAGGACAGTAGAGGACAGTCAAAAAATATCTATTTACACGGGAAATCTCTATTTAGAGTCATTGACAGTTTTATAGTAATGACTTGTACGAATTTGGTTAATAAAAAGAAGTGAGGTAACACTTCAGGTTAGGGAACACATATTAACTATTAATAAGTTGCTTATTAACATGCATATTAGTAGTGTATTGGTTCATTATTATTCATTACAAACCACTTATTAGCACCATATTCTGCTCTATTGCATTCTACAAGTATAGCTTGTACTATGGGTTTTCCCTCAATAGCCTCCTAAGTAGTGCTTATAGCAGTCAGTAAGGAAGTACATGAGTTGGGCTCTTAGTATGCTTTGCTCAGTATGGGGCTTATAAGGTGCTAGTATCACATATTATTGAGGGAAATTATTTAACTAGTGAGGGAAACCCCATAGTTAATAGTTAACGTGTTCCCTAATCTAAAATGTTACCAGACGTGATTGTTTAAAAATTGATTGGCTACAGAGAAATTCTTCTTTTTAATACTCAATATCAGTGAAACTATATTTCCATATGAAAATCTTTCATCTGTGTGAAAGTGAAAAGCAACTCACTGATGGACAGCCCTTGCACTGGGATTTGACTTTCTCAGCTATGACACCAACAGCTGCCAGTTTGGCATCAAGGGACTTGACAACCCTAGCGACATCTTTCCCAGCAGCCTCCAGTGGCCCCGCCTCCGTCCCCAGCAGTGTGAAGGTTTGCCTGGGAAGCGAGAAAATCCAAATTGTAAGTGCGCTCATATTGACACTGCGCCACAGATTTAGTCTCTCTTTATGTATTTACCTGGACACGACTTTAGCTGCATTAGATCTCCGGGCGTTGACAGCGAGTGTGTGCGTCTCTTCAGCCACGGCTGACTTGATGAAACCGTCCTCAAGTGTGAACACTGTAACGGAGCTGGACTTGCTGCTCACACCCAAGACCTGAAGGGGAACGAATTGAGGCAAGACATGTTCATGACTCGGCACCAATCATATTTCAGCGCTGTGAGTTGGGTCTGGATGATGTTGGGACGTTGGGTCTGGACTAACCTGACTGTGTGTGGTGAAACTGGTCTCTGCAGTCTTACAGGTGTCCAGCATCTTGGTTCTCGTCACTTGGCCCTTCACTGCCTTGTACTCCACTGTGCACCGCCCAGACACGTCATTCTGTTCCCAGATACCAGGCAAAGTAGTTCAAGTTAGTTACATGCGTTCAGATATGATAAACATGAAAAAACATGAATAAATGTGTTGAGAAAAGTATCACGTAATTTACCTCGACAACCTTCCCAGTATTGAGCTGTACTTGCAGTAAGCTGGCCACTCCTCTTTTTAAGTTCTTGATGGTTGCAGGCTCTGCCCAATAGGAGTAAAACGCCTTCACCTAGAGTAGATGTTAAGCAATAAGTTTAACACACTTTGAATTCATTAGTAATTCTTTAGTGCATGATATAATGTTTTCCAAACAACTGCCAACAAGGTGCTTTGTCCAGCAGATAAAACAGCTATCGACTGAGGCAAATGACCTACATGTTGCAGCTCACAAAGGCTTCCATCAGGGTGTCAGTTTTCCTTTGCACACTTTCACATAGGCGCATCCACTCCAATCTATGTTAGCATTACTGTGTTTTATTCACTACTAAATTATATTAAAAAGATGGAGCGTCCTGGTGGCTCAGTTGGCTGGGATCTATCATGTTTAACACTCAATATCAGTGTTAAATATGATAGGTTAAATTAACTTTAAAAAAAAAATATGTTTTCAAAATATTTTGTGCCAAGTCTACATTTCTCTAATAGATAAGTGACCTAACAGTGGTTAGATAAATGTGAATCCCTGATAATTTGTCATTAGCCTCTCATTTAGACCTGATTTTGTTCCAATGTACTGTGGGGCTTCAGTTTGGCTAAATGATTGACTCGATGTCCAGGTCAGGAGCGCACAAAGCAGCCCATGACATCATCCTACAGCGTCTCCTATATGTAGATTCATTTGTGGTTCCCCACCACAATATCAGATAAGCCCACCATAAATAGATTGGCCAGTCTTACTGTGCGTATTTTCCCTGCCCCGGCCTGCCATCAGCAGAAATAACCTAAGAGCTTGTGGGAAACACTGCTGTGCCAGAGTCATTCTTCAGTGCTAATTTGCTTGGCTATACTCCTCACTATACCAAGAGGAAGCCTAAGAAGTGCAATTTTATCTAAATTTTGCAAGATTTTACCAGTGGGGGCTCACAGTTATACAACAGTTACACATATTTTTTCAATTTGAAATTATAATAAACAGGATATCCAAGTAGTTTTGACACCACTGTAGACCTCACTCACAAACATCATGGCGTAGTGGAAAGCCAAGACTACAACAAATTATGCTAAATTTACTGCACTATATAATGGACATTAGATTAAATTAGATCATTCAGCTCGGACCTAATAGATAAAAAAAAAACACAAAACAAAAAAATATAGATACCAAGTGAGGGACTCTTTAGTCTTGCCAGCATTTTTCTTCAGCAGGCACTGTAAAATGGTAAAAAAAATTTGCCATACAGCAGTGTAGTCTCATTAATTTCCAGAGTCTTAAGGTAAGATACCTAGCAATCATTTTGAGGCATTTATGCTTTATTTATTTATTTTATTTTATTTATTTTATTAGATATTAAACAGTGGAGGGAGCTTGGCTTGAACTCCCAACATCTCACAACCAGTGAGGACACAGTGTGTGCTTTATCCCAACCAGCAGCTATTCCTGAAGAGAGGCTTATTCATTCACTGACCCTCTGAACCTATTGACCTTTGCACGCACACACATCTGTCTGGTATTTTCCCTGCCAGCATCATCACACTAGCACATGGCAAAAAAAACTTTCCTTAATACTCTAAAGCCAACAACAATGCTGGCAGCGGTGTGCTGGAAACTGAGTCCTGACTCTCTAACATGGCTGAAGTAAACACTTCTCACTGGTGTAAAATGAGAAATTAGCTGAAAGCACTACTTGTTTTGCTTCAGTGAGTGTATAAATAAACAAAAGTGCAATGTAACTACTCAATTATTTCATCTTTTTATGGGTTGTCATGTATGTTCCCCTAACAAAGTGTCCATATACAGTAGCTCTTACCTTTCCGTTTTTCAGATGCACCAAGAAAGGCTTCGTCAGAGCAGCTAGTTTGGCCTTTCCCATGAGGCTTTCTGCTGTGGAGCCCTGCAGGATGTTCTTCTTCTCTGGTCGTTTGGCCGCAGGCTCGATCCTCACATTGGAGATCTATTGGTGAGAGAGAGGCGGCATGTCAAAGGTGTGTGTGTAGAAGGAGAGGAGGCCCGCAGATAAAAGCCTGATTTATTAGACAGGGCTTCATCAGGGTCAGTGTGCATGGTCAATGCACCAGCAACTACTCTGAAGAAAAGTATGTGTATTTACTCCCATTGTGATCAATGGTGTGTGTGTGTAGTCATAACTGAGAATGTAGCAATCCCATGAAACTTTGTTTTTTATGCCTTGCTTTTGTTTCATTATTGGCAATATTTTGCAAATGTGTTTTCGTTGACAAAGATATGCACTACCAGTCAAAAGTTTGGACACACCTGATTGAATGTACTATGTTTTTCATTATCTTAAAGCCATTTTGATCTAAAGGCTTATGCTTAAATGCTTTAAATTAGTTTCTTAGACAAATATAAATAGTGAAGTTGATGCCTATGTATGAATTGCTTTTGCCTTTCCATCAAGGCAAAGGGCGGCTACTTTAAAGAATATAAGATATAAGATTTTTCTTTTGAAGTTTTGATTTGTTTAACACTTTTTTGGTCGCTGCATAATTCCATTTGTGTTATTTCATACTTTTGATGTATTTACCATTATTCTAAAATGTGAAAAATAGTAAAAATAAAGAAAAATGTGGTGTGTCCAAACTTTTGGCTGTTAGTGTATTTTACTAGGTTAAGTGGATTATAATGATTATCTTCTGATTCATTTGACATTGTTTGCTTGACACTTTCAGAAATACTTTCCATCATATCCATTCATTCATTTTGACATGATAACATAATTTGCGTCCCCTCTGGACGTGTGACTGTGCCACATACCGCCAGTTGAATCAGCTGGTCATCCTTGCTGCTCGGATCTCTCCAAACTAGGTGAACATCCACATCAGTTGAAATCCTATAGCCAGCACTGCCCTCTTTTGACCCCCTGGCTCTGTCTACCAGGACCTCAGTGGTGTAGCTGAATTTGTACAGCTGGTCATTATTCAACCGGGGTCCAGCACCACCACCTGAAGAAACACAGAAAACACACTCAGAGGATGAACAGATGTGAAGTGAATGGGAAGAAAGTGCGAGGGACATACAGTAAGATTCTCAGCTATGCTCATATAGACTTAAAACTCAAAGGAGCTGACTTGAAATCTTATGAAACTTGTGACTGAAACAATGTGAAAGATAGTTTTTATCTAGTATGGGAAAAGTCATTGTAATTTTTAAAGAAAATAAGCACAAACACCTCTACACAGACATCAAACATGATGTTGCTGATGTTAAATGCATAATAGTCAATAACATTAACTGTAAATGAAGTATCTTTGTAACAAATGGACAAACCCACCAAGACTGAGTTTTAAAGTCATTAGCTGTTATGTTATTATATGTAATACCAAGTATGTTTTACCTGTGACCACATAACCTTTAGCATGCTGTGTATTTAACTTCCCAAACACAATTCAACATGAGACTGACATGAAACTCTTTTTCAAAGGAGGACTTCCACTACACACACTGCTTTTTCTTTTCTTTCATTTTTAGTTTCCTTTACATTAGTATGCTTCAACTGTGGAAAGTGCCAAGGTAACTAGGCCTCAATCAGCAGTCATTTAACTAGGTGTGTTCCAAGACTAGATAAAAAGCTCTCCGTTACTCTATTAATGTGAAGCATTCCCTTAGATATGACATCAGACCATGAGGAAAGACAGACTGACGTGTCAGTATTTGATTTCATCACCGGTCACTAAGAAACGTGGTGCTGAATTCAACAAATACAAATTCTGCAACATTCAGTCATCCGGGTCTGTTTGACACCAATGAATGACTGAGACATTTGAGGAATATGCTGAAGCAAAACACAAATTGAAACAGAATTCATTTGTGTTTTATTCCTTCTGTGTTGATGAACTTGACTCTTTCCACCCCAGAAGCAAGAGAAACAAGACTCTAATCTTATTGGTGATGTTACCAAACAACACATTGTGGTCGTTGTAACAAAACCCAGGGTTATTTCCTGCCAGTATGGATTCATTTTGAAACTCGTAGTGACACAGTGAAATGAAGCTTGTTTGGTTGCACAAGCTCAAACAAACATTCTGTAAGACCACAAAGTCACTTTCTAATTCACTGTCTATGGAGAAGCTCCATGTTAGGCCTCCAGGTGACAGAAAGGTGTTCATGTTGGGTTATGTTTATGTTTTTATGTCATGTTAAGTACTGACTGAGTTCTCTGAATTCATAGAAACAACATGAAATTCTGGTTTGTAGGGTGGATTTTCCCTATAATCAATGTCATTCATATAAATATCTGCCCATATTCTGTAAGGCAACACACCAATAAAAGTAGTCTTTCATACAATATGCTGTTGCTTGAAAATATTCATATGTTGACCTAAAAAAGCAATCAAGTGACCCCTAACTGTCTTTACATCCACTGTAGGCGTGTTGGTAGACTCTGCCCTCTTCAGTATGTATGAAGCCTACTGTGCTTACCTTTCAGTACTCTAGTTACATGAAGATGTGGATGTTAGTGTCTTGCTCCAAAGAAGATAAACTCATCAGAGATTAATTAAACGATTTGCTGGAAGACCCTGCTGTCATGAAACATTTCCACACCAAAAGCGTTAGAAAAACACATCAACTCACCTTTAGCAGCAGCTGAGAAAGACGATGCTGTGCAAAGCAAGAACACAACGAGAGTTAACATTGTGTATTCTCTCTCTGTAACCGGATGAATCAAACCGACTAAAAGAAGCCAGTGGCTGAACTGGCACCAAAAGGCCAAAAAGAAAGGCTCGGCAAGTCCGAGCTGCTCCTATTATGTTTTATCAGAGGGGAGGGCAGACTCCAAACTCCACGCTCAAGTTCTAAGTACGATTTAACCCGCAAATCATTAACCTGTGGAGCAGAGATTTGACAATAACTGCTGCTATCGATAGGTGCAGCGAGGTGCCTCTTTATACAGGGGGCAGTAGCTGCGTCTGCCGCGGCCATGTGATAGGCTAATCAATTAAAATGGGATTATCTGATTGATTAGACTCATCAAGCGGCAAGTGAGAATTGCCCTCTATGTTATAGATTTCCAATATACGCCCAAACAAATAAGATATGGTCCGTAATAATAACGGCAATGTTATTTTGATGCTGCAAAAGAAACTACTTTCGCTTTTGATTCCTTCAGCGCAACATATAAGAGCATCTAGTTATATTTACCCAGCAGTAGAAGAGAGACGTCCTCATCTCACAAACCTTTCACCTAATTTCTTTTTGGGATGTTTTAACAGTCGCTACATTGTCGCTCCGACTTGGTGAAGGAAGCAGGCTGTTTGTCTCGGTGAAACCAGCCTTTCCCTGAGGCAGGGCGTCAAATTACAGCATTTTTAATAGGCCGAAAAGTTTTTTACATATTTCAGCAGCAGGGCAGTATGCTGACAGTCTGTGCGGCATGAATGGAATAATTTCACACCAGCCAAATTGGTGAGCAAAGAGAGGAAATGCCACTGCACGCTAGGCTGACACGTCACATTTTCCGTACACTAAATTTACTGCTGATTTCCTCCAAAACAGCAGATATTGAGAAAAGCTCAGTCTGCTGTCTTAAATGTTCTTTTAATCATCTATGTGAATAGGGGGTTGTTGGGGTGGAGGGGGGGGGGGGGGGTGGGGGCCTGCAGACTTTCAGGGGCCTTTTCACTTGATGGGACCCTCCATCACTTTCATCAACAGGACTACTTCACACATATTCTTCTGTCTTTATTTTGATTAAATAATCGTCGGGGTTGGGCTTGTTCACATGAACCATAGTTTCGTTTTCCCTTACGTTTCATATGGTGTTCCTGTAGGGACTTCCTATAGTGTGCCTGTGGTACTCAATAGTGAGTTTATAGTAACCTTATTGTACGTTATTTTATGTAATGTCTGCTGGTATTGAGTATAATAGACCTGAGACCTGAGAATAGATCTGGACCTTTGCTGTTATGTTTGTATAATATCTTAATATGTATTCTAAGATTACTATTGGCTGTCTTGGGCCTTTTTCGTAAAGGTAATGGTTGTGTCACGGTGCAGCTTTACACATCATGACATTAACTTAATGACACAGCTTTAACTTTGTCAATTTAATCCTCATCACTGTTTTTAGATCTCAGACACAATCATATGAAGGCATTAACAAGTCATATTGTCACACACAAAAAGTCATTTCATTCCTTAAAGTATAAACAAACTACTCTGAGAAAAGCCTGAATCATTTGCTCCAAGGAGTGACTGCTGCTGGATGAGGGAAAATAAACCATTCAGCCATTCAATATACCATTCATACACTGAATACATGTGGATATGGATATGAATATGAGCAGCCAGTGGGTGTCAGTGTTGGTCTGCTGATGTAACTGTCTCCCTCCTCTGAGATGGTTGCCAGTTCGGAGCTCGGTGACTCTGAATCCAGCTCCATACTGAACCTGGATAACAGATCGCTTCAGTCTCTTCAGTGTTTGTCTCTTCAATACAAGATTGTGCAATCACCCAAACAGCCACACAGACATCATCTCGTCTCATCTCATCTGATGTTTCCTTCACTCTTCTGAAGCTAGATGTCTCCAATTAGGAAGCTGGTCTGTGAGCAGATAACAGCTGTGGATGTCAATGTCCAACTCCCTCTGTGACCAGCAGTCAGGAGCCACTGCTGCAGTTCTGCAGATAAAGTACCCAGAACTACTGTATGTCATCACCTATGGCACAGTGCTGGATTACTGCTTTTTTACAGTAAAAAGTATGAATGGATGAATATATGAATGAGTTATCCCTAACTGTTTTGCAAATGTTCCATCATGAATTAATTGAGATTATCTTTAAAAGTATATTCTATTCTGTTCCTAGAAGGTGTTTCCTGCTCTACTGTATTGGTGTGTTGATGGGTGAAAATAGCAAACACTTGCACTCGGATTTGCAGCTAAATTTGAAGTATAACTTTATCATATATCATCACATAATCACACAGTGACAGACTCAACTATCGTCATCATTAACATAACATAAAGTCCCAAAAGTGAAGAGCTCTGATTGGTCTATACTAGTGTGTCAGTACTTTTCCCGGCAAGGTTACCAGTCTACCAGTGCCCCGCTTAAAAAGGCACCCAGTGGTTTGAACGTGATAATGATGCTCATAATACATGTGAGCACTGGAAGGATCTGGAAACACCATTCAAAGAAAGGCGGAAACTATAGGTGAGGTCATTGACAACCAAGACTATCACTCACAGCACCTGCTCATCATTACCCTGACTGACCTATGTTCCATTATATCAGTTGCATCAGTCTCCTCGGCCCAGATAGTGTGGAGCCTCAGACTGAAGACTGCTGAGGAGTGACTGGGATGGTGAGAGGCTGAGTGCCATCAGAACCAGAACTGCTTTTAAGGGGGCAGCCTGTTGATGAAATTGCACTTGAACCCAGGGCAGTGGACCTCCTCCCTCTGTGTGTCTCATAGGAAGAAACTGCTTACTCCTAAATGTTTCCTCCCTCCTCTTTCCCCACTCGTTTTAAGTAAAGTTGAATTATCCAACTTCTCTCTCGTAATCATTCCTATTCTTGCTTTTCACTCTGTTATTGCCCTTGGGAATGTCCTTTGCCCATATTCTCCATTACACACACACACACCCACACACACACACACACACCACTGCTGTCATATCTAGATTCCAGGTAATATAAGGATTAGTAGAATAGATAGTGTTTAGTTGCTGCTCTGATGCCTCTACAGTTTCACACAGATGAGTGGATGCACACATACACACATAATTGTATGTACACACACAAATTCATTATTCATCATCATTCATTCAAATTACAACTTATTAAATGTTGATTATATTAATAATACAATAATTATTAGCATATTATTACGTCTTTATTTGTACTTAATTGGACAGTAAGTGACTCTATTTGAGAGGAAGGAGTGATCAGAGGGAAGCACTGATCACATCAGGGGGAAAGAGGCTGCTGTTGATGTGACTCTTGACTCTGATGCATCTCCAGACTCTTGGTCTGCAGTCAAGGGACCGGCCAGGCAAGACTGAGGCATCTGGACAAAGGTCAGGCCATTGACTGTACAGATAGTCAGTCATCAGTGCCTGATAACAACAGACAGATATGCATATCAAAGGTGGGTATCTAAATTGTAAATATTTTGCAAACAAAATTATCTGTGCTGAATGAGAGGGGGAGGGATAGAGAGAGAGAGAGAGAGAGAGAGAGAGAGAGAGAGAGAGAGAGAGAGAGAGAGAGAGTTCTACTGTGTATGTGACCCATCGATCTTTGATGTACTTTGAGGTTGGGGATGGCTCCACCTGGCTCTACAATAAAATAGAAAATGGGCATAACAAAACACCAACAATAGTCAGAATAGGTGAAATTTGAGTGACAGTCTCATGTCGTCTCCGAATAACACAGAAGCTGGTCTCCATCACATGTTGCCCTGGTTCAAAAGGTTATATGGAAACAATGGGAATTTTTGTTTTGTTGTTTTGTTTTTTATTTTCCCTGTATTTAGGGAATTATGATGAATAATTCCACTCCTCTGTTACCTAAAATGCTTTTTTCATGCTTGTGACAGCACCTGCACATTGCTGGTCATTTGGATGTTTTTACATAACTTTTGTGCCTCTGTAAATTGCATCATAAAGACTCATTGACATCATTGTATATGGAATAAAGCAGAAAAAATCATCATTGGTGGCTTTCAGATTTACTCTAAGCAAACTAATATGTCTTCAAATATAATACATTAAGCTGAACTACTTCAGAGGGGAATCCATTCAAATTGAAATCCCCTCATTGCAGGAATTGGCACTAAATTAATGTCAAATGTTATCACACACAAAATAGAAAAACAAAAGGTTTATTGATTTACTTCTTCAAAAAAAGCAAAACATTACTTACATGAAGATACACGTATAGATTTTCACAGTCAGTGAACAAATGTGTTTAAAATCGGTGCTGTATGGCACCAACTGTTAGGATTATTTTGTTGCCACTGACTGAGCAGTGAGTCGTTAGTCACTTACACCTGCAGTAGGCCTACTTTCAGGACCATGGTAATATTGGTTATAAATGTCCTCTGGTGTGGAGGGATGTAACCTTACTGGCATTCTGGTTGGCGCTATCAACTCTACAGCACTAGATGGAGGTAGTGAGACATAATCCACACTTCATAACATATCAGTGTGTAACCGGAGATGATTCTCTGATGTAACTACATTACAATTCATTTGCACTGATAAAATTACATTGTAACAAGCTGCAATTTGTTAATTTCCCCATAACTGCACCATTAATACGTATCCATATTGACAAAATGGGTAAGCAAAGACTATTTACTGCTGGTGGAGACATTATGAAAGAGCAGTTTATCTCTTTTTACCCATAGAGGATGAATGGCCACAAGATAGACATATTTTACCTGCAAAACGGCAAAGTCTAATGTGTATCACTTGTATCAAGACAAAAGCTGCATACAATCTGTAAGCATTATTTGAGGCCGTCAATAACTGTGCACAAGGTCAGCAAAAACATGAACCAACACAAGGCACTTCTATACACACACACACACACATAAAATCTAAATTCCTCAGTTGTATACAAAGAACCACATTTATTCATATATATTTACAACTTTTCACTATCCAGTTATGTACAAGAATTAGGAATACACATGAAACGAAAGTAAAGTTATAATCAGGAGTATGGAAATATCACAAGTATGGCACTGAGTGGTAAGGAAAAATGTAATCAGTAAATACCAACAATCATATGAAGCGTTAAGTGGGAAAAAGGATATTTGACACCAGATGTGACAGTACTGCTGTATTTCTTACAAACCAAGTAAGTCTTCCCGAGCCTTTGTTGTGAAAAGATCTCATTAGCAATGAGACGGCACCTTGTAGAAAAGCTCTGTTCAATATCCTTTGTGTAAGGATGTTCAGTTTTTCCAAGGCTGCGGAAGGTTATACTGCAAAGTAAAAGGCCCGGGTGCCTGCTACAGCTTCACACTGCGGCTGCACACCATACTGCTGTAGAACATGGTAGCAGCATTAGGAAGTCTTTTCATTAAAAGAAAGTGTTTAATTCCAGGCTACTTTTTGAATGTAAAAGCGCCCTTAAAGTGTTCCATAAAAAGAAAACAATAGATGAAATTATATTCTTCCAGGCAATGTTTTGAGCAGGTTAGGCAATCTAATGCATATGATAATATAAGAAATCAAACACGTATAAATTCTATTTGTTTGCATTTAAAATAACGCTGGTGATAGAGCTCTTTCTGCTCTATTTTCAAGTATATACTGAAAAGTTTGTCTATGTTCAGGTAAGTGCCACCAACAGCATGCCATTGTGGACCTTGGAAAAAAAAGCTTGTATCATTCTCCTGTGAAAACTTGCAGATCAAAATGGAAAGAGAAAACACAACCAACAATGAATACCATCATGAAGGCAGAGTTCATCAAAGAAACACACATTGCCGTTGGTAACACATCAAAGGAAAATGAAGAAACACTGAGTGACAGTAAGATGAAATGTGCAAAATACACACATTACTTGTCTGGCTGGTTTTGGACAAGGTCAAAATTGAACAGAAAATTGCGGAGCTCCAACAAGCTCCGACAGATTCAGTTTGTAAGTTCTCAGGAAAGTGCCCCCTCTAGTGGACGTTTGCTTGGCCACGCCATCTTTGTTGCTAGCTAGTATCTACTAAATATCTTCTGGCTGAACACCCTCGCTACAAAAGTTGTGTGACTGCAATGAGCTACATCCCTCTGGTATAGAGAGTAAGGTGCTTAAGGCCGCTTTCTGTTGGTGTCCCATTCAGCTATTGATCCCTCCCAATCTGACACTTTTAGATTTACTAGATTTTCAAGGTCAAAACTCTTACAAACTGCATCTTTAAAAAGCACTTCTTACCACCATATCCCTTTATGATACTTCATGTTAGTGTATCGGCCTCAGCCCCACAAAACACTGCTTACATCTAAATAAAGGATGAGTGCCACCCTCTAAAACTGTCAGCTACGTGATGCGGGTGTGATCTCAGAAATGGAACGAAACCTAATACCAGTTCTCTGTGTGAGTAGATTCCATTAAACATTCCACAAAGTGCTAACCAGCCGGTTCACTCTATACTAGTGACTATCTTACAAATACTTTAAAATACTTAACATTAATGAAATACAGTTAAGAGAGCCAATGTCCTACTAACAGACAATAGGCATGCAGTGCATTTCCAGAATCACTTAAGCTTTGTACACAATCCTTACATGCAGCGTTAAAAACTGCAACTGTAAGACATAGAAAACCCAAGGGCCTTTTCTGAGCGAAGCACCGCCTCCAAGAGAACCTATGGTGACCCGTGAGTCCTCGCACCCTTTGGCATCATACTTGCTTATACTGAAAAAGATTTGTACAACATTGCTTTCGTCTATGGGAGCGAAGAGACTTCTCAGAGGTTGTGCTTCGTTCAAAAAAAAAAAAAGGGACCACAAATACCTCTTACAAAATTACTATGTACACAGAAGTGAGGCTCTTCATTCTGGACACATCAGATGATTTATTCCCCTTCAAAGTTGGCGTCCAAACTGGAGAGGCCTGTAGAAAGAGGCATTTTAGTACAGACACACTCCAAGGCAGAAAAAAAATCCATATACTGTAATGTTGATGATGAAATCCTATAGAGCTTACCTAGTACATCCTTCTTGCTTTCTGAGATGCCATGGGAGGTCTTAGGTAAACAAACTGCACAAGACATGAGGCAGATTTTAGAACAGACGGCGTTAAAAATGAAGCTATAATATGAACAGTTGCATGTTGATTATTCCTACTTTTGAAATGTCAAGAAGGCACCTACACCTGTGTGTGAAACTGGCCTTGAATTAATGTGTTTTTGCCACTTACCAACTCTCTCTCACTGCTTCAATGTCGCTCACTAGATTCTGTGCTAAACAGATCCCAAAAATCTGAAAACAAACACAAAAACATACAGGTTAGGTAAATGAAGCTGTCACTACAATAATAGTTGACGCAGACAGATGTAAATGTTTCAGATCGCTCCCTACCTGTAGTAATGCAATCCCAATGAAGATGCCCGCCACCACTGTCAGGTTGTCTTGAAGCCACTTCTCAAACTGAGGGACACACCCTTTGATATAGATGAAAGTCCTCTGCTCAGAGTCCTAACAACACACACGACGAACAAATCAGATAAGGCAGATACAGATACACTTTATCCTCTATGAAACCACAGAGTTACTGCATTTAAATAATTTGGAAGTCAATTATGTGGGTTTGTAACACTTGATCACCTAAATTATTCTGTAATGGAAGCACATGATCCTCCCCATCCTTTTGTGGTCACAATAAAATCTCCCTGAACCCAAATCTGACAGACACCCAGCTCATTGTCTCCCTGGTCTGACTCTTGTTAAAACAGTCACACATTCTACACTTCAGGGTTTTCCTTAGTTTTTGAGTCAAGAAAATAAACACAGCCTTTCCTTACATTACGCTACTATGGAGTAAGGCCAAACCAAATGACGGGGGAGGGGTTTCTCTTCCCGAGCATTGCTTCAGCATGAGTAATACCACACAGCCCATAGTGCTGGAGGGCCAGCTGCTGAATTCTGAAGAATTGGGGAGATGGAAATATACTGAAAGAGCAATATTGTGCCTTGGGCGGGGTCCTGATGACCTCATGCAGCCAAATAAGCCTGGCTAAGGCCAACTAATCAGCAGCAATTTTCCTGATTTGCACAGTTCATATCATGTTTTTATATTACATAGCACTCTGCGTAGTTTGGCAGTAGTTTGCTCTTAGATGAGAGACTCGACCTCGGACCAAAGTCAGGTCCCTGTTCAGTAAACTGTGCAACTCACCGTTTTTGCTCGAATGTCGTATCCACACTGAGTGTTGATGACATCCTCCTGTGAAAAGAAGAGGGTGCACGCTTACACATGATCAACAGGTAAACTCTCACTTTACACCGATTTATCCCACAAATCATGAATTGAAGCAAAGCAAGTTTGTTCTGCTGAACGGTGTCACTGCTTTGCAAAGTGAGCAGCAGTTAGGACATTTTTCTGCCAAAAAAAAGCCTCGGTCATGATAACTCCTCCCAGCCGCTTCCACACTGTGCTGCGCAGGCAGAGTGTGTGAGGACGAACACAGAGGTCTGGATGTCCTGCTGGCACCCGGCCATGACTGTTGACAGTATGAGGCTCTCGCATGGCTTCTGCAGGACACAGATAACCACGCTATCTCTCACAGGCCAGACCTTACGAATTTCCCCTTCAACCACCGGCAGTCGCAGGGTTTCGACATGCTGCAAAGCGCCCTATTGAATCTGTATTGCAACCCTGTGACACAATAACTCCAAATGACATCCGTAAGCTTGTTCAGCGTTTTGTGTTTCACCATACATGGATATGAACCGGTTGTGAACTAAACAGACTTGAGTGCAACATGTTTTTGGGAACACATACGGCCGGGTCTTTGGTGCAGCAGGAAAAGGGCACGCCACATTTTTCCCGACTTGGATTGGAGTCGGTGCAGTTGAAGTAGATGTTCAAGTTCCAGTCGTCCGCCCCAAAGGCCCCACAGCACTCCCACTGAAAAGGGTCAAACAGACACAAAACCACACATATATACAACAATGTCCCACAGAAATGAATGGCCAAGATTCAGACTGTTATAAGAACTCAAAAACAATGGAGTGAAATCAATACTGCGTAAAAAGGAAACAAGAGTCTCACATATTCCTGGGTGAAGTCTATGAGGTTCTGCAGGTCAATGTCGTCTCGGTAGGCTCGGATGTTGTTGTTAATGAAGAAGTTGAGCTGGTCCTTGATCCAGTCTTTGAAAACAAAGGCCAGGACTCCTGCTGTCAGCTCCAGGAAGAAGATGATGCCCAGGAACACAGAGAACTAAAAACACATAAATATTCATCACACTCTGCATTTAACAGGTGTTCCCAGACCACAGAGGACAAGAATCCTAAAATCCCTACAACTTTCTTATAACTACACAACAGAGGGCATTTTTTATGGGGATTTTTTGGGGCATTTTGGTCCTTTTCAGTGGCAATTCTAATTGCATTGCATATTGCCAAATTAACACTCAATTTGTACCACTAAGATTTTCTTTACTTTAAATTACAATATACCATCAGTACAGAGTAACAATTTGAGACATTTCCTACTACTTTGGGCTGCGTACACACTTCTCATCAAATACCACTCCAATTTTCTCTCCCAGAAGGCACCGGAAAGAATCGTCTGGGTATAAGCTTCCATGAATCATCTATAGTGGCCCATGGGAGATAGTAGTCACATTAATGCGTCACTATATGACAACTCAACAAAAAACAATGTCAATAGGGTGAAATAGGGCATTTTTTGCTGCCATTTTCTTAACTTTTAAGGCATTTTTGCCCAGAGCCCTTGTTAATCTCTGACCACGCTGCACGGTATGTTTTCATATACGATCGGGGGAACGTACAAACTTAAGCAAGAACGAGTTTTCCCGCAGCGCTCCAATGCAGCCAGCAAATCCTAGGATGAACATGACGCCGCCCACCACTAAGAAGAGCCAGACGGGGTCGAAGCCGCCCAGGTCTGTGATGGACGAGATGTTGGACAGGACGCCCTGTGACGAAGCAGAGGGAGGCGGGGGTGAGGGGGTGCAGTAACATGAATGGAAATGTAAAAATCATACTCAGACAAAATATACTGATCCTCGGTAAAACACAGACACTGCAAAACTCACTACACTGTAAGCGCCTCCCCCACACACACACACACACACACACACTGCCTCCCCGTCTCAGGGAACACAATGAATCTGTGAAATGCATCAGATCCATTCAGAAGCCATTGTGTAGAAGGGCTTCCCACAGGAAAGCATGACATTCCTTTCTGATTCAGTACAGCCAGTGTTTTCACCTTACCATTTCAAGCAGACGGATGGGCGTACACAACCTACTGATAAATGTAATGGCCTTCTCCGGAAATTTGTTCTGTGTTATGTCAACCAGAACTCCTCCAGCCCTCTCCTTAGCCGTTACATCACACCCAGTTTTATTTATCATCCGCTGATGTCCGTAAGTGGAAAAGATAAACAAAATCCATCAATCCAACTTCCCATCTCACCCATAGAGATACGAGCAAAAAACTCACCTTCTCGCTCCATGCCCACAAGCCGATGCCAAGGAACGCCACTCCAAGTAACTGAGAGAGAGAGAGAGAGAGAGAGAGAGAGAGAGAGAGAGAGAGAGAGAGAGGTTATTTTTCTGTATTGCAGAACACCGTGTGCGAGCCTCCCTTACCTCTTGGCTGTCCATCGTCTAAAAAAGAGCTTGTCGTTTCCAAGACAAACATTGCAGAAATGCACACAGAAACCACAGAGAGATTTTTCCTGGCAATACTCTATTACTTAACATTTCTCATCTCATTTCTGAAATATCAACAGGAGACTCCTACACTAGAAAGCATCTCTAAACAGCCTGAAAGCAAAATGAGTGAGCAAGTATGGAACTTTTAAAACCAGAATCCATGATTTGTTAAGATAGGCATGTATGCATGAATTGCATTTTCCAACTGGCTAACCTCACAATGACTAAAAAAAAAAATACAGGACATTGTATTCTGATATAAACCGAAAAACAAACAACTCTTAAACTTACTGAAAATATAAAAAAAATAATAAGAATGAGTGCTGATGTTGCAGCACTGACATTTCAGTAATCACATGGTATTGTTTTGTTTTTGTAGTTTGTCTCATTTCATTTTGGATGCCAGCTTGATTTAAATAAACCTATTTGCTCCTAAAATCTAAAGTTTTTGGTTTTGCCTCTTGGATCCGTAGTTTTACCTCCTGTTTTACCTCCTGTATCAGTAGGACAAGTTATATCCTAGTGATGTGGAAGGTTTTGTGTACAAGGGGATAAAAGAGTAAAATATTGTAAGATTTAGTGCTGAGTTTACATGTTACAGACTACCAGAATTATCTATCACTCATCCATCCACACACTGAAATCTTTAGGTGCCAGTGTCCAGTAGAAGTGGAATGTGATTTGATTTAGCCCTAAATTGAATCAGTTATTTCTGAAACAGATGCATGGTAAATAGATACTTTTGTAGACACTGGCAGCTTCTTCCAATGGGTAAATGAACAAATGGTGAGCAGGTCAGAGAGGACGCCACATGGCTGGCTGAGAGCCTCTCCACAGCCTGACATGTGGCCTCGCTGCTCATGGCTTTGAGGTCCGTGCCCAGCGACGGGACGCCAACACACTGCCTCTGTTTCATCAAGAGCCAACGCCGCAGGACGGCAGACAAAGCTTTCTACTGTAACCCGCACATTCAGGAGAAGTGGCCGACGGGCTGGACTCCTGGTCAAAACGTTGGGAATTTTAAAAGTGCATGATGAGGTCTTGACCTGTCTGGCCTGCTGGGTGGCACGTGCACCTCACAGCAGGTGGGACCCCCCAGTGGGACCTCCAGATGTCCTTGAGGGGCTTCCAGGGGGGGTCCCAAGCATACGAGGAGGTGTTTCATTTTCACGCACTAGAAGTAGAAGTCTGCACAAATAAGGGAATGTATGAAGATGACTGATCATGGGCTGCACTGCTGCCCCCTTCCCACCTACAGTATGGACAGTTATGCAATTCAATGCTCAGTCATTACTTGACAACAACAGTATCATCAGATGAGGGTCCATTGGGACAAACTAGCACCAAGTGGGGGGTCCTGTGGTCAAAAGCAAATCTATTTGAGGATCCTTGACATGAAAAAGTTAGGAAACCCCATATGCTTCGGATCACAAATGCCTTACCTTTGCAGACTGATGCTGACTAGAGCAAAAACAAAAGCTCGCTGAGGACTGACATGGGAGCAAGTGCACAGGAGTGAAGTCCGTTTCTGTGATGTAATCAAATGTCTCCCGTGAAAACGAAAGGGAAGAAACAAGGCCCTGAATCTGACAATGTCACCCACTGGGGGGGAATTAAAGCTAATGTTGATCGGGAAAGACATTTCAGTGTGTCAAGCGAAGGACAGAACAGGCCCAGAGTGGCGGCCAAACAAGGGGGACTTACCCAGAATATTATGTTGAATCCAAATATGAAATACTTGATGCAGCAGCTGACTTCATGAGCCTTGAAATGCTTTCCTGACATCATTTGGCTGGATTTTCGCTAATGTCGCCCCGCAGTAGTAAGGAATCACATCTACGGTCCTCTGTTTGACAGGCTGGCTGTGGAAACACCCTTTATTTTGTTGGCTCGACAAATGCGTCGTCAATTGTTTTTAGCGTTTAATTCTAAACAGCATCTTGTGTCTCGGGTGACAAACGGTGTCGACGAGGCCCGGAGAGGAGCGCTTCTCTGTCGGCGTGTCCCGCGGGGCGGTGGGTCTGCTCCCGATACGGATCTCACAGTATAACGGTGAAATAAATCCACTGAAATCAGCCAGATTAAAGCCGCTAGTCCTCTATCTGATCCATAATCTAGACATGGCTGTTATTTAATTGATGTGTTCGGGAGCCAATGAGGGCGCTTACTGGCGAGAAGAGGCGGGACTTCCTGCAGCGGAGTCTCTCTATGCCCTTTCTATGTTTATTCCGTGATATCTGATCACAGTATTTGTATCCATATGATATTTGATCTCTGAGGATTCAGTATCTCTTACTATTGACTAGTGAAATCATTGTCATACCCGCAACGTAAAAAAAAATCACCATAATAGGGATTTAGACTGTGTAAGTGGTAGGATACACAATAGTGACCTTTTTCGTACTTTATGGTATTTTTTATCCTATGAAATCACTATAATATTTTTTATTCATATTTTATTTTATATAGACAATATTAGCTTTCATGCTTATCCTGTAACAATGATGAATGGATATAATGACAAACAGACCATCTGAACCATAGATCTTAGTGTGAGGTTAAAATACACTGCATTTGCCGAACCGTAAAACTTGAAGTTAAGCAGTTGCCTCCAGCTGTTATTATTAGGCCTATCATCATCATCATCATCATCATCATCATCATCCACCAGATTACTAAATTTGCAGGTGGTGGATGATTATCTTTTGCTACTAAGAGAGCTGCCCTATGTTCCGCCATAATCCCCATGATATATTAAACAGAGACAATTATGCTAATGGTGTCAAATTAAACTAATTAATTAGCAAATATTTTTATTTCAACATACTGGCCTTTACATAACACATGGTGGTTTTCATATGAACTCTATACTTTAGAGTATGAAGGAGTTACAGTAGATCTTCCCCTTATTAATAAGCAAATTTATGCAGTAAGGTGCAGTTTGTATTTTCTATATTTTTCTATATTTCTATTGTGCATTGTTCTTCAGGTATTGTGTTCACAAGAATGTGTCTACACAGACACACAGACAGAAAGAAAGACAGACAGACAGACAGACGCCACCACGATGACATACTGTGCCATGGTGGCGGGATGTAAAAAGAAGGAGCTGTAATGTCCCTTTCATGTGAACTGTTCTGAGGTTCTCCGTGCATAGATTGAGGTAAATATATTGTGGAAAACTATGCCCCCTGGTGGCCCAAAGTTTCATCAGCATTGCTATAATGAGCCTCAGTCCAGCTGTCAGAGATAATTGGAAAAAGGACTCTGGCTCCAGCTGACATACTAATTGTGCTACAAAATGTGTTACATGCTTCATTTGTGTTTTGACAGATACATGTTATTTTAGGGAAGTCGTGTAAGTAACTTGTGTGAGTAACAAAGAAAACAGTCTTTAGTCATCTTGAGTATTGGCAGTTTATTGCATAAAATAAAATAAAGTACTAATGTTATGGTCATGTTACAAATATTTGCCTACAAAACTGGATAAATTATGAAAATAAATACTTCTGTGCAGCTTGTCTGCACTGTCATTGCAGGCAGAGACTGAGATTAATAAGTCCATAAAACAGACGTAAATGTAATTGTTATTATGCTATCATAATCATACCTCATGTCAAGATAAATATCATGATGCAAAAGGTAGCATTAAACAGAGTGTCCTGTTCAAACACAACTTCTGTCATCTGATGCTAATATTTCTTATATCACTAATGTAATTTCTAAAACTTGGTATTCAACAAGTTGTGTAGTTTCCTAGATTCTGCATCATCAAAACAACCCACCTGCCATGGATCACATATATGATTCAATATGATTTGCAGCACAATGTAAGTGTTCTTGGGCACTAGAACTATTTTCTTGTCATTGTCAGAAAAGGTCCCCAAAGTTTCTTCTGAAATTACATACAAAAAACTCTTGAGAAACCCGTTTATCAGAATGGTTGACAATACAAATGTAGTCATAATGCAATATCAAAATCATGCACTCTTTAGATAATTGATTCAATTTTGGTTGTGCTTACAAAAATATAAATATTTCTTTTGGCTAAACAAATTAATACTTCAGGTAGTTAAAAATATTACTTCATAATGTCAGGAAAACAGTTACATTGTTTCCTTCTTTTCTTTGTAGATTGTGACCCTTCATGTGTGCAGCAACTTGTCGTATCAGGTTTGAGCTTCCAGAAGTCTCTGCAGGAGGATCCGTTTCTTCCATCCTCAGCAGTAAGATAATATGAAGAAAACCACTTGAGGCAGTTTTCAAGAACAACATTAAAATGATGGTTTGAGATGAAAAAGCTTTGGTGATCCTTGTCTTTGAGCTGATAGTGTTTCACTTTACAACAGCCGACATCCTTCCCTTTCAAATTCTACATACCAAATCTCTATTCAGTTATGTGTAATTAACACTGATAAATTAAACTAGGTTTAAGCTCTGCTCTCTTAACCTAATCCCTTTCACAATTCTACCTGCTGTAGCCTAAACTTCACATCGATTTCACATTCAATTCAAGCAATATACGTATTTCCCCCATCTGAGCAAACTGTGAATAAAATAAACAGTTTCTGAGAATGCAAAGCGAGTACATGAAATACTAAAGGACACAATCCGTCCTCATTGGCTTTTGTACTCTATCATCCTGCTTCATTAAGGCTTTTTTGCACAATGTACATAGTTACCATGATGTAAAATATTAAGTCTTAAATACTGAGTCTAGAATTAAAGTTTTCACAATCAAATAACCCTGAAGAACACAGTTTTTGTTGAGATGGAATTTGCAATGTCTGGAAAAAAAACCTGCATTGAGGCTAAAACTTTTGGGGAGTTTTTCAGCATTAAAAAGGTATTCTCTAGGTTAGTAGGCTCATTTTTGAGAAGGTTCACTTGTAAAAAATGTTTGCCTATCACTCTTCTGCAAATTACATGAGCAAATGTTGTGCTAGTGCTAACCACTTTGCACTGGAGAATAGTGGGGCAGAGGCTTTGAGAGACATTCCTCCATTTTGTGCAAAATATGGAATTCTTTCATTGAAGAGCCAATTATATTTCACTTTGCACCGCAATACAAATTGCAAAAGAATGGCTATACTGCTGAGAGATGTAATGTGAGGAACGTTTCACATTCTATTTTCTGCCTTTTCATAAAAATGCAACTTTCTGGCCAATGTCAAAAGGTACCTGTGCATTCCAGACAGTAACGCAGAGCTCAGTAATGATATGTTTGTATGATACACCTTTCCTTTGCAGATAATTGTATATTACTTTATGAGTTAACAAAATATGTACAGAAATGTATTAAATACGTTTCTAAAATACTATCCTGAACGTCACGCTGGCATGCTGGAAATCAAACTTGGCACACACACAACAGAAAGAACCTTCTTAGTTTCACTAAAGTGCCCATCTGTACAGAGGGCAAGGTATAAGAGCTTGGATCCATTATGTACTCAAAATACATAAGGTTACCTTCTTATAATGCTCCTATAATACCTTATAAACCATTTAGTAGCAGCTTGCTGATTCACTGAGCATAGTGAGATTGGCAAAGCAATATGATAACATGGAGCTTTAATGCATCTTGCATTAATCACAGTTAACGTCTCCAGTGCTTTATTGTTTCTAAACATGGTTTCATAATGACCAGACTGCATCTATAAGATGCTATGATTGTTTATAAGGCAATATAATGCTTTATAAGGAGGTTTTCTGAGTAACCAAAAAACGTATCTCAAAAACTTAAAAAAAATCTTCTCTGTAGAACCTTGAAAAGCATATAAACTAATAGTTTAACTTTAAACACGATCTCATATGCAAAGCCTGAGAACTCATTTGGTGCACCTGAAGAAACACAATGTGAAAGGTTTCTTGGCTTTGATATTGTGTCACGTAAAAAAGTCACTCTAGGTCACCAAGATAGATGACTTTAGGGCACCTTTTGTGCTTTGACAGAGTTGCATAAACACTGCTGTGTAACAAACCAGAGGAGGAAAAGGAAAAGGTAAATGTGCATCACCTAGGTCACCGAGTCACGAGAGCACTAGTGAACTCAAGCCGACTCACAGGCATAGCGGTGTATCTTGTGCCCACGCTGCTGGGTCGCGTCCTGGAGAGCAAGCGTCGAAGCACAACTGGCGGAGAAGAGCTTCGGTCGGCTTAAGTCACCTTGATTGAAGACTTCTTGTGGACGCAGAGCAAGGTGATGTAGGGCACGCCGATGAAGGCCCACTTCTCGTTGGGCCAGAACATGATGACGGGACCTCGCTCCGGGGCCTCGGTCGCCACGTCGAAGTAGGCGAAGCAAACGCAGCCCAAGTAGGAAGCCAGACAAATGAGGATGTGCCTGCAGGGGCAAGGGGAGTTTGAATGAACCAGAATACTTGAGAAATGGCTCGCTAAATATATCCAGGTATTTGCAGGTGCAGGATAGTAATCGTGTAGTTATAAGTAGCTGTGACAGATAAATAATGTGAAGAGCACATCTTTTGAATAATGTTAATGTCCCTTTTAGTATCACAAGGGAGCATAAATGGTCCAAAAAATTCTAAACTCAATTATATCCCATGCAATATGTCTTTTTGTTTTGTTTGTTTTGAGCTTACCAAGCACAGTGTAAGTAGGGGAAGTTGACAGAGGACCACATTTCACAGAATATCCTGTCACTGATCCAGCAAAGGAGAGCCAGTGCCCACCAGAACCCTGAGATCAGGCCCAGCTTGAAGACACGCAGGTTTTCACACCTGCAACGACCAAACACAACACTGAGAAACGCTTACAGCTGTGGGGGGAAAAAAGGAAAACACAAAGTCTTAACAGTGGGAGAATAACCAACAGTAGATTTGAAGTAAATCTGTAGCCTAATGTTGTTCACTCTTTCATGCATATTGTCGTCAATGCCATTATAATCATCATTGACCAAGCACACACATCAGTTTGGCAAATAAATAAACTGCTCTTTACGTTTCCCCATTTGATTTCATTGACTGTGCTTGCTCTCCCTGGACGCAGACCTGTGTGTTAAATCACAATATCCAAAAACACATGTCCAAATAATGCATTTCTCTGCATTTTGATGGGCAAGACAAGAGTGACAAAACAGAAGCAATGCATGCCAACAATTAAGGTTGAGCACCACATCTCATCAAATGATACTTTTGACATACAGTGTGGTGCAAGTAAATTTAGCTTGAAAACCAACCTAAATGGAATGTGTCAAATGTGTGAAACACCTTGCCATTTGTGCTCCTTTTATTTTGTGTGTCTGTTGTAAACGCTCATCTTGATGATCTGAGTTACAGTATTGCTGAAACTAACAATTTTCTTACACTGGCACCTAATTTTAGAAGACAGGGGTATTCTCTTACTGACCTCTTTGGAAACCGACTGACCCAAGTACCAAGTATTCTGGTCTAGTATACTGCCCAAGTGTCTCCTAGTGGTCACACCACTGACCCAGAGACATGCACTAATCCGGAGTGCTGATAAACTATTCTTAGTCTTGTCCTCCTTAGACATACCAGTCACAGCCCGCAGCTGGCCAAGGCAGACACTGAGCGCCAAACAAAGAGACAGGGAGGCGAACGGTTTAGTAAAACTGCACTGATCATGCAGCAGAGTGACACTGTGATACAGTTTCACCACTTTAACTTGATGAACTCATAACAATTTACTAGTATGTGGGATTTTAATTTGAGTTAACCTTTGCCCGTCCTCTGGACAGCACAGCTTGGCAAGCTGTCTGTGTCTTGCTTAATCGGCCCCAAGAAAATGAACCTACTCTGCTGTCATGGCTACACAACAGCAAGAGGAAGTGCAAAAATAGAGACATGAAAGCTAAATGCTGCATCTTTCAAGAAGGAAACAGGCCACTAAAGTGTCATAAATATTACATTATAGGTGTTAGCTATTTACATTGGCTACAGTATGTTCAAAGGGGAGGGAATCCAGAGCCTACATCAGGTACTGACGTCTTTACACAGAACTGACATAACGTCAGACACAAACACACGCTGACAAAACCAACACCACACACAGGATGTCCGCGACTATCAGTTAAAAACTAAAGCCTATCAGATAAGAAGCATACATGACATGAAACCAGGGCTTCTCCTTGCAGACACAGAGTCAGTGTCTGTGATGGGAGAGTTGACCGTTTGAGGCTCAGATAACTGAATGAAAGGCCGGCTTGTCTATCTAGGGTGGAGCCCGGCTCCGAAGCTTCCCTCACTCTGGGGAATAGAAAGGAAGAGGCACTACAGGACCAGAGAAGCAAACCGAGATACAGCACATAGATTATTTGGAGGACAGCTCTTCTTGCATCGGTTCAATGATATGAAAGACCGTATGAAGGCAGAGCGTGCATATTAGATGTCAACACTCGATTAAACATTATCAAGATGGATTAATGAATACAAAAATACATCACATAGTCTTGTTGATATTTATAAATGGGCAACTAACTACTTGAAATGTAAAAACCGAGTGAGATGAAAAGCTATTGCGTTCAGCATTGCGGTCAGTAGTATATTTAGACCCTTATGTACTGACAATGCATGAGCAAAAGAATTTGTACCAACATAGAACTTTTCTTGATACCCCTGAAAATGACACTTTGTCCTAAAAATGTGAGAAAAAAATCTTGTACTTGTTTTTTTGTTGGTCTGGCCCTTTATGAATAACAAGTACACGTACGTCAAAGCAAATAACTCTTACTGGTATGAGTGCACCAATAATTCCAGTTTATGTTGTTTGTAATGGATACCCTGGACGCCAGACCAATTGTTTTTTTTTGTCAAACCAGAAGTGACGTGAATAAAGTGCATCAGCCCTCCTGCAAATAAAGTTGCAAAATAGTCTGTCCTATCTGAGTGCAGCAGTCCATCAGCCAGGCCAACAGGAACTCTCACCCACTTAGCAGAACAAAAACAATTGGCCAATATAGATGACTGCCATTGGGAGTTATGTCAAGAATTACAAACAGGTTGAACAATGGATGAATTAAGGCTACAAGACTGGAGGTGGTGAGTAAGGGTTGTGGGAAACGGAAACAACAGAGCATGCCTCTGACATTACTGTGGCAAGCATTACAGACGCAAGACAAATATGCAGGAAGATATAAACACACACACACATTTGCATACACTGGGACACAAACATGAGAGTAAATGACTTTTAGTGTTTTTAATAACATTCTTTCACATCATAAGTGCCTAAAAATAGCTAGGAAAGGACAACATGTCATGGCAGCCAGTGTGAGTACAATAGGCCAAAGGTGACACGTGACTGTAGACTATAGCCATACATCTTGACATTGAAAAATGAGCCACTTGCTCCTTTTTGTTTCTTTTGTCCCGTTTCCAAACAAACACTACAGCAGCTGATTTCACTGATTAGCTCACCTTCAACCATAGAGAGAGGAATGACTCAGTGAAATCAGTTGGTGAAGTGTTTGGTTGGAATGAAAACCTGCAGACTCTCTGCCCTCCATGCCACATAGTTGCCTATCCCTAGTCACACAGACACAGAGCAACATCTCTCATTCAGCCGCCCACGCTCACTCCCAAACACACACACACACACACACACACCTCTTATCTGTGCTGCTTTTACGAGTGCACAAGACTCACTAAACCTACTCACTAACCTTTTGAGCTCAGTAATGAGCAGTACGGTGCAGGGGATGCCCAGGGTCATCAGTGACAATGAGTTGACCACGGGCTTCACAAAGGCCAGCCCAGTGGTGATCCCTGACAAGATGCCAATGACCACTTTGAACCTTGACCTAGATGGGAAGAGCAAAGCAAGGAATAGCAACAGAGTCCGCAGCAATCTTGTGTTCTATGAATAGCATGGAAAAATGCAAAAAGAATGTAGGAATGACACAAAACTCTTTCCAGAAAGCAATTTTGCAGACATTGTAATTGTAAATCAGTCTCATTGTGATTATACTAACAACATACTAAGTTTCATAAGTTAGATAATCAAGCAGTGTTTTTCCAACTACAGATTTAAAGGCCTTGTTATTTGGTGTGACAGCCCGAGGTTAAGGAGCAGCCACAGCGGCTCTGTAACAATGGAAAGAGAAGTCAAGACATGTGATGCAGCTTTTACTGGTGTCAGCTATCTTGAACAGGACTATTATTAAACAGGACAGCCATAGCAGTAGACACACCATGACAAACGGTGGCCAGCGGTGAACTCAACAAACGAAGGAAATATATCTTATTGAAATTGAGAAAGCAAATGTTTGTCTCAGTATGAAATGGATTTATCAAAATGAAAAGGGGAAAATAACAGTTGTTGAAAAAAACCCTATTATTTCATGTAATAACATGAACACAACATCAGAGGTTTCCAGCCATGTTCCATCGAGTCATTTGTATGGAGGCTTTCATTCCAGCCAAACACAAGACCAGCTGATTTCACTGATTAGTTCCTCCTCTCTTTTTGAAGGTGTGTTAATCAGTGAAATCAGCTGCTGTAGTGTTTGTTTGGAATGAAAACATGCACACATATCAATAACACATAGCTGGAGAGCACTGCATGCACTACATCCTTGTAGAAGCACACGAACACCATGTTTACAACTACTTGGCCTAACCAGAGTAATGAGCCGAGTCATTCTGTTGCAGCGTCGCGCTGCACAACTCACCGATCCCTCCTGAACATCCTGGGCAGGTATCTCTTGGGGAACCACATGCCGATGGCACACATCAGCACCCACAGGATGGCCAACTCATCCAGCATTTGGCCGAGGAAGCTGAGGGTGGCATGGAAATATGTAGATCCGATACCTGTGGGGAAAAAGAGAGATCACAGGAATATAAAGACTACCGTAGAAAAGAAATGTCACCTGAGATGCCAGAGAAAAGAATGTCACCTGAAGTTGCCGAACATGTGAATGAGGCTGGCTAAAAAAAACAACTTTCATCGAGGTCTATTGTGATCTCGGTTCATTTAAAACAAACGGTAGTAGAGGCTTGTAAACTCAAACTTGGTCTGTTAAGGTCCTTTGAAAACTAAACAAAAAAATCGGAGGGAATATTTGTGTGAAACCATGTAGCTATCAATATTAAGGATGGGTAAATTGTTTGTACTGGGAGCTAAAAACTATGCAGTGCAGAAGTGTGTAAGTACACAGCTGGCCTGCTCAACCACTTCACTTTATAAAGTAGGGTTCATTTGTCAACTGGTAATATGAAATGTAACCAAACCAATGAAAACTGCAACAAAACTTTCACTTCAGATTCAGACCGATTCTAACAGACTACAGGTGAAACCTATTGCTGCACATGCAGACAAGTAACTGATGCCAGGGCGAGATTTAACGTGTGAGGGAACAGGATATGACAGTCCATCACTCATCTGTGCAACTCACCAAAAAAAAGCACCTTCTCTCAGTAAGACAGAAATATGAGGTGATGCTGAGAGATAAAGAGCCCGCTGTGTTAAATGAAGGCTCATAATAGCAGCGACAGGTTAATTAGAAACAGTTATTTAGATCTCGGCCTCATTAGAGTCACAATGTTCAAACTCTGTGGAGCAGTCAATGCTCTTTTGTTATCAGGGTTCAGCAGACCTTCTATTATCAGCATGATCTGTTTTCATAAGCGGCACTACAGGAGATTCGCACATTTTAAGGAATTTCTCAGCAACATGGTTCCTCAACATGGCAACCTGTCACTCTACTCATGCATTACTGGCACCCTAATCTAACCAGTATGACCTGAAAACAAAGCGTAGCTGCTTTACAGAGACTGTCCATGTCACCGCCCATTCTCATCAACACACCATACATGAAAATACAGAATATCGTCAGCAGGCAACGCACTCTACCCAAGCTATCTGAAAAACACCGGCCTTACAGTTGAGGCCAAGTTGGGCTGAATGTTGTTTTCACAGCAGAACATATAGCTTTGTCTTCCTGTTCAGGTCAAAGGTCATCCCAACTCCAGAGACAGTAGAGGAGTGAAGAAATGTGACTCCCTGCCAAGTGTTTTTTAAGTTTTAACAGACAATTCCTGAACTGATACAATTCAGACCTCCTGACACACACACACACACACACGCACACACATTTCTGGTCCAGAACAAGATGACTGAAGGAGAAACGCTAGGTGCTGAATGATATAAGGAGGCTGACCTGCTTCATGGCCCACACACACAGACTGCCTTCACATGAACAAATAAGATTAAATAAAGTTACACCATCTAGTTTGAGGGTTAATTACCTAATTTGCATTCGACCCATGCCTCATGAAGCTCTACAAAGAATGACTGCGGCTGTGTCAGATATGCAATTCTATTTGACATCGACCTCTGAGGTCCCCGCTCAGGAACAGGCAGTGGGAGGTTTCTCAGGACAGTCTCTCTATCTTTGCTGACGGTGCAACTGTAGTGTTTTCAGTACAGCAGCAAAGGAACCAGGCATTGTAATCTCTGGACTGTATGTCATTTAAGAAGTAGATATGGTGTCAGATACAATCTATGCAAAATGCTTATTCATCCAACCAATTTTGTAATAAAATATGTTTTAAAAGAGGGTCAGATGATTCAGTAGAAGCACTGTGACAGAGGACACAGATGAGGGCCAGTGACTCATAACAGTATTTTTTTTGTTTTTGTCTTGATATCATAATGCAGGCTGGCTAGTGTGAGCACCACATAACATGCTTTAGACCACATTGACATGATGTCCTGAAGGCCTCACATAAAGCTGAACAGAAGGATAAGACTTAAAAGAGGTCATTATACAGACAATGTGCCAGGCAACTTACCAACCACAACTAGTAGACTCCATATGAGATATATCCCACTGTTGAAATGTGTTGCATATTGGCGGAACAAGCACATTAATATAGGCGGTAAAACAAAAAACAAAATGTTGCTGATCTGAAATGATAAAAAAAAAAGGAAGAAGGTGAGCAAAACACGTCAACGCTGAGTTGCCCAAGTAAATGGCATGCTTGTCAAAAGTGCACTAAACAATTTCAATGCAGTGTGCGGGCCTCTCTGGCCTTTTGTAAACTGATAGGCAGCAGGAATGAAGGAAAACAAAGTGCAAACGTGTAATGCTAACACCAACAGTAATCACTATTCTCAGTCAGTTAATTTCTTTTGCATCAACAGCTGCGGCAGATACCAAGATGATCCTTGAGTGATGCTGAAAACAAACTGTTGAAGGTCTAAGTTAACTATAATATTCAAACGCGAGCTAGCTACCATTGGGAAGCAATGCCATGCAGAGAAAAACAAAGCCACAAGAGCCGTGGTGTCTAATAGCAATGACTGTGACTGTAAACAAAACAAAAAAATAAACAAAAAATACAGCATAAGCTGCAGATAAACCCAACGACATCAACCGACCGTGTTATAAAACTCAGCGATGCTGGGGTAAATAAGGTAATTTCCTTCACACCAGTCCACATCGGAGCTGCCAGCTTGCAACTGGTCCCAAAAAATAAGATTAACGTTACTCATGTCTCGACTAGTTCTTGCGGATGGACAGTGCAGATAGGACTCCACCGTCACAGTTTTACAGATAAAAAAAGGCAGTCGATAAAAAGTCAATTGCTGGCGGTTGGCCGATCAAACACTAGACTTTGACGTTTGACACCCGACGCATATTGTAAATCCGACGATGGGATACACTGGAGAAATAGTCGTTGAGTTGCATTTTAAACCACTGTCCTTCCACAAAGCCAGCTTGTCGTGACGCTCAACTCCGTACATTGACAGCCGCTCACTGTAATCAGAGAGTGTCTAGTTGCAGCAAGAGGTTTAACTCCTACCCACTTCCGTCTTCGCTAAAATCCCGTTAGGCATCGTTTTAGGCTGGGAACCAACGACACTGTACAATTTCTTGTTTCTGCGAGAGGCTTATTTTATTTTTACTGCGTAAAGTCAAAGGTCTTACGTACGAAGCTACTGATAGCGCTGTGAGACCTCGACATGTTTTTAAACCGGTAAAATAAATAATTTTGTTTAGCAGTTGCTCATGTTTCACTCATGTATGCGTATTATGACCATGTCTGATATAAATGATGAAACATTATTCTTGGGTGAAATAGCCTCTGTATGCTTTAGCCAGCTATTATGGCTATATCAATAGTCTAATTTTAGATAGTTGTACGCGTGTGCAATATTATTTCCGGTCTAGCGGACAAGGGCTTCCCATCACAGTTGTTTATAGTTATCTCTGGTACGTTGTGGCGGACGCACGCGCAGTGTCGTTTTGTTAAAATGAATAAATGTCTTTTTTCTGTTGTTACTAAATAATTCCATGGTTGTAACCCATCCATTTTCTGAGCTATGATTTATTCGGACACCACTCTTGATGCTGTGTGTTATTTGTAAATGAAATACACAATTTATTTTAGGAAATAAATTAACTACTGAGGAAATGTTAACTGTGTTTTATTTAGATAATTATTAATATAGAGTTTCGTTCGCTGGCATAAATATATATATATATATTATTATTATTTATTTTTAAATGTGTTAAATTGCGTTCTGCTTAAATTTGTTCCTAGATGAGAAACTGTAGAGAAAACTGTATGCTTTTTAAATGTATTTTTTTAGTTATCGCGATAACATTTCAAGCCTATGTGAGACAACGAGGCGGATATCCGGCCTCTTTTCTGTGGCGGACCGTCGTTGGGTCGGTTTAGCAAAATGAAGGTACAATGTTCCGACGAATTTATTTCTTTGTACATAGTTATTTTCTTTGAAATATTCCTATGTGATTGAAGCTCAGACTCTGAACTTTAAAACGTTGTAGTTTGATAAATGAATCACGGCTCTGGCACTTAGGATGTGTATTGATTGGGATGAAAGCTAGCAAGGAGTGATCGTGTTGGCAAATGAACCTTCAAACATGGCTGCCTACTATGAGAAATGTGCACGTAGTTGAAGGCAAAGTTACCTAATGCTGTTAAAATGTCCCGAGTTTTGTTGTTACCCGAATGGCGACGTTCTCCCTAGGAAGTGTGTTAAACCCGGTAAATTACTGAAATGTCAAGCCGGCTAGCTAGCTTACGGTTCCTCACCGGTATGGGTAGCTATTAGCAGCTCCCTCCAAGGTAATGGCGTTTTATTAGCGACCCAAATTTAAGCCCGTATACGCTATATATATATGTAACTGATGCTGTGTTGCCTCTCCATCAAATCCTGTCCATGTGGTCATAGAAAGCCCAGCTAATAACGTGAACTTTACATGTTCTGTGTTGTGGTGCTATGCAGAGCTAGCCTACCTACATAGACTTGAATTGTCATTGCTGTGTTTAACCCTACATGAATGAAGAAGCTATATTAATACAGTTTTTGTCTTGCAGCTGAACATCTCATTCCCCGCTACTGGCTGTCAGAAGCTGATTGAAGTAGATGATGAGCGTAAGCTTCGCACTTTCTATGAGAAGCGTATGGCCACTGAAGTGGCAGCCGACCCTCTGGGAGATGAGTGGAAGGTAAGCAATGGTGTCATTATTCTTCAGTCTCCCTGGGCGTAATGTCTGCCTGAGGACAATTTGAACACATATTAAACATGATGTGCCAGGAGCACATTTCATCTTGACAATGGCACAAAGTTGTTGTGTGTTCTGTACACATTATTTGGCACACCAGTAGACCCTTTCTGACTCGTCCGTAGTCACTAAGGGGGGACAGCGTGTTGCCAGAGTAACTGCAGAGCTGCTTTACCAGATGCAACCAGACCTTCTCACCATGGCTGGTTGAACTGCATTGCTCTCTCAATGTGACTAGGGTCAGGAACTGAGGCATTGTTACAGTGTTTCCAGAACTGACCGGATCAGGACACTCGCATTATTACTAGAGAACCTTATGGTTTTGTTTTATCCAAAGAGCACCCAACCCCATAATCTTTAAAGGTAGAAGCTATGAAGCATTTCGGCCTCATATCTGTTGTCCAAATTTTGGTAATTTTAAAATGCAGTCAAGGAAATTACCGCACACGTTTTCTGATCTAGTCACATGTATTGTACCAGCACCTTCTAACATGCCAATTTCTCCACATGGACAAACCAGTAACAGTAACACAACTTGTGTTTTCTCCACTTCTCCAGGGTTATGTGGTGCGCATCAGCGGAGGCAACGACAAGCAGGGCTTCCCCATGAAGCAGGGTGTGTTGACCCACGGCCGTGTGCGCCTGCTGCTCAGCAAGGGCCACTCCTGCTACCGCCCCCGCAGGACTGGTGAGCGCAAGCGCAAGTCTGTCCGTGGTTGCATCGTTGACGCCAACCTCAGCGTTCTCAACTTGGTCATCGTCAAGAAAGGTAATGGTTTAATCTGGTTCATTCAGACCAACTTGTGCAAAACAAGATTCAACAGGTCTTCCATGTGAGAAGCCAACTGTCTGCCAGTCAACCAAAGGAAAGTTCTTCATGGCTGAGGGAGATATTTAGGCCTCGTGGCATCAGTCGCCTGTTTGACCCCTCTTCATGTAAATCCACTCCACTTTGTGTATTAGTGCAACACATTGATTTTATACTTGGATCTCCTTTTGCTGGAAGCAAAATACAGCCACAGCAGTCTTACCCATAGTCTGCACCAGTCACACCGCTCCAGCAGGAAGTCATTGATGTGTACGACACCTCCGTTTGTGTCCACACTGGTTCTGTTTAGTTGTATTGTAGCCACGCATTCTACAGCGTGAAATCAAGCACATAGCCTCAGTATACACAAGCAGACATTGAAATACATCAGTGATATGGGCAAGTATGCCCATTTTGTACATTTCTCCTATCAAATATTGATACACTCATATATTAACACCAAAGTTTTTGAATACTTAATTAAACTTGAACTTGAAGGCAAGGTTTGGAAACATGGAACAAGAAATTTCTCTAGCATGCAACAAAAACAGTGCTCTGATAGTTGCGTAGCCTACCATTTATAACAGTCAATATTTGTTTCACTTGGGGAATTTCTATTTCAGTCAAATTATTTTTAAGTTGTCTCTGTATAGGAAAAGTGGTCCACAAAAGTGACCACAGGAATCTAATTAAAAATGGATGAATATAAATCACGATGAATAGAGGAAATGCCCCCAGAATACTGGTATTTAAATGGGTTTAAAAGTTTAAACAAGTAGGTAGAAAAAGATGGACTTGAAACATGAAAAGACTGAGCAGGACGTAGTTATGTACACAATGGAGCTGAGGCGTGTGCCTGTATGGAACAGGTGTAGACGGCAGCATTGATTTAAAACGAGAGCGTTTCTTTTCTGAGAGAAAACCGACTGGAAAAACACAGCTGAGTCTCTTCTGGTGTAGACTGGACTGAGGTTGATGTTTGGGCTTACAAGGTTTCAGGCACAGCTATTCTGATACACTTGCACTACCTCAAACTCACATTTAGGAATGTCTAAAAATGCAATCATTGGAAAAGTATGTTTATGGCACACCAGTAGACCCTTTTTGATTAGTCTGTAGTCATTAAGGGGGGACAGCGTGCTGCCAGAGTAACTGCAGAGCTGCTTTACCAGATGCGACCAGACCTTCTCACCATGGCTGGTTGAACTGCATTGCTCTCTCAGTGTATATACTAGGGAACCGAGACATGGTTCCAATGTTTCCCAAACTGACTGGATCGATATGAGTTTGCATTTTTTTACTCACCTGCTCAATTACTCCATTTTTTATTACCTCCGCCAAGGAGGTTATGTTTTCGGTGCCGTTTGTCTGTTAGCAGGATAGCCGGAAAAACTACTGGCCCGATTTTCACGAAACTTCGTGGAAGGGTGTAGCATGGGCCAAGGAAGAACCCATAAAATTTTGGAGCGGCTCCGGATCCGACTCACGAACAAGCAATAATAGCACAAACCTTGGCGGAGGTCTGTGCTCTCTGAGTGCCCTTATACTTAACTATTGAATCATTTCGCTCTCCGTTTTCTCTCGTCCGCTGTGTGAGTGACAGCAAGGTGTAGGGAACTTAGGGGAGAGCAGAGTGTGTTAAGTTCACGGGAGCAGTTTGCTTGTGCGTGTAGCACCATAGCGTGTAGCACCATAGCGAGCATCGCAAATGTGAGACAGACTTAAGTGTGGCTACATTTCCACAAAGAGTGTAGTTTGTCCTCTTGGTTGCTATGCTGTTATGATCTTCAGGCAACTGCTTCAGTTCTGCAAAGAACTGAACACACTGCTCCTCTCAGCTGTTTGACCAATTTGACAAGTGTTGCCAATCATCCTGTTACTCAGGTATAAGTAAGACAGTAGACTTGTTATCTTGACTAAATTATCTTGACCTGAAAACTGAGCACTCAACATTACTTGTTGTAGTTTTTCCATATACAGATGGGCAAATTTGAAACTTTGAATCAGCTTGATTAATTGACTCATCCCCTGTACTGACTTGTTTGTTTCTCTCTCTCAGGTGAGAAGGACATTCCCGGGCTCACCGACAGCACTGTCCCTCGCCGCCTTGGTCCCAAGAGGGCCAGCAAGATCCGCAAGCTCTTCAACCTGGCTAAGGAGGATGATGTTAGGCAGTATGTTGTGAGGAGACCCCTGACTAAAGAAGGTGAGACTTGGCCTAATTCACTGTCAGTTTTGACCCTTTTTAGCCTGTAGAAGTTTGTCTGCAAGCAAACAGTCTCTGTGGCACTGTTGGATGTGTATCCCTTCAGGTTATGGATTTGATGTTACCTAACTCATGTCCAATGTGCTGGGGCTGAAATTTTGAGACCATCTTAACTCAAGGATTGTACAAGCTTGCGGCCACAAGTCTCATTTGAAATGCACATTATGATGATCAAAACTTTGGGCAAAGGGAAATGTAAATACTGGGTGACTTTGACTGACTGCCCTGCTATATATTCATAATAGATCAGTTTTCTCAGCTTGGCCGAACAAGTTTAATGAAATTTTGAAACAAAGGCAGTTATTTGTTTGGATTTTTAACCTAGCCTGGAAACACTGGGCAGTAGTGGTGGGTGGTGTGACCTGAACTTTGTATCACAATATTTTGAAAGTTTGGATGGCAACAGTATATATCAAGAGGTAGTCTTTTTTTTTTATTATTTTATTTTTTTTGGGTGATGTCACTTGTCCCCATGAAAATTAACTCCCATTACATTTACTTACTAAAACAAAACATTTGACAATGAGTCATGCAACAAAGCTGACAGATTGCTTCAGATGATGGTTTTCTGTCTTTTGTTGGATAACTTAACCATGTCCACTGGATGGAGCCCCCCTTTTTTTGTTTAAATTTTGTTTTTCATCTTTGTTCTGTTTTGTTCACTTCACTCAAGCCCTACCCACCTGTTTTCAGCAGTTTTGTGACTAATGACAAACTGCTTGACATTAAGTCTGTAGAAGGTGAATACGTCTGTGTGGCAAAAATATTGCGTAAGATCGGTCGCCTCCAGCCTTTCTGGCTCATCCCGTAGAAACGTGATGGGCAAATCTAAACCATTACACAGATTTCTACTGGTATATTGTTTCTGATGGTTTGCTGCCCACCACTACTTGGCAGATTGCCTTTTGCATCCAAACACTTTGATCCAAACAGTAGCAGCCCACTGAAGTTGCAGGCACAATGTGTGACCAGAGGACATCCCTTGTGTTTGTTAAATACTGAACATTGAAATTCAGAGACTAACAATTACACCACCATTAACAGAGCTATAGAACAGTCACATGGAGGGTTTGGGTTAAGAGATATTTGCACTGAGCTGAAAATAAAATATTTAAAAAAAAAAGAGATATTTGCACTGCCAATGGTAACTCTCTCCCCTCTCCCCCTCCCAGGCAAGAAGCCCAGAACCAAGGCTCCTAGGATCCAGAGACTGGTGACCCCTCGCGTGCTGCAGCACAAGCGCCGCCGCATTGCCCTCAAGAGACAGCGTACCCAGAAGAACAAGGAAGAGGCATCCGAGTATGCCAAGCTGCTGGCCAAGAGAATGAAGGTATGGAGTTTTCTTATTGTGGTGCATTAGCCACTTGCTGAAAATCCCAAAAAGTTGATGTGGTGTGAGGAGTTCTTGGAAATGGACAGAAACATTTGATGTAAAAACCGCAACCCTGCCTCAGTTGGATGTTCGGCGCGTTACTGGGTTACTTAACATCAATTATATAATTCACTGTTTTTCAGAAAAGGAAAATGTAAAGGTTAAGAAATGTTTGAGGCAGTAAGTTTGAAAAGTTGGCACTGGCTTTTGCTCAAGTGTGCAGAGTGTTCCCCAGTTGAAAGAGCAATACTGTAGAGCTTAAAGCTTGCCAGGCATCAGAACTTACTGGTGAAATAAAATGCGTCATTACTCCTCTGCATTCATTTTATTGGGAATTTCCAAATGTCGTGATTACAACCCCAGTAGAGTCTTGGGCATGTGCTTTCTATGTCTTCAAACTTGTAATCGTACCTGAAAATGCAGTAGGAGGATTCTCATTAAAGTTCAGATGGATTACAAAAAATGGATAGATTAGATGTACAGAAATGTTTAGTCATACAAATTTGAAAACAATCACCAATGTGTGTTCATCTCCGATTGGTTCCCAAAGGTTAATTTCTTTGAACTAGGTTAAAATTTAAATTTGTTTTTAGTATTTGTGGTAGGATTACATCTTGACAGATTATTAGATAAGTTTAGATAAAAAATTCAGACAGTAATCAGGGCCTGCGTAATGTCACTATGGGATAACAGGAGCACTATCCTGTTGTGGAAACATTTGACTTACACATATCTGTTTATGCAAACAGGAGGCCAAGGAGAAGCGCCAGGAACAGATTGCCAAGAGGCGCCGCCTTTCTTCTCTGAGAGCATCCACATCCAAATCAGAGTCCAGCCAAAAGTGAAATATGGAAACGAAATAAAGAAACATTTTGCTGAAAATATTCTCTCTGTGATTCCATGTCTCATTAAGTTTCAACTAGTTTGAGTACAGATCATAAAATGTGAACTTTGGTTATTGTTGAATCAGTTGGAGTTTTGACTGTTGCGGAGCCTGTTCTAGTGCTGAAGCGATGAGTCGATGAATCAATTGATCGCCAGAGAATGTATTATTTTGATGATCGATTAATAGTTTGTCCTTTAAGTAAAAATACCAAACATTTGCTGGTTACAGCTTCACAAATAACTAACTGGACATATGAAGTCATGGTAGTGTTGTGTTCACTGGTCAGGGGGCTTTAAATAATAGTCTAAAGCCAGGTTTGGCTCAGTTTAGGCAACTGATGTGGCTAAACCACAAATCAAAAGCAAATACAGATTTGTAAGTCACATTATATTCATTGCAAGTAATGGTATCATTTCATATGTAGCATGTCATATTTGTTCCTAAGCTCAAAAGCGAGATGCACAGTAAGATGTTAACGTTAGTACACATTTGCTTCAAGTCATACAGAATATAACCATGGTGATTACCGTAAGGTTTTGGACTTGGGAGCTCATATAAGTTCATATAAGTCTGAAGCGTTGCTAAACAAGATCTTACGTATGTCCCAGATAACAATGACTCGGTTGGCCATTTCTTAGTAGACATGATTCAAAGTTTTCTGGTATAGGTTTGTCGTTTGAGTTTATTTTAACAGCCTTGCTTATATGTACAGTATATGGCATGGTGTATGTTCAGTGGTGGCTTTTTGTTGACTTCACACTTCACACACCCCCCCCACCATTTCAATAATTTCACACTTGAGGAATCAAAGTTAATGAATCTTCACACAATTTACTTTATTGTAGGCTAATAATATTCAATTTGCACCACATGAAATTAAATAATTACCATCACCAACATCAACGATGTGCATAACCTTTAGCATTACGCCCATTGCCAAAACCAGAAGTCTTGGCTGGCCTCCTCATGCGGCCATTGGAGCGAGCCTGTGGCTGGACAGGGGGCATGCTGTTTAGGGGGCTGTTAGGGGCCAAGTAGGCCAGGGCAGCGCTGAGCGAACCTCTGACTCGATCAGGCAGGTTATGTTGAGATATAGGGCGGCTTAAGTTGTACATCTGTGAGACAAAGAAGAGCAGGCACACAGCCCGATGCTGCAGGTGCTGGGGCAGGCCATGGAGGCTCCAGGCCAACGTCAGCCAGCTGGTCTGAAGGTGCTGAACCAAAACGGTAGAGCTGGACAAACTCTCCATTACCTGTTGAGTAAAGGACATAGGGAAACAGAGTAATTATTCAGCTAAGCTGGAGATATAGTCAGGATATTTTCACTCGAATTGTTTAACACTGATCAGGTGTCTGAAATGGCTGATGAGCCATGAATGGATTCAATAACAAAAGCTGGCAAAAAAAGATACTATATCAAAGCTCTAAACATAAACAGAAATAGCATATTAGCGGTTATCAGTTCTCCAAGTAAAGTCCAAGTCAAGATAATCCCAATACCTCCTCCATTTGCTGTTTAACATGAGCGTGACAATCTTTCCATTCCACCATCACACCCAGCTTGTCCTGCATAGCAAGTTAGATTCATAGTTTTATGAAGTGAGATGTTATTTATTATATGGCATTTTAGGAACAATAACAGCATCAAGAACATACCACTTCACTGTGTGAACAGACTGCAAATTACTGTTTCTGTGAATAAAATTAAATGGGAATTGGATTCTTGTGTGAATTCAATCTTGCTGTCATTGAGTGCTATGTCCATATTATTTCCCAATGATATGGTCAATACTATTTTGAGTCATCTGGTATTCCATTTGCTATAATCATGCATGCTCATTCATTGATTCCTGAGACCCCCCCCCACCCCACCTCTCGCCAAATCAGTGGTGTGCAGACTGCAGACCTTCACAGTGTGCATCGTGGCCCCGACCTTGTGGCAGGTTCTTCTGCACAGCTTGGCAGTGAGGGAAACCAGTCTCACAGGGTAACTGGTCCCGCCTGTGGCAGCCTCGAAACTCTTCACAGTCTTCGCCTCCTCTTCTACAAAGTCGGCAGACGTACATTTTGTGAGAGATAGAGAGATGCTCCGATATAATTAGGCATGTGTGAGAAGTTTTGAATGTCATTTAGAGAGCGACATGTATCCGTTTCACACCAATAACATCCATTTACCTCTGTCTTCTTCGCTGGGGGGGAGCAGTTGGTCCATCAGGGCCTCAGTCACGCTCAGAGCAGAGTCCAGTCCCAGACTCGCCACGCTGATGGCTTTCTTCACAAGTGACTGGTCAACCCCGTCATCATCAGCCATCTTCCTGGTAGGATCCGTCGCCTGCTGCATCCTCCCCGTCACCCATGTGACGGCGTGCTGCACACAGTCCACAGTTCCGTTGCCTGCGATGCTCGCCAAATCCTTGACCTCAAGCATCTTGTTCTTGGCGCTGGCAGCAATCTGGGTGATACAGACAAGGACAAGAGAGCACAGAGACGTTCCTTGCTTCTGCTTCACTCTTTCTGATCAACGGTGCGATTTGTGCGGTTCATTAAGATTTGAAAAAGGAGAAGAAGAATTTACCTTCTCTGTGGGCTTTTGAAGCACCGGGAATGCAGTCTCCAGCCAGTCCAGACCTTTACATGCCACATGATTCGCAATGGAAACTATGGAAATGTTCCAGATAGTGAAGCCATAACTGAAAAAATGTTTTCTTTATACTACAATAAAAGGAGTCTGTCTTACATGAATTTCACTACATCTAGGTTGCAGCCATTTGTCTTCCCTTAGCAAAGAAGTTAACCCCAGAACTTGAGAAACGTATACCATTGGCACCATTTAATTTGTCCCTGATATGCTGTTGAGGTATGCAACCATTTTATTTGTAATTGTAAATGATTAATTGTAATCAGAGGTGGAGTTATGACAACTTTTGATATGGTCCCCACATCGCTTGTCTTGAAATTATTAGTCAGTAAACAAATAATGTCAAAACAGTTCACTCTATACTCCATCCTCCATCAAAACACAATGATAGTAAAGGCTGCAAGATAGTCCAACAGGCTGCACACAGGCATGGGACTAAATGTATGTCATGAGTGTAACAAAAGGGCAACTTCTGGGTTATAGCCTACAATCAATAAAAGGTATGTAGGCCTGACAATACTTACTTTGGGGCTCCAGTTTAATAATGACAGGAGAAACACTGTCATATGCAACTGAGCCTATACTGGTCACACCATTCTCCAGCACCTCACACACTGACTTCAGGCTGGGGTGGCTGCACTTGGTGTCCAAGTACAAGACTGACAGAGTTGCACAAGCCGAGTGAACCATGGGAAGCTTGGTCAGTCTGACAACTGCATTCTGTAAGGAAAACGAGCAGAAACAGCCTCAGCAAAGATATAGTGAGCCTATCTTAGACAACAGCTCCACAAGTGGGGTCCAGGGACCACCAGGGGGCCTTGAGGGGTCCACAGAATAAAGAATTATTTAATTTTACTATCAATTCTAGTATTATTAGTATTAAGTCATATCTAACCTAAAATTCTTCTCAGTTGGCCTCAAACGGAGATGTATTTCAGGGGCCTTTGCATTAATAGAGTTTGGGAACCCCTGATTTAAGAAGTTATATACAATCAAATTCATCACCCTTTTGCTAATTTATAGGCCACCACCTTGCTCTTTTACTTCAAGCTTCACACTCTTTATGAACACGCTGAAATCATGTTGCTGTAAAATCAACAGTGTCGATGCAATATGAGGAGGAAAGTTCAGTCTGCCTCTATTGTACTCACCTGACTGAAGTTGTTATTCCTCGGCATGATTCGCGCACTTTGATAGAAGAAAAACAAATAAATGAATAAACGTTTTGGAATTTGAATTTATCGCGGATTTAAACCGTCATCTTCAAATAGTTTATAAAAAACACCTCTCACCCTGCAGAATGCTGGTTCATGGGACAACTTTGGGGTTGTATTCCTGCTGATCCAAAACACTTGCATAGCGTGGTCAGGTAAATCAAAATCAGCCGTTCACCTGCCCTTTGGAGAATTTCTTTTTCGCGCAGCTCTCTCTGTATTCTCGCGATATGTCAACGCCTAACCCACGGCTATGACGGAAACGGCAAATGTCAAAGTATGCCATCCCGTCATCTTAAAAACTAGGCTTTTAATGGTACTGTAGTTGCATTATGTGGGCTTATAACAAATTTCTTGGCCATGCAGAATCTCAGGTGTAGCACGTTACATAGCTACTCGAGTATTTCACTGCCACCTTTACTTTCTTTTGGAAAACAAATTTTCTTCTCTAACATGTTTATGGGTAGGCTATATGCCAGATTTGTACCTGTGGATTTTGCTGTTGTTAACTGCATACCTTGCTTTCTCACAGACTTCCAGTGACATATGAAGTATTTGATGTATGTAGTTATGAATAGTATGATAAAAACAGTTGGCATGACAATATTAATCAGGGCAAACCATGTTCCACACAACATTTCCAGGAAACAACCAAAGGCCACCATGACATAGCCTACTGTAGGCTATAGTGCACCAGAGGGAATCATGTTACTGAAAATAGGGACTATCACTGTGCGCAAGAGAAAAATTGCCAAAAAAAAAGAGATACAATGCACCAAACAGTGAAGATGAATGTGTCTTTGTAACAAGGTATGTATATATATATACATTTGTATCTGTTATTGACCTACTGTTAGTCTGTAGAGATCACCTTATTTTAGAGCAACAATAAACCCACAAGATTGTTCATGCAAATGTTGTTTTGAATGATGGAAACTAAAGTTGCAAGGCTCATCTCAGAGTATAGTTTATGCATATGAGCCAAAAATGATCCTGCGTTTCTCTTTCCTCTATTGTAGAAGAGTATCTTTGTTGGGACATTGTCAGGCCAGAGCTCTTTCCAGACCACCAACAACCTGAAAGTGACTCCAGGAAAGTTCAGTGTGACCACAGCTGTAAACCCCACCAGGAAGTTCAGGAGCCAACAAGACTCAGGGGGAATGAAAGGGAAAGTGACCAAGTCCTACAAACCCAAGTTGAGTTCAAGTTGAAGATTGGTTTGAATTCCAGGAACAATATAAGACATGGCCAGTGCTAGTTGGTTGCCAACAAAGAAAGAAGTCTGATAAATACTCCCCACCAAAGGCTGACTATGGAAGATAAAGAAATGCAGGTACGTTCTACACAAAGCTCAAACAAGTCTAACTTAAGGGTCTTTTAAGACCATTACTGCTTGATTTGACTGCATGGCAAAATCTAATCAATACCACACCAGATACATCAGGAGGGAGACCAAGCCCTGTCTGGCTTGTTTCATTGGTCACATTCTCTACCAAACTACACAGCAAGGCAGCAGAGCAAAACCTAACCAGCTCCAAGTCAAGCCCTGCAGACCAGGTCACTCCAGCTGTTCCTCACTGATGCTAAAAAACAAACAAACACACATTATCAAACTAGTCATCATCACTGATTTGTTGCATTATAAATAATCCCAGTTGTTTCATTATATTCTTTGTCATTTGTTTCCCTAATGAGTTTTCCTAGTTCTCATTGAAGATCTAAGGTTGCAGGTGTCATTTTTAATTTTTATGTCCTCCCCAAGGATGAAATAAAGGTTTGAACAAATTAATTTATTGTGTTAAAATTTGGCCCCTTTGAGACTGTGAGGGCTATATAAATTTGATTCGTCTCGTAAAGAAACCAAGAATATTAAAAAATAAAGAACAAGGGGAAAAAAAGATATTACTGTTCAATGCAGGACATTTTTTCATTACAGTATCTCTACTGTCTTATGTTCTGAAGAGTGGGAACTAAATTGGCTTCAAGTATTTCACATCCAACTTGACATCAATTGTTTTGCAGCTGTTTTGTCTCCTGAAATGGATCTAATAATGTTGTGCTTGTTACTTGGCGGTGCTGCTGGCTTGGCAAGGCCTTTTTTTTTTTCTTTTTTTTTAGGTTGCTCTGTTTTTCTGATGTTAACGCCACAGAGTAATGAAGCCTCTATTGTGGATAAACCAGGCACCTGTAGTAAGGCTTTGTTATTATGCTGGTGTAGCTGGAGACATGCAGGTGGGAGGAGATGCAGAAGGAGATGCACTGAGCATGCTGCTGTGCATCTACGAGGTGGCACACTGCATAGCAATTACGATTAAGAAAAATGCATTAGGCTTACAATGGAGTGACATAGCCTACAGCATTATGCCCTCAATGAGTGATCACAGGGAAATACAGTGATGGCAAGCGATAAATATGTATGTAGGAATTTAATTTGAACGCAAAATTGCTCGCATGGCATCCCTTATTGTAGATAGCTAGTAGGATAATCCCAGAATACAAACATCATATAGAGTCAACATAGGGATAATTTAATGACACCATTGGAGATTTAAAGAACAACACACGCACAAAGTACTCAAACTCAAAAGTGAGCAGCACACACACTATAGGCCTAAGCCCTGTATGAGTATTTGTACTGTGGTGATTTTTCGTTATTAGTGCAATGTCGATTTCGGCTCCTATAGGCGCGCACGCTTTAAGCCACGAGGGCTGTCCATGGTGCTGATGGTGCTTTTGTCGTGCAGGGCTGCAGCATCCCGGAGCGTAACCGTAACCGCTGTCTGCTGCAGCCAACGTGCTCACTAAATGTTTCCATCGGCACGCGTCATTCAGGAGGCGAGATCCGCTGCAAGACTTTATATGTGAGTGCAGCGGCAGTCACAAGGTTTTGGGACTGTTGCACGCTGCAAAAAAACATGCGAGACACACACACACACACACACACACACACCAAAAAAGCACGTGTAGTGGGTGGTCCTCAATAAATGGCTTTCACGTGGCTCTAGCGAGCACCGAGCCGCGGCAGCCACACCGTCAGTCCAGTGCAGCAGCAGCAGCAGGAGACACATCAACATGGCTTTGGAGGTGGAATCTGCAGAGTAAGTGATGAGATTTCCGTTTTGAGTGTCAGTAAATAATAGATTTCTGTGAGAGTTCTGTTGAAAATAACAGTTATGTGTCGAATAATCACTCCAATTTCCCTAAATACTGCTATAGAGATATAGAATGTGTCTGTGGTACTCAATAGTAAGTTTATTGACACCTCATTGTGCTTGATGGTATTTTGTATCTCCTATGATGTCACTGCAATATTCCTATAATTTTCCTTTAGGGAATAACAATTTTGCTGTGAAATTTGCGTCTTTCTAAAAGTTATTATAGGATCACTACTTTTAATAATAGGATTATAGTTCTTTTTCGTCAGGGGTGGACGTTGTGTCTGTTTTTTCACGCATCGTATAAGGTGATGCTGCAGTTATTTATTGCTGTCAGACGTTGATCCTGCAGCTCACTTTACCAATATGCGCCCACGTGGCAATTGTTTGTTATTAATCGACTGAACAGTGTTAAACCTGCCATCTAAACGCAGATCGACTTCTATTATTGTTTTTATTCTGTATATTTTAGGAATTATCCTGTAAAATGAAGCCAGTCTTGCTTGTATGACGGCTTAAATGTTCGTTTGTGCCATTTAACCTATGTCGAGGCTGGGTGTGCTGAGAGAGAGGAGGGTCCAGGATGTTTTGCAGTCATTGGATCATTGTATCAGCCTCATTTAAATGCGCCTGTTGATCTCATAGCAGAGTACGCTTATCACCCCTGGCCAGGGTGTGGATGTGCCTTTGGCTGGTTAAAATTATTACTACAGTTTTCCTGCATGGGAGATTTGGGGGACTGAATTCAAATTGTTATAGTTGGTTACATTTGGCGCTCAAGCAGTGCATGCTTGGTTTCTGTATGGCCGAAGGTTAAAAGGGGGTAACTGCTGCACAAAAGACCAAGTAAGCCTAAATATCATCACTGGGCAGGAGAGGTTTGAATCCAGTCAGCACTGCAATCCTGTCTCTGCCCAAGAGCTGCAGCCAGGTGAAGCCCATAAAACTCAGTACTGCAGGGAATGTGGCTCACAGAAGAAGTAACTTAATGAGTAACAACACTGAGCTGCGAAAATGCCCAGCAGATGGCTCTAAGTGGGCCAAGGGTCCACATGAACCTGGATTTTAATGAAGATTCTGTTCAGATAGATTAACTTGTGATCCATCGGGGTAAGGGCAAAATGAAGCATAAAGTCCCACTACAGTGAAAGATTCTACTATCTGTACTGATGTGTACATTTCCTGGCAAAGTCCAATCTGTTCGGGTGGAGACGGTCCTTCTCACTGTTACTTCATCCCATTCCTTTTACAGTAGTGTAAAGAACCAAACTGAGAATTTGTAGCCAAATCATCAATCACAACTTGTGTCCAGTTGATCATTGAGAAACATTACAGCATGTTAGTACACAGTAAAATTGTCAGCATGAATTAACTCAGTGTTAAAATGGACTTGTATAAACACTGGCAGTCAAATTAACTGACAATTTTACTGTGTAATGATAAGCACCAACATTGCCCTCTAAAAACAAGCTGCAGACAGCCACAGATGCCCAGTAGGCGGAGATTACCACAGGCTTTGTAGGCAGGCAGACTCATCAATCAGTTCATGGTTGTAACAATTGTACAACTTTTTTTTTTTCTTGTAGCGTGATCCGTCTGATAATGCAGTATCTCAAGGAGAACAACCTCTATCGAACGCTGACCACCTTACAGGAGGAAACCACCGTCTCACTCAACACGGTGGACAGCATCGACAGCTTCGTTGCAGACATCAACAGAGGCCACTGGGACTCCGTCCTGCTGGCTATCGAGTCCCTCAAGCTGCCCGACAACACGCTTATTGACCTTTATGAGCAGGTGAGATTTGCATTATTCGAACGAACGCACTTGACTTGAGTAACAGGTGAGACTGAGCACTGATCTCTCTCCAACAGGTTGTGCTGGAGCTGATTGAAATGAGGGAGGTGGGGGCCGCCCGCTCCCTCCTCAGACAAACCGACCCCATGATCATGCTGAAGCAGACCCAGCCGGAGAGGTACATACACCTGGAGAACCTCCTAACATGCTCCTACTTTGACCCACGTGAGGTGAGACCGACCCCACTGCTTTTGTATATTCGAAGAACTCTTGTCAGTGAATGTTACACTACCTGTACGATCCAGTAACCTCCTTCTCTCTCGATGCAGGCTTACCCAAAAAGCAGCAGCAAGGAGAAGCGGCGCCGGGCCATAGCCCAGGCGCTGGTGAGGGAGGTCAGCGTCGTGCCCCCTTCTCGCCTCATGGGGCTGCTGGAGCAAGTCAGTGTGAGTAGGCCTGGATGATTTTCAAACGTACAGATTGACTAAAGGAACAACACTCACTCCAATTAGATGACAAGGGACTTGTATTCCTCTATGTCCAGTGGATTAAAGATCCCAAACTAATTTCCCCCACTCTCTCTTGCTCTCATTCACTGCTGTCATGCATATCTGTCTTTATACTGACTGAATGAAACAGCCACAACTGTTTTCTGTTTTGTCTTTACCTCCGCTCTGCTCCACAGTCTCTGAGGATACAGGAGCACCAGGGTCACCTGTCTCCTGACATGACCATTGACATGAATGGCAGCAAAGCTATAGAGAGGCATGTGGAAGAAGAGAGCTTTCCAACGCAGCTCTACCGGCACATCAAGGTAGACAGGCACAGGCTTGGACTCACATAGTATGACATATTGCACTATATTGTTCAACACAATGTTCAGCACAGAGTTGAAGTTGTGTATGATTGGTACTTTCACTATTATTGTGGGAGTTAGGGCTACAATCACAATCACCAACTCAGATACAGTGTATTTGAGAGCTGTAACAGTTTTACTGCATACGTCTTTGAAATAGTTTGAGCTTGCCTCTTACATTGTCAAGTCATTCTCCAATTTAGTCTGTATAGTTTTGACCTCCTAGTTCATTAACCCATTGATATATTTGCCACACACACACACACACACACAGACACACACACACACAGCTAATTGCTTTACTCACCTGAAGGCACTTGTATGGATCGCTGGCTGTGCTTTCATCACTTGCATCCAGATGGATCCGCTTGAATTGCCCGTCCTTGCTATTCTCTGCCCAAGGTTAAAACGTCCAGTACATTCAGCCTACTCAACAGCCTCGACTACAGCATGATGGACAACTTGTTTCTGATATGAGTTTATTTGTGCTTTATTTCTCAGGGCTTTGGGATCATATCAGTATCCATAATTCAACTGGTTGGCATTTATCTGGAGGATAAATGAGTGTTAATGAGTAGCTTCTGTGTGCAATTTTGTTCTGTAGTTTGGACAGCGGTCACATGTGGAATGCGCCCGTTTCTCCCCTGATGGCAAGTACCTAATCACTGGATCAGTGGATGGGTTCATTGAGGTCTGGAACTTCTCCACTGGAAAAATTAGTAAGGTAAATATTTACTACTAATGCAGTATGTGGGTATGAAAAATGTCTTGGCTTATTTGCAGATATGTGTTCATATACTGTTTATATTGAATATTTGCCTGTTTTTCTGGTGTGCGTGTGTGTGTGTGCGTGCGCATGTGTTCATGGGTGAATTAGGACTTAAAGTACCAGGCCCAAGATAGCTTCATGATGATGGATGAGGCCGTGCTGTGTATGTGCTTCAGTCAGGATACAGAGCTACTGGCCACGGGTGCACAGAACGGCAAAATAAAGGTCTGTTGGTCTACATATATGACCAATTATATAGTGTCTTTCTTCAGTGTTCTTCAGTGTTGTTATTACTGTTTGTACTAGTTTGATCAGTGTAATGTGTGTGTGTGTGGGGGGGTTTATGGGCTAGGTGTGGAAGATCCAGAGTGGCTTGTGTCTGCGCAGGTTTGAGCGCGCTCACAGCAAAGGAGTCACCTGTCTGAGCTTCTCTAAGGACAGCAGCCAGATTCTCAGCGCCTCCTTTGACCAGACCGTCAGGTGGGACATGACTATCATGTTTTCTATGCACATGTTAACATACTGTAAAGCAGGTGGTGCTGTTACTCAGTATGGACCAGACCATATGAATGCCTTTCCATTATGTGTAGTAACAGTTGTGTGTCTCTGTGCTGTTACAAATCATTGAGAATATTTAGAATTTGCTATAACATGACTTATGTTTGGGCAACCTATAAATAGCTGGCATACTGGTGTTTTTATCTGAAATATGCCGCGTCACTTGTACTTGCTAGACATGCCAAATAGTAACATTACTCTTCATATAGCACAAACTTGACTTTTTGAGTAAACAAACACACATGTTGTGCACATACACATTCTCCCTTTATAAATAATGCAAATAAGCGGTAGAGTCGAGGCTTGACATCATATTTTTCTCGCATGCATAATGTACCTGCAGGCAAATATACATAGGGCAATTAAGTCTCTCTTTCTTTTGCTCACACACACACACACACATGCAGCCTTTACTGTATCCTGTTCTATGATGAGGAGTCTTGAATTTCTATTTCTGAATCCTGTCGAGTGTGGGCTGTGCCCCTCTGCTGTGTTGGAAGCACATGGGTTGTGTGGGAGTAGCTGAGACGCCATGTGCTCAGGCCCAAAGCTGCAACGTGTGCCTCCACTTGCAATTCCATGAGATGGTAGTTTGAATTGTTTATTTATGCTAAATCATCACACCCAGACAGGGAGTGAATCAATGAGCATTAGCCGTTTTGTCATGGTTTAGCTAAATCTGCACTCAGTCACTCCGGAGGATCTAAAAATAAGACATCGGCAACTCAGCAACTGGTGTATTTAACACAATCCATCATGTGCTGGTCGTGAAGAAAAATGCCTCATGAGTTATATAAACATGGCTTTGTTTATTTACTGAAGCTGCTGTTTTGTTGTTTCCAAAACAACTGTCAGTCAGTCTTCCAAATGTGTTATTTTCAGAATCCATGAATTGAGGTCGGGCAAGACACTCAAGGAGTTAAGTGGCCATTCGTCATTTGTAAACGATGCATCTTTCACTCAAGATGGCAGTCACATCATCAGTGCCTCATCGGACGGCACAGTGAAGGTACACTGATGACTTACAATACTTGACCAAATCACTACAATTTAGTCCTGTGCTAGATCATTATTACTGTGTGTCTGGAAAACTGCTTTACTATACCACAATATATTTCTTCCACTGAATGATAAAACACTTTTCCATGTGCACATTTTAGATATGGAATGAGAAGACTACAGAATGCATCCACACGGTAAAATCTCTGTCGAGGAGCTCAGAAATCCCTGTCAACAACGTGATTCCTCTCCCCCAAAATCCAGAGCACTTTGTGGTGTGCAACCACTCCAACATGGTGGTCATCATGAACATGCAGGGTCAGGTGAGAACTCTCTGACTGCATTCGAATCCATTCATAATCACTATTCAAATCCGCCGAACAAGAGCTTTCTCCAAACAGTAAATAAACCAGACTGCCACATTCTTTCGTACCGTTCATAGAATATTCATTCAGTCAATGAACTTAATTCAAAGCCGGATGAAACGCAGCGAAACATCGTTCTTGGCACCATTTTTGTCGAGAGATTAAGTATTTTCACTATGCCAATACCCACATAATATCATTGAGTTTTGCTTGTATGCACTTAATGTTGTCTCACCCCTCATTTAGACTGTGAAGACCTTCAGCTCAGACAGAAAGGAGGGGGGAGACTTTGTATGTTGCACCCTCTCCCCCCGTGGGGAGTGGATCTACTGTGTGGGAGAAGACTTGGTGCTGTACTGCTTCAAATACGCGACGGGACGGCTGGAGAGAACGCTGACTGTAAGCCCTATCTGCCAATATCTACTTACTATATATCTACTCATTATTAGAGCCTGTGAGAGGAGGCAATTTATCCAGACCCTTGTGATTTATTAATAAACCTGACCAGCGCAGTTTTGCCCATCTAGTTATTTTTTTGTCCCGCTTGATACTCGCTGTCCTTGGAAAAAAACACTGTGAAAGAATACTGCTGCTGCTGCTGCTGCCGAGTGGCAATCCTAGTGAAGGCTGCCAAGGAAATATAATAAGGGCCGGTGGGTAACAGAGAATGTCTGGTGATCTGTGATTTTCTGCACCCACAGGTCCATGAGAAAGATGTAATTGGCATCGTCCACCACCCACATGAGAATCTGATTGCCACGTACAGCGAGGATGGCCTCCTGAGGCTATGGAAACCTTAGACCGGTGCCCGCATCGCAGCGCATCACATGTCATGATGTGTACACACAACTCCTCATGGATCCAACTTAACCAGTGCAGTTTGAATCCCCATTTTCATCTCTTCTGTCTCTAGACATGAAAATGCATGATGGTGAACTGTCGTGAAAACAGATTTGTAATAAAAACTGCCATTTGTTTGGGCATAAGCAAACAATATCAGGTAATTGATGGGTCAGTGTCGGTTTGTAATACTTTTGTAATATTGATTCAGTGATACAGATGTAATGCCATAGTTCTGTCTTACGTGTTCCCTGCATGCTACCTCAGTACACTGTCTAAATATCAGTACACTAGAATACTTAAACAGTTTAAGTATTTCTTGAAGATATGCATGATGACTGGTGAGAAACCTCTACATGGATCTCCAGTGACACTTTCTGTATCCAGTGTGTTTATATTAACAGTGTATTTAACGTAGTCGCAACCTGACTGTCAGTTTGTTGCACTGAAATGGTGTAATTGGTGTATTTGTGCATTAGTACAATAAATATGCCTGCAAGGTACCGAGGTACTGCTTGTACCAATATTTATCCTTTGTACTATCTGGTTACATCATTGATGCAAAATTGTATGTTTGTTCATTACAGACTGTATCTTGTATATATCTTGTATATAACACTGAAGTTGGCAACCACTGTCAAAATGATTAACAATAAAATTCAAAAACTTTTACCGTGATGTCCTTATTCTCAGACCACATTACTGTGACGAGCTAAAAATAGTAATGGTTTCATTAAGGTACCAAATTTGTTCCCTCAACGACAAATAACTAAGTCAGGGCTTCTGCAGGTTTCAGAAAGCCAAATTTAGGGCTTTTTAATGCTACCCGCAAAATTAACTAAGGGACATGGAGACCAGCTGTGTTTAGTGAAGCAGATACAAAGAAAAACCAAAACACGTTTTGCATATTGTACCACTGTCTCCGTTCTGTCATAATCTAAAAGTGGACATGCAGCGCAAAGAAACCTGTTATTTCAATGTGAAAAAAATAAGGCCTTTAATAACTATATTTAAGACTTTAAGGACCTGCACATAGCCTGTAATTCAAGTCCATATCATCACTGCAAACATTGGGATTTTTTAATAAATCAGTGTTAAGAGAATTGTGACAACAGGTCCTGAAAGCTGCTTTCTATTGGCATTTAACTTTGTTGTCCTTCGTTGGCCCTGCAATATTTTATAATTTAGCCTACCTGATCTAATGACATCCACATGGTAGCTCTAATTAGCTGGCAGAAACAAATGCAGACTTTTGTCCAAGTTTTCTGATAATGTAGCAATGTTCCTCAACCTTTAACAAAGCCTATAATTTCACGGTCATCCCATACAGCCTTTTACAGCGTAAAATGCAAACCATTTACAGAAATGAATGTCACTCCCACAAAACATTCCAATACGAAAATAGCATCAAACTGGATTTACTTTAATTATAAATTATGAGCATAAACAAGTAGTTGATTGGTCCAAATATGCATACAGTCAAATTAAGACTCTTTACAACACATTTGAGTTTAATTTTCATTCAAATGTTGAGCTCCCCTGACATTATCAGCACTGATAAATGCTCATCTGATCTGATGAGTCCCTCTTCTGGTGAGCATAGCTGTTAATTTTCAAAATATCCAAAGTAAAGTCACAAGTGAAACAACTGCATGATAAGTAGCTCTCAAGTTATGTTAAGGATAAGGCTTAAGAACAGGCAGACACTTCAATGAGGTATCAGGTGTGCAAATTTCAAGTCCCTCCCACCCCAACCCCTTTGGCATTTACAAATTAGGACTAGAAACACACAGAAAACATGTTTTTCATAGCTTGTTGGCCTGTATCAGTACAAACGCAGGTTAAATTGCTACTTTGATTTAAATTAGTCTTAAATTCCAGATGTAGCTTCTAAAACACACCAGAGAGATAATTGTTAAAGTGATATTTCAACTTAATAGAACATTTTCATTTTTTAATGAACACATACCTGACATGAGCTCATGAACAGTCAACCTTTAACGAAAACCTAGGCATTAGCTACTCCTCTTCATACAACCGGAGAGCAACTCGGCAAGACACAGGGACGAGTGGCGAGTGTCTTTAAAACAGAGGGGAAACGTTTTACCATCAAGGCAATAGATCTGTTACATTTCTCAAAAGAGTCGCTTGTTGCTGATGTTTAGCGTTTTTTTTACCTGATTATCTACCCAGCCGTAACTGCAAACATATTTGGCTCATATCAAAGTGGGCTGTATATACACATTAGATGTATAACTTTTTGGACAAGGTTTTCAAAACAAAAGCAATTGTTCACACAATCACAAAAAACACAAGATGGGAGCTCAAAAGTGAAAATGTTCGTCTAAACTGAAACATTACTTTGAACTGCTAATATACAATCGAGTGACTTGAACCTCAATACTCTGCTGCTTGAATCATTACGACCTTAATTGGATATTTTCACATCTTCTGGTCTCATACTCAACATTGTTTAGAAATAGCCCTTAAAGGGTACAATAGCTTAATTATTGTCACTCAATGCACATCAACACCACCAGCAGAGGATGGGGTCTTCACAAAAAATGAATTGAACCAATCAATAGGTGGTTCACAACAACAGCTGATTTTATAACACTATAAAAAAGTTATTTTTTTTTATATTGGCATCGGTTTTAGTGTAACTGTCTAAAGCAGGCAGTTTTTGATTAGGCAAAAATCAGGCAAAAAGTTTTTCCTTCTTCTGAATGTCATAACAGCAGCCCTTGTCTTTAAATCAGAGTGTTTCAGCCAGTTGATAGATGATGAAATTGGAGGAAAAAAGAAAAAAAATTGAGAATAAAAGGTCCCAGAGATGACAATGAGTCCCATGCACTTGGATCCAAAGCTTGTTCAGTCCTGGAACTTTAACAGGATCGTTTCAATCCACCAAAGGGCTTAATAACGGTACTAAAAACAATCAGGAGGGCCTTGGGTCACAGCTTCAATATTCAGCTTGAAAGAACACTTCAACACGTTAACAGTTACGATTTTAAGAGACGTAATAAAATAAAAAGTGCACAGAATTCCAAAAAGGTGCTTTGCTGTAGACGAGGGTTAGGCCTTAAGGATGGGAATGAGGAACAGGCCAGGTGTGTGTTCAAGAGGTCTGGCACTGGACACCCCCGGCAGTGGCGTAGTCGTCTTCCTCCATGTAGTAGTGGTGATGGCTGCGTCTTTTCCTGTTCTCAAAGTCACAGTCCTCCAGGTCGGCGTAGATGTAGAGGTCGTCGTCCATACTCTCCGGCTGCTCTGCCTCCAGCTTTACTGGCAGGTAGCGCTCCAGCTCTTTCAGCTTCTGCTTGGGGAGGAAGTTGGCTTGTGGGAACACCACCTGATGGAAACAGACAAACAACTTCACTATGATAGATGGACAGGTCAGCAGAACATTTTGATGATTGCATGAAGTGTGTGTGTGTGTGTATGTGTGTGTAAGATAAAGATAAACTTCATACTGAAAAGTGAATAATAAGGCGTCCCTTCTCAAACGGCCTACGATGCATGGGCATCCCCTCATTCAGGACACACTTCTTGTCTCCAGGCTTGATCAAATCCCCTGTGGTAAACAACAAGGGTCACCTCAACCATGAAATGAACAGACATTCACCAAATTTAATCATGTACGCAGTAAAAGCAGCGCAGTCACCAACTCACTTCATTTGCGTATAAGTCAGTGCAAGGGAATGGGGTCATCATGGCTTTGGTCTCATTGAAACTAATGTAATAAAATAATGGAGTTTTAGATTTGTAGGGTATTACAGTCAAGGCAGGGCGTTCTTTGGTAAAGGCGCCCTACACTGACTGCAGAACCAAAAAAACAAAACAAAACAAAACAAAACACAGTGGCAACGGTATTTCCACTGGCATTTTCTAAATCGTCCAACCCTATTTGATTTATAGGAAACAATTATTTTCTGAATATTTTGTCTACAAATTTCATGGTACTATATTTTTTGTTTTTATATGGAACAATTATCTGTATTATGTCGTAATGACATGGTCAAACTAAAATGGACTAACTTGGTTTGAGGCTCTTATCGCTACTAAGTTTACTCATACTAGTTTGGCTGATTAATTCAGGCCAACTGTCACTTTTATAAACAATTAATAATCAGTAGATGTGACTGACAATTGCACTCCATGGTGTTGAAAACACTAGTGTTCACTGACACTGTTCACAGGAGCTGCAAGCACTAATCAAATTCCCTGGGTATTCTGTCAATATTCTATTATTAATCTGATAAAAGTATTAGTAACTCTAGCTATTCAATCAGATTCAATATTATTTTGTGTATATTTCAGCCTTTACTTATCACACAGCTAGTGTTTCCTCTGGTGCTGCTCTCCTCTCCCTAACCGTTTGATATACACTGTTGTTCTGCTCCTCCCACGCAGAGAGAGAGCAGAGCACACTTGTTAAGTTTCTTTGACATGTTGCTGCTCCAAACTATGGCTATGACTATTATTTTAATCAGCAACTGCTGTATGATCAAGTATATATGAAATCCCCGGACCTTATGTGTAAGAACCTTGACTTTAATTGATCTCCTCCGATATTATCTTGTTGTGTGTGAGCTTAACCAGCCCAGGTAATTGTCATGACACTTAACTGGGAAGACACAGCAATGCTTTTGCAGTGTCTGTTCACCAGGAGAGAAATGCTAAGCTGAGCAGTCATTTAGGGGCCTACAAACTTCTTGGAAAAACGACAAGTGGGTTAATTGATGTCTTGGTACACTACTCTCTCCTTAATATCCATCATTATGTTTTATGTGCCATGCCATATTCACTGCTACTGCCTTATATCATGAAAGTTATGTTAGCTTGAAATAGTTTTGTTTTATTTCAGTAGATTGAATTTGTTCAAAAATTCAAAATGCATATATTTGAATTTGTCAGGCTCACACTGAACTAGCAAACTGATATACTGAGCCTTCTATGCAGCCCAGTACTATTAACTAGGAGACAATTCACAACTTTTTCACCTAGTGGGAAGAATAAGGCCAATTAATTGGTTGAGAATATGAACAAGGCACAATACCACATGCTTGTGGTCGGCTAAGTGAAGAATGTTAGCCCACTCCTCCAGCCTTGGAGGAAGCTGAATCTGAACTAAGAAAACTGAATTTGATTTGGGAAATTCGAATTTTAAACTATAGTCAAGTTAAATCCATTGTAATAAAATTAAACTTGAAGCCATTGCATTGAATTTCAAATTGTGCCTTACAAATTCAATTTTTGATTTAATTTATTCACAAATTTAGATTGTGAATTCAGTTGTTCCATACAAGCATGACAAATTCAAATGTATGCAATTAAAATACCTTCTCTGCTGGCACGAATCTCTTTGCATATAGTACATTTTACATTTAATTCAGTGCTTCAAGCCCATAAATGTAGTTTTGGTGTGACTAATTATAGTAAATAATATATATAATATATATATTTTTTCCCTATGATATTGGATAAAATCCTTAATCAACCTATAATGTATATCATATATATTTAACCATAATCATCAACCTTATAAATAATATAAATGAAAGAAAATCTCAGGCAAATGATAGGCAGCATGTCGGATCATCAGTTGAACATCTGATGAGTCAGAGGCAGCTGTGCAGTTCAGAGAAGATTTGATTTACCTGGATGGGAGGTGATGAGGAGGGTTCTACTGTCCAGTGTCTGAACGGGCTTCTGGAAACCGCACAAGGCCTCGACCAGCTGTAAGTCCATGGTCATGATCAGGTCCTCCCTGCGCCTGGTGACAACAGCAAGGACAAGAGTGAAAATAAAGCAGAGGCCATTTTACTGGATGACAATCAGACTGGAGGTTTTGAAAAAGCAGGTTGAGCTGCTACATAGCACAGGGCAACATAAAGACTACCTAACAGGGTAGATTTACTACCATAGAGAACCCAGTAAAAACTTCACGCTGCCAGATTAAGTTTAACCAAGTTCAAACAGGCTGCAAAGTTAAAGGGGCAGTAAGTAAACTACAACCTTTACTTGTCAGTACACAGGACATGATGTTACTATCCCTTGTGCCATAATTCAAGGTGAGCATTCATATAGAAGCCCAATTCAGAGTGGGCCTCTATTGTTTGCTGTTGCAATGACCCATTTTCTCCTTTAGGGATCATTAATGTTCATCAGCGATTATTTACCCGACCCACCTGACCCAACAGCCTACACTTCTTGCATGGCTTTCAGCGGAAAGGAATCTTTCATTAATTCAACCAGCATTGATTATGTCATGATAACAATGAATCTGTTACCTGGTGAAACGTGGATGTTCTCGCTGATCCAAGACAATGATGATATCACCTGGCTCAAGCCCCGGCTCCTGGTCTCCCTCTCCATGGAAAACAATCTTCTGCCCATCCTTCATTCCTGTGCCAATTACGTAAACGGGTCAAATATTTGATTTTCGACTTCTAGGGGGTTGCAGTGCCCTAACATAGTGGTCAGTTTGATCTTCTAGCAGTCATGGGTGCATTTAGATTGGCTCTTCTTGCGCTCTCACCCTTATCAACGTGGACCTCCAGGATCTTCTTCTGCCGCAGGATCTTCCGACCACCACATGCTTTACAGCGGTCCTTGTGGCTGATGCGCTGTCCTTGCCCCTGGCAGCTGTGGCACACAGTGGACACTTGCTGGACCATACCTGGTACTAGTTGGTGCAAGCGGACCTGCATGCCTGTACCGTGGCAGGACATGCACATCTCCACCGCTCCTTTCCGACCCCCTCGACCTAACAAGGAAAAACTATCAGCACTCAGCAAAACAAAGTTGAAAGCTGTTTTTGCTTTAGGTTCAGCTTATTACCAAGGTATAAACTGTGGTGAACTGGGTAAGCATGGATTGGAGACCATTTACAAAACTGATGCTTTTTGTAATGGGACAAAGAGCCTTTTCACTGCCCTGCTTGGGTCTGCTCACACTGAAACGCCTGCCTGGATTACCAAATCGAATCCGGGACTAATACTGACTGGGGGCATGTTCTGCATGTAAAAGTATCTCACATTGTATGGCAAAGGACATACCTTCACATCTTTCACAAATAGCATTCTTCTGGACAGCAAGTTTTCTTGTAGCTCCATTATAAAGATCTTCCAAGGATACTGTGAGCTGATGAACAACATTCTTCCCTGGGGTTGGACAAAACAAGACAAATCACAGACTTTTAGTAATACTGTTGCAAGGAATAAGGTTGAAGTTTGATGTACGATTTTATCAAAGTCAATTCTTTAATGTTTCTTTCTTAATGTGATTCCTTAAAAATTCTCTTATCAATTCATTTCTTATTGTTCTTATTGTTCGTATATAGATTACTTTTAGAGCACCCAAAAATAGGGCTGTACCTGAACTGATTGAAATTCTGCTACCAATCCTAAATTAGAATGAATAATAAAATATTAACTGTTCAAGCTACACTATTTTATAATTGTGTTTTTCACAATACCCTTGAATCCAAAACTGTACACACATCACACAACTGTACACTGTATGCATGTGAGCGACTGAGGTTGTGACATGATGCGGTGAGCTAGAGAGGGGGAGCAAAGTGTTTACTTCAGTTCCCTGCAGCTTCCTTTTCTTGTAGCTGAAGTGTATAGCAGCACAGCAACAAAGAGGAGCTACACTTATGAACTACTCCAACATTTGTCATGCTCGTTCCGCTGCTGTGCTTCAGCTACAAAGCAACTGCTTCAAAACATACTCTGCTCCCCCCGACCTTCACTACGCCCCACAGTCACTCCCACACACACACACAATGGAGAGCGAAACAATTCAATAAAACATAAAAAAAATTGCTCATTTTTGTTCCATTCAGAAAAAAGGAAAAATATTGAATTTATAAGGCAAAGTTGTTTCAATCCAGTCAGTACTGGAACAACATGGGTCTGGATTCCCTCCCTTAGCCAACCATCATCCTCCCAATTTTTTTGGGAGGATCAGCCGTCCCAACCACAAGTGATGAGCTGCATTCTCTCTACATGTTTTTGTGTTGCATTATTCTCAAGTAAAGTTTCAACATGTCAAAATAGAAATACAGACACTTTGTCAACAACAGTGATGTACAATAGTATGTGATTATTAATCTTCTTACTGTACCTCTTCTCTCCCGATGCATCCGTCCACCTCCTCCAAAAAACATGTCAAAGATGTCCATGGGGGATGCAAAGCCCCCACTGCCGCCGCCGCCACCATTTCCTCCTTCCTTTATAGCCTTCTCACCGCCACGGTCATACACCTCTCTCTTCTTGGCATCTGACAATATCTCATATGCCTGAGAGATCTGCTTGAACTACAAAGAAAAGAAGCAACAAAAATATCACTTGTGGCAACATATAACTGCTCAAAAGGTATTACTCTCCTTGAGTTTGTGTGCAAAAAAATATGTTAAAGTTGCTTGCATTTAGTATTTTTTGTCTGAGCTCAATATTACTTTTATATTGCCTCTATAAAAGCAAAAAGAAAATTTAGGTGATGGTATAACCTACCAATGACAGTAAATGCAACATAATAAGTATTCACACACTATTTATTAGATCTTTCTGTTGTTTGACAAGTACATTTCAAGAATTTGCTTTCCACTTTGACAGAACAGAGTATTTTCAGATAAGCACACCAGCTACAAGAGTTAGGCCATTTCAATTGTTAGACTTATTAATGAGGAAATTACCATTACAATATCTACCATTAGTAAGCTAGCAAGGCCAACATCAGCCAACGTTAATGTTATCTTACAGTGAGAAATAGCAATTTACCTTCTCTCCCTCTGTGGGGTTTTTGTCCGGGTGGTATTTCAAGGCTAGTTTGCGATAGGCCTTTTTCAGTTCATCTGGTGTGGCATTAGGCTTCACACCCAACATGTCATAAAAGCCTGTTTCTTTGACCATCCTTGCCTTACAGAGCTGACCTGAGGAGAGTAGAAGAATACAATTAAATCAAACAAAAACGTTTTGTTCAGGCAACATATTTTTGCTATGTTTTCGGGGTTTTTTTCCCCAGTCGGCAGGTCGTATTTACGGTAAATCCGACATGACCTAACGGGGCATAAAGACTCGAACCGCAGTACCATTTTAGCGGCATGTAATCCCAAAACAAATTTCTATTGATATTAATTTGCGTAGACACTGAAATGACACAAATGCAACTAGAGATTTAGAGACATTTTCACACATCATAAAAATATTTATCATGTTCCCAATCCCTAGGGGCACAGGTGGTCCTTGAAAAAAATGTTACCGCAGATCCCTGAGCTAACTTGGGAGACTGTGGCAGTGGCAACCACTGTTACCATGGCATGACGGTTTCAGTTTTGTAAATAGGCTACGCGTAGTAATCAATGTTCACATTAGCAACCACCTAATAAGCCATAATGTTCATGACGAAAATAAAAACCATAGCCTACGTAGCATTTTCTCAACGTTGGGCAACATACTAACGTTAGCATGCTAACATTAGCTCGGATAACGTTAACGTTAGCTAGTTACAGTTAGCCAATTTTGCTAGCTAGGCTACCACTGATCAGATCTTTTTTAAGTTCAACCAACAACTGAAGTGTGACACTGGTATAAACAATACATGTATATTGGAATTTGCGGTGGCCTACCTGTTTAAAGACAACAGTTTGAATTCAGATAAGTTCAGCGGAAAGACGACAGTCACTCACACAACGACTGTCTTCCAGAATCTTCGAATTTACCAGGCAGCAAATAGCAATAGGGCAAAATCTAATCCAATGACGTCAATTTTATGCGCCAGACGACAACAAAACAAACGTGGATTGGAAAGAGTCGGTGTTTGTGCGTGTTTCTGTCAAATAAATTCAAATAAATAGGATGATAAAATGCCTATTTGCTGGCTTATCAGCAAGGAGGGGAATCACAAACCCATTCAACTTCCTCACCTTCAAACAGTTGTCTTGGGTCGAGGTCCAGAAACGACTATTAAAGACAAAAAATGCTCTAGACAGCAAGGTAATATAACGATACATTGCTACTACTACGAGGTTAGCTAGCTACTTAATTTCTAAACCAAGTAAGATTAAAATATAGAAAGTGTTTGATAACAAACTTTAATCTGTGCAAATGTTATTCCTTCTCTACTAGTTGAGTTGAAAGCAGAATGCAACAAAGGGTATGTCAAAGTTAAACAGGTAAGACAAAATTTGCAGTGCGATACTAATAAGACGGAGTCATTAAGTGTAATCTATCACTCTTGTGTATTGTCTCCAAGCTGGGCTAATTCTGACCTTAATTAAATACCAATAATTTACTCTGTAAAGACCCTTTGCTGAACACAACGTTATATTTAAAATGCTTATGTTATTAAGGCTATCTACAGTAATGCTGTTATTTACCACACTGTGTCTCATTTCCCATCCTTATTTCAAAGCTGGGGCTGAACCCCACCTATGTGGACTCTGTAGTGGTGGGTAAAGACAACGAGGTGAAAATGAAACCTGGACAGCAGCTCCAGATTGTCAATCAGCTCTACCCATACACTGTACAGTTCAAGGAGGATCCCACTGGGGACCATGTGGGCACCAAGAGACCACGTGAGCCTGCTTCAGAGGAGGAGGGGAACCATAGAGCGGCGTCAAGTATGAAAGTAGCTAGACCGGCAGAAAAGGTCTCCTCTTCAGTCAGCCTTGGAAAGTCTACATCAACTAACGTAAGCTAAACTAGAAGTTCAGTGTGAATTGTAAATAAAGTGTGTGGGTGTGTGCATACTTGAAATTTTGTTTGAATGTTTTTGGTGTGTGCTGTGTTTTCCTTGCATGATGTGACTGTAGAGCCAAGGGCTGCATGAGTATATTTAGTTATATATACAAAAGAAACAAGTTACCCCAAATCTATTGCAGGAAGCAGCTGGACATTGGAGCCAAGGTCTGAAGTCCTCAATGCAAGACCCTAAGATGCAGGTAGTTATTGTAATACAGATTCACTATTCGTGTGATGCCAGTTCATGAATATGTTCTATGTCAGAAGATAGCTGGAGTTTTGACTACATGGTTTTCTCACTGAGTCTGCCTGTGAATATTAAATATGAGTGTTTGCATCTTTGTAGGTTTATAAGGATGAGAGAGTAGTGGTAATCAAAGACAAATACCCCAAGGCTCGCTACCACTGGCTGGTCCTCCCTTGGGAATCCATTCCCAGTCTCAAGGCCCTGCGTGGGGAACACTGTGATCTGCTGAAGCACATGCAGCAAGTTGCTGACCAAATGGTTCAGCAGTGCCCGGATGGTAGCTCGCTACGCTTCCGCACAGGATACCATGCCATCCCCAGTATGAGGTAAGGGTGCAATTAGATTAACTGCAAAACGCTCTTTGAGAAAGAAGGTTCCTTGCTCTTCTGCCACTTCACAAAGGGAGAACACTGCTCTCAGTAGGACAATTCAGCCAAGACAGGTCTCTGGCCAACCTCACATGGACTAACCCAAAGGAAGCACTGGAGGACACAGATAACCTTAAATAGCTTTATTGTAAGATGCAGGAACTAACATTTAATTTTCGTCAGAGGAGTCAAACAGCATTGACACTCAGTTGTTTGGGTGGTTTAATTGGATTGAATGCGAAACACTCTTTCTCTGGCAGCTGTAATGCTCATTCAAACATGAAGTTCACTTATCAGCTGTGAATTAATAATAAATCAAAAGTTCCTAGAGATGTTGCAGTAGTTAGAAGCCCTACATATGGGACTAAATTTCCACCTGCTGGGCCAGGAACAAATCACACCAGAGCCTTCGCTCTTGAATATCCAGAGTGTTTACTCTGTAGCTCATACTGTCTCAATATATTAAAAAACACTAAAGAGAATGGTCAACCATGGTCAATAGCTAATTTTATATTCATGCTCATTTACAGTCACGTGCACCTCCATGTGATCAGCCAAGACTTCGACTCTCCTTGTTTAAAGAACAAGAAGCACTGGAATTCATTCACAACTGACTATTTCATAGACTCTCAAGGTGAGGGCGAATCTTCATATTTTTTTTGTTTTGCTTTTGGTTGTTTTATAGGTACAATTACACCTACATTGTTTTTTTTTTCACAGATGTCATTCTGATGCTTGAAAAAAGTGGAAGGGTCACAGTGAAAGAAGGGACCAGTGAGTTGTTGAAACTACCTCTCCGCTGCCATGTGTGCCACAAAGAGCTCCCCACCATACCGAGTCTAAAGGAACACCTGAAATCTCACTTTCACATCTAAGAATGTGACCTCAAACAAAATGCAACGCCTCAGATGTTCTAGTTTGTTGGGCGTTATTGTTGTCCATTCATATCTGTTTTCTACTGTTGTACAAAAAATATTTGCAATTGTATAATGGTACAGTATTTTGGATGGTAGCACAATGTCAAAGGTCTTACCTGTTCCACCATCTTTAGCATTAGTTGCATTTTCAACCATCATTTGTCTGTATATTTGGGCACAAGATCACCATGAATATGCAGGTCAGTTACATTGCATAGTGCATATACAGTACATTGATTGCTGACTATTCTATGGCATATGTCACGACAGGGCAGTGCTCAGATTATAGTTATATCCTACATTTTCAAACATGAAAATGTAGGATACATGTAGGAAACATGTTTGAATATGTGTTAAAAGTTAAAAGAACTGAATAATGGCTTTTTTTTCCATTTAAAATTATACCAAAACAAACAGATGTTCTTCTCTGCAAGTCGTTTTTGATAGTACAAAACTGCTTTTGATAAATTCAATGCAAATCAAAGAGGGAGATTCCCAGAACTATTTTTACTAGTGCGTATGTGACCCACAAATTATGTTAATGCATTCAAGAAATCCTTGTATGGAATGATGTGTAAGGCATCATGCTTGAATTATGGTTGCACATTTTACATTTGTTTGTTGCAGTAGCCGAGTAAACGATTTTTGGGAGCTATATCCTGTAATTTGTGTGCATTTCTTTGTTTTCAGGGAGGAGAAAGAAAAATGTCTGACAATGACAAAACATTTTTAAAGACTACTGCAAACTTAGGTCCAGCTATAGCTACATTAACCTGTTTCAAATAAAGCTTCAAAATCATTAGTTGTTTGTCCAAAGAGAAGACAGTTGATGATCAAAAGCTTCAAAGTAAAAACACAAAACTTGCCTCATGGCAAAAAAAGTGTTTACTGGTTAGGTATTATGTAATGTGTTACGTTTTAATTAGTAATCAGAATGATGTCAACCCGGTGCAGAGAAGTGTGACTAAGTGGGATGCTTTGGAGAAGGATCTTACACATCTTTCACAAGTAACTCAAAGGTGCCTTTGGAGGAGCATGCAGTCTTACTGTCAGATCCACTGCTAAGCCCTGAAACCAAAATATTGTTTATGTCTCAAACATTTGGAAGTCTTGTAACGCACGTTGCCAAACAGTCAGTGCTGTCAGTATATTCGTATGGAAAAAACAATTGGCTTGGTGCTGGAGAGTGCCCATGATTCCTAGTACTATTGGTAGAGGTTACCAAATGACTGAAGCTTGTTAAGTCTTATGTTAACTACTGTATGTTGGACAGAGCCTAAATATGCATGTTTACAGCATTATGGAATCACAGATGATGCACTGTTGCATGTTATCAAAAGACACTGTTGTCTCTCCACAGACATCACAGCGAGTCTCACTGAGTACAGACTTTCAGGTGGAAGTCTCCCTGACGGGGTGCTACCTGTGGCTCGAGGCCTTGTTTCAGTCTACTACAAGGTTCTTGTTAACCCACTTAATCAACAGTGATCTCGAATTTTCCTCAACAGGTGTGATGTTCAAATGTGAAATTACCTACACCAGAACATTCTGGTGTGCAGTGGTTTAACATTGTTTAACAGGTTGTTTGTTTTTTTCCTGAAAGCAGCATGAACTGTACAGTGTGGCACATTGTTGCCTTACCAGAGCAACAAAATGCTGTATGAGTGGGAGGCTCTGGATCTGCAAACAGGGCTATGGAGAGAGGAGGCAGTTTACTGTAGTTCTATAACTTTGCAAAAGCCTATTGCAGCAAAGGGTAATATAGCAGAGATTTTTGCATGTGATTTATTGGTTTGGTTTGGCATGTGTGTGGAAACTGTGATATTTTCTTTAGTATGTTTATCCAGAAATATTGATCAGTGACTAAAAAAAATGTAGGCCTACTTAAACATGACAGATTTTTCTTGGTGGTTGCTGAGGCTTCATGTTTAAAAAGGCTGTAAGAACAAATAGCACCATTAACTTATCTATAGTTAGCAGGTTAGCAAGTCTAAGTTATGTATGTGAAATAATTAAATAAATCATTTTTACCAATGAGGCATTAAGAATGACAGCAAAACAAGTCAAACCATCCTTGCTGCTTTCAATTTATTGTACAATTGAAGAGCAACATCTAATAGAAAAAAAAGATCAAGCTTATATTTGACTTCATCCATACATAATGAAATACCACTTTAATATTTCTGTTATGACTTATGTCTGCGGTAGACTACTCAATATTGGGTTTATAGTGACCGTGTCGTTCATCATGGTATTATATCTCTTATGCTATTTCTATAATGTAGCCTACGTATTCAAAGTTTTGCTGTGACACTTATACTATCCTCCTAAAATTCATTATATGATTACTGAACTTATTTTTCCGTCAGGGATGATTTTCCAGCAACTGGAAGCCATTTTGGCATTTGGCCATGTGCTAGTATTATATTTATTTTGTCGCCATCCAGTGGCTCTTTCTCTGAACCTCTGAATCAGGTATTGACTAGGAAAAACAACTCCAGGGTCTAGACTTCAAAATCCTTAGCAGCAAGAAACTATTGCATCACACGAAAAGGAGAGATTTACTGGAATACGTTATATCAAATACTTTAAAAAGCGAGTGGCCAGTACGGGGATCGAACCCGCGACCTTGGCGTTATTAGCACCACGCTCTAACCAACTGAGCTAACCGGCCATGTGCACAAATCCCGTTATGTCTATATACATGGTATAGCTATAAGTTAAGTAACAACGAGAAAGATTATAACATTGTTTCTTTTAAAAATCTATCTTTATCGTTTCAAACTAACGCATTTCGACATATTGTCTTTAGTACATGTAACGGTTGGCTCCTCCTTTTCTTCAAAGTATCTATACTTTACAAAGTACTTTACTTTGCAATGTATACTTTACTTTGCAATGTATATTTTGTAACTGCATGTACTTTGACAAAGACAATATGTCAAAACGTCTTTTTAACACTAGACTAGAAATACATCTACTTCTGTAGGCTACCTCAGGTCACTACTTAATCAAAATAGACAACCATCACAGCCATTACGATCTTCATCATATTTATTTATTATTATCAAAACAAAGTAACAAATGCTTTATAACTTTAGGCTACATCATAATGGACAAAAACCTATAATGGACAACAATCACATAATTACAAAGCACAATTAGCACATAAAAGTTTGTCAAAATCAACAATCAGAAGCAGTGAGTAGGTGTTTAAAAAGACCAGCAAGTTCATAGTATAAAGTTCATATAGGCTAGTGGCAAAAATACAGTAGCACTGTGTGGCGTGTGTGCACAGACAGGTGAACACCAGTAGACTGACGTGTTTTCTAAAGCGTAATGACATCATCTCCTTAAGCTTAGCTCCCTGTCATCCTCCTCTGGCACCATCAGATGACCCACAGGGTGATGGGCGTCGTCCCCTATGTCCTGGAAGAAGTACTCCTCGCTGTCGCAGCCGGTGCTGTCGGCGCCCTGCACGCAGTCTTTGGCTGTGGCCTGTTCAAGATCCGCGCTGTCGCTGGCGTCGCTGGCGTCGCTCTCCTCTGCGCTCTCGCTGCTCTCTCTGCTGCTGTCGCTGTTCTCGCTGGTCTCGTCGCTTTCACTGCTGGTGCTGTCGCTGTCGCTGCTCTCACTGGTGGCGTCCGTGACACCGGCAGAGTCGCTGGTGTCGCTGCTGTCGGTGTTGCTCTCCACCAGGGTCAGGTTGGTGTTGCCCTGAGCGGTGCTGGCCCTCCATCTAAACGCCGTGCTGGTGGAGGGGTGAGAGGCCTGGGTCTGCTTGTTGCCCAGGTGATCTGACTGACCTTTGACCTCCGTGCTGCTGTTGTCCTCAGCGCTCAGGACTCGGACGACACTCGCAAACAGTCGGATCCAACCCTGTTGCAATGAATGAACAGTTATAGTTTTTATATCTCTTCTGCTATCACTAATATTGCTATTCAGATTCATAGTTTTGCTGTGATATTTGCATACTATCCTGCAAAAAAATCATTATAGGATTACTGAAGTTGTTGTACTTCCTTTATTATACTGTGTGACCCTTGCACATTAATTACAGATCACATCTCACAGATTAAAAACAGTGTTTGTCAGTGAAAGTGTGTGAAAGTGCAGACTCTTTATCTCACCTTTCGAAGGTTCTCCTCGCTGCCCAGGCTGTTATCTTGGGTTTCTCCCATAGTGAGTGTCTGCGGAAATGAAGAGTGAATAATAGAGGTTAGTGGCAATCCGAATTATACTGTACCATACATAAAACAGTCAGCAAATACACCATGAATCAAACCAGAGTGATGTAAACCAAAGAACAATCCTAAACAAATCCCATGCCATGCTCATTTGTGTTTGATAAAATGATTGTATTTGGTCTTACCGTGTCTTCATCTGATTGACTGTCACTCTCCTCTGAAGTCTGTTTGTAGGAAAGAAAGAGGCAGGTTTAGAAAATGCAAGATGCAAAATGTAGATGCAAAGTTTTATTCCTACAGGAATTTAATAGTTAGTGCAGCACAAGTGCTGATATAGCTCACCTTGTCCTCTGATGTGGATTCTAATGACTCAGACTCTGAACTCTGGAAAAAAAAAGAAAAAAAAGAAACACATTTGATCAGGAGACCTCAACCACATTTTTAGCACATAAGGCATCATTTGATTTTTCCTCTCTTGAGCCATGGAGAGGTTGAGGAATCAAAACAACTCACTTGATTTGAGGTATTTTCTTCAGAGCTCTACAACACAAATGGGAATAGATATCAGTTAAGGTTGGAAAACAGATAAAAGCAATAAAAAAAATCTCCTGTGTCAGTAAACAATCTTTTACACATCATTGGCATCTTTTTATATTCTACCTGGAGCTCTGAGGTGTCACTTTCAGATGATTGCGAATCAGATAAACTTAGAGTCTGGGAAGAAAAAAGAAAAAGATGTCAGCAAAAACCACAATGCACTTAATGATACCCTGCAGCTGCAAACATCAACATCCTCACACTCATTTAAGATCCATTCATGTCTATCATTGTCCTGGCAAGCTCTTGCTGCATGTGGGTGTGGACGCTGTAGTAAACAATAGTGTCTGAATTCTCTCTGGAGGTTTGATGAGCTTGTGAGTTACCACAACAATTGTGAGTTTTTCTGCTGAAATAGGATTCTGTCAGGGGAAGGCAGTGTGATTGCAGTCAAATGATTTATATCTGTTACAGTGTCCAGATCCTGTTGCTCAACCCAAGAATCAAACAAGACGAATATTGGATATTGAACTGTATTTCCAATAACACTCACCATGTTTGTTTCTAGCCCATTTGGTTCCACATCAACATTGTACAAAATCTGTCAGAAAAGAAACAAATATGGTATTGGCAAAAATAAATAAATAAATAAATATAACAAGTCTCAGATGCCATTTCAAAATATCAACACATGCTCAGGGGGGATTTTATCTGGTTAAAATGTGTCAATGCCGTGCTCTGTAAACTCTTGGCTGACCACTCCTGCTTTGTTGATATACAGCAGGTATTTTCACAATGGGAGACAATGATCACATCACAAAAGAAATCTCAAACTAAAAGAAACACCATGGGATGAAGATTATTCTTTTGAGTTGTTATGATGGTTGTAATTGAAAAGGGCCTTACATGCAAGAAAATGCTCCCACATCAGTACAGAGCCACCTGAAGCCTTCAAGGTGGGCAACTTTATGCTGGTGTTTACTTTATTTTGATCACGGCCTCGACACTTTATACAATTAGCATGCTAGTATGGAAAAAATAATCTGTAGAATCAAGTCATCAAGTAGAAATTCAGTTAAATTTGCTCTGAATTGCATAATGTTTAAGTTAACATTTTTATTTTGAGGGTAGCATACTTACAGGGTTGGCAAAGACTGCTCCAATCAGGCAAAATGTTACTATGGTAACTTTCATTCTGTAACAGACATGTAATTGACATTGTTAACAACATTGCTCCAGCACCTGAACTGACATATCTGTAAATAAAAACTTATCTTACGCATTTCACTTCAATAGATAATATTTATTGTCCCCAGGGGGAAATTCTTTTTGCAGTTCAGCGTCAACATAAGAATTAAAAACACATAAGAAGCATAGAGAATGTGAAGTGAGTGACGAGAGAAACAAAGCTTTGGAGAAATGGTAGCAAAGAGTAACAATACAGAAAATGATAACATGTAGTGAGAGGTGCATGCTGCACCACACATTAACAGTTATGAACTAAAACACACCCAAAAAGGCATTTTTATGTTATAATTAGTCAATGAACAATCAATTACCTTTTTGTCCTTTAGAATCAGAGGTAGAATAAAGAAAATGTAGCTGGTGGTCCTTGCGTAGTGCAGGCTATACAGCAGCAGACTGCAGCACCAAGTGCCTATACTGTGCCACGTATGGAAGCTGGCTGTTGAGACAATAAGAGCGCAATTTGTGGATGTGCTGAAGGAAACAGACAGGACTATATAACCAGCCTCAGTTAACATGTTGCATCACTTCCTCCCAGATGTCTGTCGACATGTGAAGGTGTTTCTTGAGGTATTTCTTGGCGATTCTTCCGGAAACCAAGCACAAAACAAACACACTGGCATAATGAGGATTACACACACACACACACACACACACACACACACACACACACACACACACACACACACACACACACACACTGTTGGTTGCTTCATTCAGTCACTACATTTCCTCCACCCCCTCACTGTCTTAAGTGAAATATAATTTAGCATCCTAAACCATAGGGTTTGTGGCCAGTTGAAAAAACAAACTCACCCACTCGCAGAGGAAAGGAGGGCCAGACATGAACATGTTGATATCCGGTGGAATGGTTGTTTTTTTCTTTTCTATATAGTCTACCAGTAGTTGTAGTTGTTTTTTATTGTGCAAGGTCTAGTGACCTGAATTGATTGTTTGAAAAAAATGCAAGAGAAAAAATCTGATCCAGATTTATTCCGGTCTTGTGAAGGTAACATGTTAAATGGCTTTTCAAAGAAGAAGTCTTTATTTTGGCCAAATTTCTATAGATAGCGTGGAAAAAGAAATGTATTTTGTATCCTTAATTATGTGTAAATATTGTAATCATATGGATACAAAACTTGGTTGGTTGATTGTATGGGTTGCCATGTTTGACTTTATTATGGTATGTCCTGAAGTGTCCTGTAAGCCCATGTAGGCTGGCCACTTCAATGGTGCATGACACTTAAATAAATCAAGAACAAACAAACTGTAGTTTCATCGTTGTCCATTTAGCAGCCAGTCTTGAGGTGGAGTGCCTTGCTAAAGGGCAGAGCCTAACTAGCTGTTGAGATGGAGAGAAACAGAGAGCTAAATGCCTGCGACAGTGATGCGGTCTTTTTCTTTATTAACTGAATGAAACCATATCTTTGTAATCTACTATACCTCAGTGTGCATGGACAAAGTCTCCTGATACAGTAGAAAGCCTATATGAAGACTAGGCTACTACATTTCCTCCCTGGGATTCATGCTTGTTTCCGGGATATCCTTATTTGGTCAGCCCTAAAATAAGCCTGCAGAATTCCTCGTTTGACCTCACTTTAGCATCAGTCATTTAAACTATGTAAATGGAACATGTAATTACACCGAATGTTCGCCAGTCTGGAGCTGTTCACGAAACCACAGCTACAGTACCAGTCATTGTAAGGTACAGCTTTAGAACGGGGAGGAGCGAGGAGACGATGATTGATGTTGCTTATGGCACACAGACAGGAAGGCAACATTGTCTGCACATTTGCCCTAAGGTTGCTTAAGTTTATGATGTATTGTGCTTTTCAGTCAGGCATTTTATGTGCCTACATTATCGATTTTCCAAATGAGGCTGGCAGTAATAGTAAGTAAGTTAATAAGGTAATAAGTACGGAAGACAGATTAGTCAAAAGTGGAAACAGTCTCCAATTAGTTCAGTGTTCTTTGAGAATTCTCTAGAGCATGCTTGAATATTATAGACTGATATAGCTCAGAGACAGCAATATAATTGTTATAATGACCATATTACAGTAACTTAGAAGTGTACTCATGTCTCACAGTCAATGCAGATGATAATCGTTGCTGGAAATCTTCTGACATGACTACAAGCCATTAGTATTAGTATATATCACTGACATTGAGACATGAGTACATTGGATAGCACAGCATTTTATAATAGGAAAAAATGTCCAAAAGACACATTTTACAATACTGAACCAACACTGTGGAGAATGTCAAACTGGCTGTCAAATGTATCAGGGTTGACGAACCTGCCTGCTGTCATGTCAGTGGATGTAACTATTGGAAGTTAATGGTGTCTAAGAAGAGTTGCTGACAGATATTGCTGTCATAATTTTCACTTGTCATGTTGTCACTTGTCATAAATCTTATTACTGTAGTGGCTTAAGAAACAGACTTGTCACAGAGTGACATCTAGTGGCAAAGAATGTTCATTGATCATTTCAGTGATCATTTCAGTCATTATGACACAAAACCATGTTTCAGTGATGAAGAGCACAGTCACAGTAATTGCATTATACCAGAGAGTAGGTAGATATGAGTAGATATGTACAAGCAACAAAACAAATGAATACAGTGCCATTCATATTACTGCACTGTCACTGCATGTAATTCTAGTCCCAACATAATTATACCCAACACTATACTATGAACGTGTTACTGTATAACAACAAACTTGAATTTATTTAGTCCTGCATACAAACTCTCTCCCTCTCCCTCTCCCTCTCTCTCTCTCTCTCTCTCTCTGTATCTCTCCATCATAGTCAAGAGACCCTCCCTATGTTACCCTAGAAAAAGCATTGGCACCATAGACCCAGAAAAAATGTGTGTGTATGTGTGTGTGTGTGTGTATGTGTGTCTGTGTGTGTGAGAGAGAGCGAGAGAGAGAGAGAGAGAGAGAGAGATAGAGAGAGAGAGAGAGAGAGAGAGTGTTGGTCTGTGTGTGTCTGTGTCTGTGTGTGTGTGTGTGTGTGTGTGTGTGTGTGTATATGTGTGTGTGTGTGTGTGTCTGTGCAGCATGCTAGTTTGTATGGACAGTGTGAGCGCTGTCTTGAATACGAAAGGACATCTTCCCAGGTTCAACACAGGCATTTATCTGTATTTGTTTGGGATTCTCAGTTGTCTTGCAACTGCCAACCTCAGGTAATGTGTCTGTCTAATGACTTTTCAACTGTTTTTAAAAAGGTAATTCTTTGATGATCAAAAAGGGGTTTGACTAATTAGTGTGTATCTGACTGAAATCCAACTTGTTGTGTGGTATATGCAATGACTGCTAGCATGCCTATACTATAGCCTCTATTGTAATGACCAAAAATGTGCTTTGCTGCTCCCCAATGACATTGATGCCTTGTATTATTGCTGTACATGTTAAGAGATAATGACCATATACACTATAGACAGTATAGACAAACTTTAGATATTGCTGAATTAGGCTTGTGCATCATCCATATATGAAAGCATGTTATATACTCGAAAATACCCTCTTAAAGATCATTACAAGTAAAGTTTAATTCAGATTAAGAGACACATTTTTCCCTATCATGTAATATGGGTAACATATTAAAAATGAAATGTGAATATGTGATATTTGTAACATTGCCTTAGAAATAGAATTGTCAAGATATAAATAATTTTTAGTGATTTATTTATTATCACTTTTGGTGAATTCTCTCATTCCCCTTTGCCTGCACCCATTTGGGCTCCACTGGGTCCGACCCAGGGAGCTATTGTTCCCCTGGACAGGCCCAGTAATGTCTGCTTTGTTTCCGTCCAGAGAGACAAAAAGTTTGTGGACTTAGTCAACTTTTTCCAGTCTGGTAGCTTCTGATGTTTACTTTAGTCTCTACAAGCTCTGAATGTGACTTTTGAGAGAGGGGCGCATCTCAGAGGCCTGTAACCTTGACAACAGTGCAGGCTAATCCCGCTGCTCTCCTTGTCATGAATGTGTTGGCAGCATACAGATGCACTCAGCTGCTTTAACTTTGAAAGGTCTGCCAAGTCCACATCTTGTTGTGACCAGTTAGAAGTCAAGATATAAGACAATGATCAGTTTCTGAATAGGTTTTGAGTTGTTTTCTTTATTAGTTTCTGATGTGTTTACAACATCACATATAAGAAGCCCAGGGCTACATTGACTGTCTGCTCTACAGTGATTCACAGTAATATGACTTCCTATTAGCCCATGTAATCAAATTTTGTTTCACTTTTTGTCCAATATTTAAACTATTCATATCTATGTTACAGGTATGAGGGCCCGCTTAGCATTGATTTGCTTATTGGCAGCAACATTTGCTCTGTCTGTGAGTAACAATGTTTTTGATATTTTTCTTGATTTGTTAAGTAAACACTGCCATGTGAACATTGCCAGAAGAAAACATTTATATCCATTGTTATTGCTGTTTTGGTATTATGGTTTTCATAATTAATTCTTCACATTATGTCCAGGTAAAAAGTAAACCGCATGGAAAATATCATGCATTGTTTAAGACCTCACACACAGCCAAAGAGAAGGTAAGGTGGGGCACCAAATTGTTTCATTGGTATCAAATTTGTATTCATTTGATTTAATATTGTAAAAAAATACTTTTCCTCTCTCCTGGTTAAGGATGTTATCCCAGAGGAGGCCAACAAGGGAGAGGTCTTGCCCACTTTTGTTACGTTTGAAGCCAGCAGCCAGGAGCAGGAAGACGAGGAAATGAGCTCTGAGGACAATGCTAATGCTAACGCTAACAAGGAGGACGGGGTGTTCGAGGTGACAGACCGGAGTGATAAGAGCACCGCAGTCCTACTGAGTGAGGAGGAACTGGTAGACCTCCTGAAGAAAGAGGCAGATGAGGAAGAGGCAGAGGAAGAGGAAGGACAGCAGGATGAAGAAGGGGAGGTAGACAAAGGGAAGGTGGACACCGAGGAGGCTGTGGAGATAACTGAGAAGGAGGAAGATGAGGAGGAGGAGGAGAGAAAGTTGGAGGACAACTTAGAAATGGAGGAAGACGCTAAAGAGGTGACAGATGAGGAGGAAGTGAAGGAGGAGAGCGAGGAAGGCGCTGAAATGCTGGAAAAAGAAGATGAGGTAGAGGCGGAGGAGATGTCAGTCAAGGTTAAGGAGGAAGCGTCCATCAGCAAGATAGGTGTCAGAGGAAAGCAGGAGGCACAGGTGGAGGAAACAGATGGCAGCACAGAGTCAGAGATCCCAGTTGATCTTGACTACGCTGCTGATAGTGGCATTTCACAACCTCTGCAGACTGACTTTGCGGAGGTGAAACCCCACAACGATGACGCCCAGCTTCTTTCAAAGACAGACGTTTCTGATGTTAAAGACGAGGAAACACTCACCAGTGAGAAAGAAGTACCCACTGTAGCTGATGACTATGAACAAGGCATGCAAAATACTGAGGCAGCACACAGCGAGGAAGAGACTGATCAGGACATGCTTCCAGAGGGAAAAGACGACAAGGACAAAGGTTCCCAGGCTGAATCTAAAGAACAGAGTGGCAACAAGAAAGAATCCAATGCGGACGTGGACCTGCAAGAGCGACTGGCCGAGAAGGAGGATGCGGAGGAAGAAGAGAAGACTAAGAATGATAGTGCAAGTCACACCAAGGGAAAGACAAGGAAGCAGAAGAAGAACCAGAGGATAAGGAAGCACCCTCCTCAGAGGGATGAATCCCACCCTGGACCTGAGCAGAGCCAACTGGATCCTGAGGGGCCTGAGGGCAGCAACATCGACAATGCAGTCCACAAGGCTAAGAGGAGAAGAGCAGGAAAATGGGTAGATCTTGACATTTATTTTCTCCAGTGTTGTCATTGATGTGGCCTCCATGAAATGGTTGAAACATTTTTATTTTCTTACATGCCAATGGTTAAAGAGTAACTAAACCCCAAACCCAACTCTGTGTAAAGCCTGACATCTAACGGTAAAAAGCAAAAGAAGATCAGCCAATAACAGATGGCAATTTCAGTAGCATGCTTTTTACCGTTAGATGTCAGGCTTTACACAGAGTTGGGTTTGGGGTTTAGTTACATTTTAAGTCAATCTCTGACACTATTGTATGTTCCCTGTTAACTTTCCCAGGCTCCTTTAGTGGGTATGAATCCAGTGCAGATCAGAGCCACGGTGGATCTCTACCCCAGTGCCAGGCCGTCTCTCGGGGGAGGCATACATCACCCAGAAGCCCCTGCTGGTTAGTGCACAGCCAAGTCAGCAATTGCAGCACCATTCAGCCTCAGCACCACCATAATGACTACCAAATATCTCCACACTACCCCAACAATCTCACAGGGGAATCTGCTGACGGGATCATTTTGCTAAAACTCCCACATGAATAGTGTGACTCTGCTTCACGGTCACTACCAAAACACAACTCTGCAGGCTTAAGGAGTCAATGAGAGAGATCAGGTTGAATTTAGGCGCTGTATAAACTCAAATGGCGATGGAATGTAGGGCTTGATGTGCTGTGGTTATAGCTCATTAGTTTCCTGTTATCGCCAGCTGTTTAACCAAACATAGTCATTCTTTTTGAAGACATAAACAATGCATGTATGTATTAGCGCTGTAGAAGTGCTCTCAACATACAGATTAAATATAGGTCAAGGGTCATAGTGTGTTCCAATGTTTGTCTTTTCTTCTAGACCCATGTGACAACTTCCGCTGCAAACGTGGAAAGACCTGTAAACTTGATGCAGACAATAAGCCAGGCTGTGTGTGTCAAGAACCCTCAGAATGTCCTCTCAGTGTGAACGAATTTGACCATGTAAGTATGAACGACTCAATGATGACTAAACTGGAAATGTTTTTACAACGCTATATATATTTGATTGTTGCAATGTTCCTTTTCTATAGGTTTGTGGGACAGACAATAACACATACGACACATCATGCGAACTCTTCGCTACTAAATGCAACCTGGAGGGCACCAAGAGAGGACACAAACTTCATCTTGACTACACTGGGCCATGCAAATGTGAGAGTTAGCTGCTGTATAGAATATGGTTTAAACGACAACCTTTTTAGTTGAAGTATGGCGCAAGGAAAACTTATTTTACCCTGTTTCCTCTCTCTCTCTCTCTCTCTCTCTCTGTATCTCTCTCTCTCAGTCATAGCTCCATGTCTGGACACTGAACTGGTCCAGTTCCCTCTACGGATGAGGGACTGGCTGAAAAATGTGCTGCTGCAGCTCTATGAACATGACTCCATGTCTCCTGGGTTCCTCACTCCCAAACAGCGTGTTAGAGTAAGATGCATTACACAAGAGCAATATGAGAAATAAGAATTTTTAAACCTATTTTTTTAGATGTTAAGACAAATACTGTATTACTTCTGTGCTATCAATTTTTTTTGTTTTTACAAAGAATCAACCAATCAATCAATCAATCAATCAATCAATCAATCAATCAATCAATCAATCTGTCATTCAAATATGATTTGATTCATGTAAACATAGCCAACCATACAGTATATGTCGTAAACTCTTGTATACTCTCATTGTGGTATTCTGTAATCCCAGGTGAAGAAAATCTATGAGAGTGAGAGGCGTCTCCATGCTGGAGATCATCCTATTGAGCTGCTGGCCCAGGACTTTGAGAAGAACTACAACATGTACATCTACCCAGTGCACTGGCAGTTTGCCCAGATGGACCAACACCCTTCTGACAGGTACAGTTTAGAGTTTCTTCTGTGTTCAGTATAAGATTTCATATGCTCCCAAAATGTATCCAAAATTGCTTCTCAAATGCTCATACCGTGCATACTAGGGTTCGACAGATATGGGTTTTTGGAGGCTGATACCGATATTTTTACACTGAAGTCACTGATAGCTGATATTTTATGTTACTATGTTAAATTTTACCATTTTCTTGCCAAATTTCAAGTATGCAGTGTTTCCCCTAAAATTCTATTCATGGCAGGGTGGAAAAGTCTCTGAAACAACATTTAGACCATGGGACACTAAAACTCTCCCTTGAAACCCATTCCAATTGAATTCTTTTAGCTGGTCAGCAGCTCCTTAAGGCTGGGTGACCCACCCACCTATGGTAGATAAATATTATTGAACAAATAAAATATGCAAAGAATGTGAACTTAAATTCCATGTTTTACAGTCTGTTTTTATATAGCTTGGTCAGGGAGGAACCTCCATCATATCAGAAGTGGATAACAAGACGGTCCAATATCCAATATGTAATATGTAATAAAAGGCTAATATCAGCCCAATATATTAGCAAACCAATATATCAGTCTAACCCCAGTGCATGCATACAGTATATGCATTAGATAGTCAAGATACTCAAGATTTGATGCCCCTAAACCCTATGCAGATTCCTGTCCCACTCGGAGCTGGCCCCACTTCGGGTCCCTCTGGTGCCCATGGAGCACTGCACCTCCCGCTTCTTCCAGGAGTGTGACGCTGACAAGGACAAGCTAGTGTCCTTTAAGGAGTGGGTCTACTGTTTTGGTATCAAGGATGGTAAGAGTGGCGGCATGAGATCAACACAAACTTATCTAATACAAGACTGGGTGCAATTCTAACACTTTTTTTTGGTGTTTTTTTTTAGAAACTTTTACCTACTATACTTGACTTCCCTATCATTACCGTGTGCAATGACATATTTATGGTAAACAAGTCCAGCATAATCAAGGAGCCAGGAGGAGTTTCAAAAACTATGACATTGACTAGAGTCTGATTTAATAGAGATGAGTGTGTTTGAGATTTTGGACCATTTACTTTTTTTGGACCAAAAGTGTCAAAAAATCACAACAGGATTTTTTTTTTTTTTTAAATCAACTTGTTTTTAAATAAATGTCTGCATGAAATATAGTCAGAATTAGGTGGGGAATTAGGTAGTTAAGTTAATAGTTCTACAACTATGTCGTGTTTCTCAAAATGAGAAAATTGGCATGTTGATATTTTACCAGTTAAAATGAATCCCTCTTTCACCCACAACTATGCGGTGACTGACAACGTATCTCACCCAAGTAACAATGTAGGATGACACTGCAGAAAGCAGTTTCTCTTGTGGCGCTTCTGTAGTCATTATAAAGATTAGGTTGTTTGTCTTGAAAGTAAACGCAGTTATGTACAGTATATTGATAGTGTATATGTCAAGTAAAAGTAGCATTTAAGTTTTTAATGCTATTCATTTCCCCCATTTATTTTCTCCACAGAGGATATGGATGGCAACCTGCTATTCTGAGCTCCATTTTGTACCTCATCTGCTACACGGGCCTGTGGGAACTGCTCCGACAATGTTGAGACAGAAGCCTCCAAGGACAGAAGAGACAGTTATGTCCATTCAAAATGTTATAAGGCACTCTGAAAAGTACAAATGAAAGAGAATTGTTTCTCTTCCTGCAATGTTGTGATGGTGGGGGTTGCGGGTAGGGGAGGGTGGGGGATGGGGGTAATTTGTATTATTTTGTGTCAGACCAAGCTTGGACATTTGGATCTTTGTTCTGTCATCTAGACACAGCTGGAAGAGTGATTGTATTAGATGACAAGAAAGGGTTTGGTTTAGCCATTAATAATGGCTAAACAAACTTAATAGTTTTATACAGAATCTGTTTTCTGAATGCATTCCAAAAGGGGAAAAGTTTACAACAGCTCATTATAGATGGCAGTAGGAAAAGCATTGTATACTTGAGGCAAAAAAAAGATCTGTGGTATGTATGTTAGAATGATTTAGGGCAGAATGTAATTCTAAATTACTCTTTTTATCAAGCTAAAATAGATCATTTCTTATCCTTGTAGAATTTATGTGATAGCAAATGTAAAACAAAAACTGTGCCGTTTACCAGTCTGCTGAGTAGCGTGTGCTGCAAATGTTTGTCACTGCTTCTGTCTTAGGCTTTATAATAGCTCCAATTAAAGATTTATGGACATCAATGGACTTCACAATATCTTATAGAATATTTCAATGTACCTTGTTGTTGATGTTGATTATTGATGCATATGACTTGTGATTCTTTATAACCCAGAAATAAAGTTCTTGCATCATACTGGTGGACCTCAGTAGACCCTGAAGGCACTGGGATGCATCAGTTAATGCTCTAATACCAAAGTTTCATTCGGGAGTCAATTTTACTGATGCCACCATGACATCAAAAGGTGACATCTGCACCCAACAAAGCTCGGTTATGAGAATGCAACCCACTGATACATGGTTTAGGTTTGCCACATAATCCTGAATAATGGCCCTCTCTAAGGTGTAAGAAAGCAAAAAATAGAATACCAACATGGTCAAGATGATTACAGTGACTTGTTGTTTTGAGATCAAGCGCTTGACTCTGATTGGATCTTTCTTAGTGAACATGGAATCCGAGGCTCACTATAAAAGCAAAGAAGGAAGCAGCTCTTCAGCCTTCGACTGTCTGCTGTCACTGCAATAAAACATGTTTTGCATACTGTGGGTCATCTTTCAGACCTTGGCTTTTGTGGTGGAGGGTGGTGTGTCTTCAGGAAGTGGTGAGGTTGCTGGCAATGGGGGAGTGAACAATAATGGAGCAGCAGCTGGCAACAATGCCAATGCAGGGGCTCAAAATGGGGTCCCACTGAACGGCGAAGCCTTTGTAGCACAGGTAATCCAAGTTGGTGGGTCGTTTTTCATCCAGCCAGTTGGCAACCCCGTTGGCCAGGCTCCTGTGCCACAGCTAGTCCCCATTGGACCTCTCCAACAAGGTGGGGCATTTCTCGTGGGACAGGCAGGAGGAGCCAATGTGGTTCCACAGCCACAGCCGCAGGTGGCTCAGCCTACCAATGGTGGGCCAGTCACATTTTTTGCAGTGCTGCCACAGGGAAATGTCATTAGAGGCCTACAGAGTCCCTTATTGATTCCCGGACAAGTGCAGCTACTCCCAGTGAACGGACAGAACAACCAGCAACAGCCGGCCGCTGTCGGAAACGCCGCTGTCGGGAACGCAGCTGGCAGAGCGAGAGTCAAGCATTCAGTGGCGGCGCACCCAAGGAGAATACAGTCTCCGGTGACGAAGATGATGACGCCTGAGGAGGAGGAGGAATCTTCTGGGCTGGACACTGAGGAGAAGCTGACCAAATGAGACCGGAAAGCGCCCAGAAATCACATATCATTACATGATTCAGCCTTAGGTCCCGATCTCTGTTTCATCCCTAGTTGTTTATGTTTGAATGTTACCTTTATGAATCATTGTCATCATAACTAATGACCAATAAATGATTTAAGCAAATTGGTGAATCTTTGTTGAATCTTTATTTTGATGTATGATCTTGGGGAATAAAGCAGAATCCGCAGCAGCAGGGTGGAATAGTGGAATGCTGTGTGCTTTAGATCACAGGTTTGATCCCTCCAACAGCATCAAATGTCTATCAAATATGTCTATCAAAGGGTCCTGGGGCAAAACACTGAACAACAACCCGCTCCCTGGGTGCAGCTCCTGGCCTCCCCTTGAGCTCTGACTCCTCTGGTGGCATATATTTGTGTGTGAAACTGGTACAATTATGCACAAATCTCTAGTTACATTGCCTCTCACATGATGATTTGTTTCTCTAAATATCAAAAACATCCCAAACACATTAATCACATCATACTGTGGGAAGAATCAAACTGTGTGCCTCAGAATGCCTGAGGTAACAAATTCCTATTTATATTGCCTGTGACATAATGATCCTCTAAATTTCTAAAATAAATAAATGAATACAAAAATCCTAAACACATCAATCAAACCATACCGTGGGAAAACATTGAAAAAACAAATCAAATGAGTTATATTTAGAAAATGCCATTAGGTGAGCGTCATTTGTCATGACATTGAACTGCAAACAGGAAGAATACTTTTCATAGTTTGAAACCACCTGAACCACATGACAGTGTGTAATTAACATAAAGCTCCAGACTTCCACAGAGGGTGTTTACCTGGTCTGCTGCGGCTGCTCCGTCAGCAGCACAGACCTTTCCCAGACAACCTCAACACATGACGTCATTCCCAGCCGACCACACCGGGAATGAAGGTCATGGCCCGACTCACATCTTGAGAAAATGTGCTGATGAAACATGACAGCCAAAAATATGTTCCTCTATATCAGTAACAGAAATGAACACATTAAAGTGTTTCGTTGTTGATTTTATGGTCATCACGGCTGGATTGTTAGAATGTTATGCAGAGTTATATTTTTCATTATTTTATCAGTCGGCTGGTGCCAGTTGAAATTTCTGCTCAGATGTTGGGAACTTGGGAACTTCTTGAGTCTGTTATACACAAATCTGAACCCATTACCCATTACAGTTGGGCTATAACCTTGAGTTGTGCCTGGGACAAATATGTTGACATTAAGTTGCTTTATATTAGGCCTACAGCAGTGCCCAGTGCATGGTATACTACTGTTATACTGTTGCTATACTACTATTTCTATACTACTGTTATACTATTGTTCTGAAGATATGATCAACTTCTCACAACTGTTTAGGTTGTAACCTAATGCAACCTAATATTTCTCATATTAGGTTGTGTTTTAATTACAGGTAAGCATTCAGGCTTCTTGGCCTACAAGATCACTTCATAATGACGTCAGTTGTTGCTCCTGTGACCGCAGCCCACAACATTGGGATGTTTCATGCTCCTTTTTAGCCAGTATCCTTGAGAAACCTTTCCCAAGACACTGAATCATTCTGTTATTGTTTGTGGTCAATATTCAGAACAATGCTTGCTGGTTGAATAGTATAGGGAGAAGTGTCACTCAAGACAGGCAGCATATTGTGTTACAATTCTTTGGATCTCCCTGAAAAAGAAGATGTCATATATTGCAAACTCCCATGACATACAGGTGACAAATATAGTTTGTGGACAAATCAGAGTTCTCTTTTCTAATTGGCTCCCAATAATCTCTAGGACCGATAAAAGGTGCAACTAGTCCTGCTGGGCATTTAACATTTGAAGCAAGAGCAAAATAACCGAACTCTAAGGTACGTCATGTGTAATTGAGTATTTTTGTAATTATGTGATGATGTTTGTGTAATTATTATGTAATTTTGTTTAAAAATACAAGGAACAGATATTTCCTAAATAGTTTTTTCAAGTTAAATGTACCTTTGGACAAACTCAATCCCAGGTTTCAGGCTGCAAGATGAAGCTTCTTCTCCTTTCAACATTTGTAGCCACCATCCTTTATGTGAGTACAGTGAGCCAGTGTCACTTTTATGACACGCACGCACGCGCGCGCGCGCACACACACACACACACACACACCTATCCATCCAGATATCTATTCTTCATTTTTTTATTTATTAAAAAAAGAGAAAGCCTTCAAGCAACAACTAACAAGGAAATGCCTATAATTTTGTCATTTGTCATTATTGTTTCTTTAATCAATGCAGGTCAATGCAGGCAAGGTAAGAAACACTCAGACTGAATAATTTCTACCTCACATAATGTGGCTTTCAAGCCCAGTAATCCATACTGCTCCATGATGAATACAATATTCTTTCTGCCTCTGAACAGAAACAGAGACTAATGGCAGGTCTGAATGGAGGGATGGGTAATGGGATGGGAGCAAACCCCGGGATGATGGCAGGAGGCATGAACCCACCCATGGTAGCTGGTGGGGCCGGTTTCATTGGGCAGCCCCAGTTCGCTCAGGTTGGTCCATCAAATCCTCATTTTTATGAGCTCATTTCGTGTAAAAATAATAATAGTAATAATAAGTCATGCCATTTTCTCAGGGTCCAAGGGTCTCAGTTAGCTTTAAGACGTATCATTAGAGGCACAGTATGATATGAAGTAAGGTTATTATAGTCAACTAAAACTAAAACTAAATGAAAACTAGGTGCTAAAAAACATTGTCGTGAACTGAAATAAAAAAAAACAAAACTAGACTTTGTGGAAAATCTAAAACTGAACTAAAACTCTTTTCTCTACTTGTAGTAACTAACTAAGTAAAATAAAATAAAAAATGTTTTGTTTATGTGCAGGGTAAAAAAGAATGAATTTTGGCGGGATAATTTTTGGCTATTTTTGATGAACACTAACTGTGCCACAAGATGGCGCTATCCTGTAGACCGACTAGTTTGGCCCCCATCAGCACCTCTTGCATTTGGAGGAAGTGCCAGCGTTGCCAATGCCATCGCTCTTTGCACAACTCATGTTGAAAATACTTGTGAGAAAACACCAGAGTGCCATATGAGACTGTTTTGAGCTAAATGGTCTGAATTCAGTTTGCTGTTGTGTCTGCTGGTGCAACTGATTTGTGTAGCATGAAACCAAATGGTCCCAACTTTATGTTAGTTGGAGATGTACTGAAAAAATTATATGAATACATTTTTAAAATAATTATCTATTATTACACAATAGCTGTTGTAAACATGTACAAACTACCTGTTCTGAACTTCATTATCCCTGATATGAAGAATCACATTGAACTCTTGCTCTGTTTCAAAGGTTGTTCCTGGAGTTCCTGCTTATGCGATGCAGGCCCAAACCATTCCCAATATGTATCCTGTCCCTCCAGTCAATGCAGTTAGTATGATGTCAAGTCATGTTAACAACACACATTACAACACATTTGATATTGTTTCAGGCATTAGAACACCAGACAGAAAAAGATAATGTTTATTTCTTCTTTGTTTATTGACAGCTTCCTTACATGGCAGCCCCTCAAATGATGGGAATGAATCCTCTTCAACAGCCGTTCATGGTAATGGCATTTCAGTCCATATCCTTTTAACTACAGGCCTCTAGTTGGTTTGTTGAAATTTAACAAAGGGAAAGGTTGGGGGCTGAAGGATTGTTTGACTTTAAGCTATGAGTCCACCCTCCACAGGCCCACAAGATAACCCTCTCTTAATTCAAATTTACATAATTTTATTGTTGTCCCATTGCTTTACACCCTTTGATAGGGAGTTCCAGGTGGTCCAATGCAACAGCAAGGTCCTTTTCAGCCTGACCCATTCAAACGATTCAAGGTACAATCAAGCAAACAGTGTGTACGTATATATGTGTATATGAATGAAAACTACACCGGCTAATCATTGTTCTTTGAATCTGCAGCGTCAAATTATGAAACAGGCAAACTCTCTAAAGACCACTGTGGACACTCAGGTAACATGATGCAATTTACAAGCAAATAAACTGATTTAAATGGATGGGATTGCAAGTGTCATGAACATTATGCCTTCTTCATTCCCTCAGATTCCCACTCCTACTGAAACAACAACAACAACTCCCTGTAACGAAGATCATCAGGAAGATAACTGAGAAGACACCATTAACAATATATTTTGACAATATAATTTGACTACTAGTATTTTGCTGTATGTGGAATTTTATTGTTAGCGTTTTTTTCTGATATTTTTTTTGAAATAAAATATGCAGAAACCTTGTAGTTGATCTTAGTTGAAACATAAGGATCAAGTTAATTCTTTGCTTTCCAATAAAAATGCATTCTACACTAAATGAAAGTTTGTTTTTTCCCTTTGATTTTACACCAACATATTACATAACCATACAATTTGTACTAAGCTAGAATCCAAATAGGAAACGTTAATGGGTCTCTGCTGCCATCTAAAGGATAATGATTTAAATTAAAACAATACAAGAGCTGGATTTACATAGATAAAAATCATATGAACAGTTTTTGACCCTGATATGATCTTTTCATTGCTCTTTTTGACATGGAAAATCTGTTGGATATGGGGCACATCTCTGATTTAAAGACAAAGTTTCTGCCATAGACTGCATTATGAATTGAAGCACAAACAGTCTGATCTCCTGACAGAAAACAAAAACACACAGCTGTCCAGATTTCTATCGCTTTTCTCACTTTTTCTGCTGCACATCCTTAAAGGATAAGGCTGGTGTTTTTTAATGCATTGCTTACCGTCAACAAATCCTATGAAAATAACAAAATCAACAACGCGTTTGCTCTACTCCCGTTACTTTCTGACTTCCCACGTACCGTTTTTAGCCGTCAACCCGGAAGTCATTGGCTCCAATTGTAAGCTAAAAACCTTGAAATACAGCTCACAAAGACATAGTTTCAATATTAAAAATCGTTAACTGTTACCATGAAAAGTCAGGCTGTTGTAATTATTACCAAATCAAATTCAAATGGGAACAAATTCTTCATTACGCCGGGGACTATTTTCGGTGCTACGGAACTACTTTCCTGAGATCGCAAACGTGTTTACAGCCGGCTTATTAAGTTGTTTGAGGAAAAAGTCGGCTGGCCAGGGGCATCGCGATGATGAAATATGTTGCCCAGAGCAACGGCATGGCTCTTTGACGTGTTTTCAATCGTTTTTTTAATACAATGGAGTTCTATGGCTGCTGGGACATGGCTTCATTGGGCACCGGCTACATGGATGAGACTTGTTGGCAAAACAAAATCATTGCTGATTTTGTTATTTTCATAGGATTTGTTGACGGTAAGCAATGCATTAAAAAACACCAGCCTTATCCTTTAACATGAATCGAAACACATAGTCAAACCTTAAATAACCAGGATGAGATGTCAATATCAATCTGAACATGATGAACAACTTGTGAAAAATGTCTGACTATAAGCTCTTGGCTGCTGTTTTCTGTCTTGACATGCTAAACTTCTTCTTGGTCTTCAGTCTATCATTACATAGTGCTACAATTTAACTGTACTTGAGAGAACACATTGATAGTTTAGTATTATACACCAGATCCCTAAAGTAAAGATGATTGTGTTCTGGCTTGAAAAAGAACTTGACTGGACTATAAGCTATTTTATAAGCAATACATGTGGAAAACAGAGTACAATATTCAAGGGTTACTCTTGATACAAACTTGATACTCTGCATAATGTTAAAGACTTAATGCAGTCCATGTCATGATGTTTAGAGACATGACTTACTCCTAATAACATGGTTACCTATCCTATGTTGTAACTGTCTGAGTCTGATGCTGTGATACATGTCTGTCACAGTGACCACACACTGTCTGGCTGGCTTGGCGGGGGACTATAACAGCTCACATGGAGAGAATTTAAAAGGGATATGGACACAGTGAGCAGGAAAGGCACACAGAAACAGAAAAAGGCACCAGAAAAAGGTAAGACGATTTTCTAATGCTCATATTTGGTGGAAGATTTACTCTTTTTTTCTGTGTAAAAAGCTTGATAAAATGTAATGAATTAATATTGAGTTTGTATATACTATAGGACATCATGAAGCTGCAGACTGCCCTTATGTTGGTCTGCCTATTTAGGACAAGCTTCGCTCTTCCAGTGAGTTGAATCTCTCTATCACTATATATTGCTCAGAGCATAAAAAACACAACAGATAAAACAATATTTGTTATGTATGTTGCATAGGTGCAGATTGGAATTCTTGCAAGCAACAGCAATGAGGTAAATATAACTGTTTCTAGCTGTTTTTATACCTTTTATGCCGGCTGGATGCTGAGTTTGATTCTTCTTTATTCAGGAATAAAGAATATAAATTATTTCATCCAATGTTTTTGTGTGTTCAGATCCTAAGACTGAATGGACTAACTCTTGCAGCTCTTGGACAAACACAAGTACAGGTAGTGCACACAACCTTTTTTGACTCTCTGTTTTGTACCAGCGTGCTTCCAGAACAGAGTCACCACTCATCCGAGTTTCAGGATTTATCACCAAGACCATGCTTCTGCCTTCGCAAGATTCAAATGCTTTAAATGCTTTTGATGTTGCGTCAGAAAACAATCTGGAAACTGAACCAAATCCCTTCTCCCCCTCCAGGCTTCTTCAATACTGCCCCAGTATGTGCTGCAGCAGCAGCAGCCAGAGGTGCTGCTCACTCCCCAGGTGGTGAACCTGAACCCTCAAATGGCAGGTCCCTTTCTCCCCCAGGGGCCCCAGCTGCTGCTCCCCACACAGGGCAACCAGCTAACCCCTATGCTTTTCCCCAATGGCCAGCAGGAGCAGCTTGGGCCTCCCCAGGACCCCAACAGTCCTATTGTCCCTCAGCAGGCCCAGAACCCCATGCAGGTAAAACACATTGAGAATACACTGATAATTACTTTGTGTTGTCAGTGAAACTGGATATATGGAGTAATACTAAATATTTGTCTTTACTCTCTTATAGATGGTTCCACAGTACCAGTACCCCGCATATGGATTTCCTCAACAGCCGAGGATGCAGGTATGGTGAAGTCGCAACATAGCGACCTTTATGCAAATGTCAGTGTCCTCATTCAGATACTCACCTCACACTGAACTTCCTCATGCTGTGATCCACAGGCCTTCCCCTACTTCCTGCCGCCTTACGGCTATCCCCAGCAGAGGAATGTGGTGCTGCAGCCCAACAACGGTCAGGTGGTCCAGGCCCAGCAGAACCTGGAGAGAACAACTCAGAGGCCACAGCTCCCTCTGCAGGTGAGATATAAAGTTCCATGACATGAAGTAAAAGAAAGAAAATACCCAATCATCTGTGCCTGGTGTACTGTACATGGAAAACAAACAGAATACAATCTTCAATTTAAACTTTTTAAAGATATGAATAGAATAGAATAGAATCTTTTATTGTTCATAAATGGGAATTTGCTTTGTGCAGATCAGCATAGAGGGATTCAATGCACACACACACACACACACACATTCACTCAGTAAGAACCCCAACTGGTTTACTCTGGTACTCTGAATTAAGTTTAAGAGCTGATGCAGACCAAGTCATGCTGTCTAGAGACACGACTTAATGATAATAACATAGCTGCACATCTTGTGTCGTAACTGTGTGAATCCGGTGAGTCTGATGCAATGAGAAACGTCTGTCATACTGACCACACACTGTCTGGGTGGCTTGGCGGTGGACTATGACAGCTCAAATCATGTTACCCCAATCCCATAGCGCAAATGTTGGATAAGATGGTACTTTTGCCGTTCAATACTTGTAATACTTTTGAATTTGCTGCAGTATTTTTGTAATCCAATTGTACTTCATATCATCCCATTTCAGCAGGCTTCCCAGCCTAAAGTACAAACGGAAAAAGTGAGTGCACTCCATAACTATCAACTATTTTTGAGAATTTAACCAATGCACTGAGTAAGAAGGAAATTGTGCACCTGTTAAGTTAGACCTAGTTGCTGTATTATTGTGTTCTTATGGATTTGTGTGTAATTACTGTGATCTATGGCAGACATGGCCATTGGGGACACAGAAAGTGCCGACCATGCCTCCTCCTGATCACCGTGGTGACACATCTGGCCCTGGGATTGATGAGGTAGCTATGACCTCATATCATGACACCCAACTTTCAAACCCTTTACATCCACACACACACACACACACACACACACACACACACGCACAAACCTTGATATCTATTACATGATAATGATACTGTAAGAGATTTGATTATGAAATATTTCCAAAACCATTGTTAATGTTTCTCCAGGGTCACCCCAACTTCCCCTTCCTGTTTGAGCCTTAGATTTCATCTGGGAAATAAGAACAAGGTAATTAGGCAAAAGACTGATTTCATTGTGTTTGGCCAAAGCCTCTTCAGCCCATTTTCCTGCAAAATATGGAGCGCAAAATTTAATTTGTACGCAAGCATTCTTTGTACATTAAACTGAACTTGTCTTGCATTTTTCAGGAATCTGCACTTTGGCTTTGCAAGTGGTTGTCTAATAAAGAACTTTGTCAACGTAAATGCTTAAAGATTTTTATTGTGATACACAGAAATATTGCTTTCATAGGAAAATACAGAGCCACATGAATGATCTCTCAGAATATAGCACAGAACAGTGAGCAACTAATCTAATCTTGACTATAAAGTTGGTGGGTCAAACTTGTAGCTGTTGGCTTCTTCCTGAGGAGACTGTGAAACAAGAAAAACATTTATTTACATGTGTGAATAGGCAGAAAATCGATAATGGAGTAATTACACTTATTCATGTCATTCTGTTGATGTCCTCACCTTTTATACATGTCAGATGACTAACTGTATCTTTGGGACCTTATTGAACTTAACCTGAAAATGAGACAGTCATTCAAATTTGATATAGCTACACAATCTACAATAGATCTTGGGTTTAAAAGATTTGCTTGCTAGTATGATTCCAAATAATATAACATCCCAGTTCAAGACAAAAATAAATACCAAAGGTCTAAGATTATATTGCTGTACTTACCAAGTGGAAGCTTTGGACAAAAGTTGTATTGGAGTGGGGGTGGGGGGTGAGAAATAATATTTTAATTAATAATATTATATAAAATACAACGGAATTCAGCCAGGCATTTTATATATGTAAAATATAATATATAGTATATACTGTATTTGTTAGCTCTGTAAAATGACATTTACTTACAGGCATCACAAGCCCATACTCAAAGGAGATTTTGTTCTTCAAGAAAGGAAAAGATAAATATTTCAGTTATGAAGTTAGATTTTCTAAAAAAAACCATACCATGTACAAAATAAATATCATGTTAAACCTCAAACTCTAGCATGCAAAGTAATTACCGTAGCTGTGGGGTTGTAGATAAGCTTCAAATATGGCTGAAATCGAAAAAAATAAAGAAAAACAAAAACTGTCACAATGCAATTCTCTATCAAATCATGAGACTGAAAATAAAAAAAATCGACAATTACCTGAAGACCATATGATGGCATTCCAAACTGTCAAACACAAAAAAGAGTAAAAAGAGAGTTTTGAATTTGCCAACAAATATTTGATTGAAATGTATGTTTGACAAATAGCTCATATACCGCTAGTCTCTGAGGTCCATCGTGGTCTTCCTGTAAAACATACAACAAATCAAACGACTGTAATGTCTAATACTTCAGAGTGTAATCAAATCAAATCAAAGTGCAACAAGGAAAGAGGGATGGTGTAGTTGTTTATTACCTCCGGACGGGGGGGTCCTCTTCTACCCTGATATGAATGGATTGTCAGTTATTAGTATTCTTTGCTGATGGAGATACCTTTAAGGTCTTTCTTCTGCTGCTCCAGCTATGATAATACTGTGTAAACTACATGTAATAAGTTACTTACCCTTGGCAGCAGAAATACATTCTCCCCCTGTAAGATACATAGTTTAAATGATTTGAATGGAGGATCAGTGGAATCATTTCACAGCCTTGTGTAGTTTACAGCATAAAGTGAATATTTCTTTTATAAAAGCAAATGATTCATGTAATGTGTTTACCTCTTTCAGGGGTAGACCACTGACATTCTAGGGAAAAAAGCCAGTTTGTTGAAAGATTTAAATGTTTAGCTGTCCCACTGCTCTGCCATGTCATACACAGTACATACAAAACATTTTTTCATCATGGTCTTACCTGAAATGTCACATTGTCAGCCTGAAAAGGAATCAAAAGAAGGGGAAATCAGACTTTTTCTGATTTTCGTTCCATGTGACAGCCAGCAATTCTTGTAATTGTTCAGTGGTGCCTACACCATTAGGCAAGTTAGATGCACCTTCACCTAGAAATTATGGGGCAAAATTGACTTTTTGCCCCTCCACTTTTCACCCTTTTTTAAAGTAAATATTTAGTAAAAATCGAATATTTAATCTAATATTTTCAATCTAATATTTAATTAAAAACTAAGTAAAATATCTGCTCTGTCTGTTTTTAGATAGCATAGTTGCATTTGGATTGCTGCACCTCCTTTCCAACCCAAGTGGTATATTCCAACCCGCGCTAAAAATAGTCTGCACTACGCACTACAGACATGGGACGATGCGATTGTGAAGGGAGTCGAGTGACAGCAGCATAATTGCTTGAAACATGAAGCGTGAGCTAATGTTGCACAATTTATGGTCAAAGAAAATGAAAATAACAGCACAGGTGTGATTCTCTGAAGACCTTAACTGTGTAACCACCAGAGGTGAAAAGCAAAAAGTTGTGACCTAACGTTTAGCTAGCTAGCTAACAGCTGTTGTTTTTTTGAGCGAATAGGCATAGGTTGACTAACGTTCCATTTTGTATTCTGTGTGCCAAAGGTCTCTCTCTTTCTCTCTGAAACTGTGTTTAACATTTGGCAAGCTATCTAGCAAAGCTAAAGTAAGATGTTTTCAACAGATTATTTAATGATAGCTACTGTTAGCCAGTGCTTAATTTGTAAATGATGAGGTCCCGGAACACCAAGGGGTCGGTGTGGAGGGAAAAGGTTCCGGAACATATCAAGACAACAAGGGCATTGGAGGCACGGTGGTGCTCAGTACAGCCATATAGTTTACTATAGACCTAACAGCCTAAACATTACTAAATGACCAACTATATGACCTTAGAGCTCCGACTACTGGGGACCAATAACAATATTTGATTATTGCATAGGCTACATAATGCTCATTTTTACAAACCTGCCCTTCAAGTAGTAGACTAAAGATATAACTGCACTGTGCACAACATAAAAATGCCCACATAGGCTACTATGAGACAGCCTAATCATACATAAAGGAAACTGCAATGGCTTCAACCATTTACCAGAGAAATTCTGGTTAGAGTAGTTACGCATCAATATTCAATACAAATACTTTAATAGGATATCGATTTTGAATGTAGGAAATAATGTCAGCGAATAATGCAGTAAAACGTGTCGTGGTGCAGCTAGAAGTAGACCTAAATGCGACACTCAGCTGGACCGCGCTGGTTTTGAAATGCCCACATTGATGTGGCTTACAGCCCTTCACGTCAACCAATTCTCATGTTATTACCAATTATTTCTGGACACTCAACATAACATGCGCAATTGCCTGCATATTTAATTGTGGGACTTGCAGGTCCGCACTCCAAAAAATTTCTGTTTCGCAGTCATCTATGCAAATATGAATTTCGATTGTCCCAGCAGAGACCTAATAGATTACAGAATATGCTAACACGTTTACAAACTAAACAAATCATGCTTACCTTGTCTAATTTTCCAAAATAGTCCACACAGCGGACATATGGACAGCAAATTCAACTTTTAGCCATGATGCTGTCTGAAGTTTACCATAACACACTCTGCAGAGCAGCTCACTCGTGTGACGTGATTACTATGCGCTTGTTGTTACTTTCTAATAGGGTAATTGCCTGTCTTCATATGGAAATGAGACAGTTAGGTTTTTGGAAGGGAGGGGAAAGGAAAGAAGAGGCAACTATTGGGAGTATTACATGGCAGACAAAAAAAAAAACGTTTCATGCCACCAGGTGCCGGGTCCACACAAATAGGTACTGGAATGCAGGTAGTCCGAAACCTTGAGGTGCCGGATCCTGTTCTGGCAGGATCCGGCACAAATTAAGCACTGCTGTTAGCAGTGTCAGTGCAGCACAGCAACAGCAACAGGTAGGTTGCCAAAGCAAAAGGAACAGAGGAAAAAAAAGGAGAACTATGATATTCAAAATGAATTAATAACGTTTTCATGTAACTGGCTCATTTGCCAGTTTGTGCAAGCCTCTGGATTCTGTTATTTTCCAAAAAAAAGAAATGAAGCCTTTGCAGACACCTCTCCTGTATTTATAGCATCTCTAAATGAATTGGGTTCTTGAATGTAGCATTGAGAATCAAGCATCACAGTATAAAAAGTAAATGTATAAAAATATATATGTAAAATTGCAGGAAATTTATTCTGGGGGAGGTCCCCCAGACCCCACGCCCTGTTCAGATTTTGCACCCCCCTACCATCCCCACATTTACACAACGTTAGGCATGGATATCATATTGTAAAACTGCAGTGGGCCTACCTTGAATATAGGGATAAACTCTCTGTTGCCCTGAAACAAGAAAAATAATAGAATAAAAACATTGTCTATGATATTTTATTCAATTTCAGAACAATTAACATCCATTAGCTGAAATGCTTAATTTTGCAGCAGCTTACCACCACATCAGGGTGCCCTCCAAAGAAGATGCCGTCAAACAGAGCTCTATCGCCTCCTCCAGAGGGTGGGGGAGGGATCTGACCATATAAGAGTTTGATGAGGGAGACAGAGATCCCATTAATTAAGGTTTCATCTTATTTTCATCTTTGTTCTGTAAACCTTGTCTGGGGGAATAGTATCTTGTCCTTTGAGGAGAGCTTACCCTTCCATTGGGGTCTCTCATGTTGGGCCTCCCACCTCTTGGAGGCCCTCTTGGTCGCCCCCACCGCCCGCCTGGCCTACGAGGCGGCCAGGGGTCAGGATAGGCTCCAGGTTCATCAGGCATTAAGCCAAAGTCAGGAGCCTGGGGTGTAGCATGGACAAAGTTCTGTATAACTGACTTTCCATTAAGTTGTCAGGTATAGTCTGTTGCGTGCAAGTCAGTTACCAAAAGTCTATATATTGTAAAAGAGTATTCCAATCTTAATACGGCTACCAAATACTGTATGCATGGAAAATACCCTTCCATCACCCCGATCGGGAATTTGAGGAGGTCCACCAGGCTGGCGGTTGCTCCCATCAGCCCCTCCTATAGGTCGCTGGGGACCTCCATTCCCTGGTCCTCTAGAGGGTCTGTGTGGGAACCGAGGGGGCATTTCACCTGGCTAATCAAAAATATATATATATATTATTATGATTTGTCAGTTTCCAATCCATGTATTATTACAATAAACCAACTATGACAGGACTTGAAAAAACAATCTACCCATATTGGGCTGCGAGGTTCCCACCCTGGCCAATAAGGGCCAGATGGTCCAGGGTTCCCTCCATCTGCATCCGCTGGCTGGCTCCCTGTTGGGGGATATGCTCCACCATTGTCACCAGGCTTAAAAAGAAAGATACAATGAATAATTTTTAAGATACATAGATAAGCAGCAGCTCTGTAACTGCGTGTCCATTCCGGTCTTGTCCCTATTACCTTAAAGTCTGGTCTGTCTGGATCTTGTTGGGGTCCACCAAAAGGGGGGAATTGAGAGTTTCCTTGCTCCCATTGCCACCATGGATCTGGCTAGAAAAAATGAACAACAAAATCATGAATGACGAATTTAATATGTTGAACAGAGCCCATTATTTGTATTTTTAGGTCACACTCCAGTATACAGTATCTTTTATTATTAATACGTATACTCACACGAGCAGCCACTGCTGACAGGAGTAAGGCCACAATACAGAGAACTTCCATTGCTCCTCAAGAACCTGTAAGAATATTGTTGTGACTTTAACTCTAAAACATGAGTTTGGCTAGTTCATACCCTAAAATGGACCCTATAATCTCATTCAGCATGTCCTTTCCATGCACTCACCTGCTCTGTGTCAGTGTCTTTGTGTTGTCCAAGCTTTCACACATGGACACTTATATCAGACATTAGACATTGCAACATACCTACACAGTTGTCAAAACACCACCTCTGATTCATGCTTTGATGTTTGCAATACAACAATTATTACACACATTCTTGACTGATGTCTTTTTAATTGACCTTGATCCCTGGGCTTGGCAACAGTGCATTATGACAACAATGTGATTGATGGCATTGATGAATGTTGCTTTTTGTCAAATATGGAAACTGAAAACATCCTCTAATCATTATTCTAATATACATACTTATTTGAGTAGGCAAGTTAATAGTAAAAGTATCTTTTAAAACAACTAAAGGCAATAGGAGGTGCCCAGTAGAACAAAGGAATGCATGTTATCTAGGTGTTGCCTATCCACTAAGTCACTCGACTTAATCATCAGACGTAATCATCAGACCACTTAATGCCATGTTTGGTATCCGTTTTCCAATTTGGCAATACTGAGGGGTGGGGAGTAAAGAGACTGGTCCTGCATAACACTGGTATGATATTGTGTTTTCATACTAAATGGTTCCTACAGTCTGTTAATCTATAGATTAAATCTATTAAATTAAATTTGAGACAAATGCAATCAGCTACAGTACATTATTTCTGATTTTCTGATATACAGTTATCAAATAAATAGTAACAGCGTACTATCTAGATGAGGTTGATATGTCTGATTATTAGCCACACCTTTCTTTCAAATGAAAGATTTCCTAATATTAAGTAATATCATTTCCCAATAATGCTGTAAGGTAATGAGATGACGTCAGGCCCTGTAACTGTATTTAAGAAGAGCTCAACATTCAATACAACAGTACTACCTGGCTCGAGAATCTGCTGAAATTTGTGAGGACTTAACGGTAATTACATTGTTTTTTAAGTGGATATACTGTATACATTTTTCTATGTAAGGTTGGTGAATTGGTGATTTTGTTGGCATTATGGACCATATTGTTCATCTGACCAAGATTTATGTTTTTTCACAGGTAAGAGGTAACTGAAATCATGCTGAAGTTAACAATCCTGCTTGGATGCCTCCTGAGCCTCACTTTGGCTTATCCTGTGAGTCTGACACTCTCAAAGTAACTAATAATGCTCTTTTATGTATTATCCAAGCAATATCAAATTTAAAACTTGTGGATTTTCTACAGATTGAAGATGAGCAACAGCGATTTGTACGCTCAACATCCGATTCTGTCTCCAACGAGGTGTGTTCCTTCTCTATCTGATATGATTTCAATATTCAATACATTTGACTAAAAAAACCTGGGAGTATCATCTACTGTATATGTGATTCTAAATGTTTCTTATTTTCTTGTAGGGTGGTCTCTCCTTCATGACTCAACAACAGATGCTACAACTCCTTCTTGTCCTGATCCAGCAGGCTGCTACCCCGGCTCCTGCCCCTGCTCCTGCCCCGGCCCCTGCTCCTGCTCCTGCCCCAGCCCCTGCTCCTGCTCCTGCCCCGGCTCCTGCTCCCGCCCCGGCTCCTGCCCCAGCGGCACCTGCTCCCGCCCCAGCGGCACCTGCTCCTGCCCCGGCTCCTGCCCCGGCTCCTGCCCCGGCTCCCGCCCCAGCAGCACCTGCTAATGGAAAATAAAATAATTTCAACAGGGATCAAGAAATGAATGACAATCAGCAAAGTTGGTAGCCTATATATTTTTTGACATGAACTCTATTTTGTGTGAGTTTGTTTTACTGAGAGCCAACAATCTGATTTTGATTAGACTCAAGTTTATTATATCTTAAAAACAAAATGTTTTCTTCACTCTGTTTTTCAGATGAACCAGATGAATCAGATGAATTTCATGCAACCATTTCCCTTCTCCATTCCGGTGCCATTCCTGCAGCTGTTTGCTATCCCTCCTCCTTTTCCCCCTCCGCCCTTCCCAATAGGAAAATGAGACATGAACCTGGCTGACTGGGGAAATCTGACTTAGTATTCATAATAGCAACTTTACTATTTATAATGTTTATGTTGTGTATAAACATTTTCTTCAGTAACTGAAATTGAATCAATAAATCAATAAGTGAATAAGAGGATGACTTGTGTGTAGTGTTTTTATTCATTGGGGAGTCTTTCTTTCTTTCTTTCTTTCTTTCTTATGAGATGATAACCATTGACTGAAGTCATACTAATGAAAAAAGTTTGGCTCCTCTCCATTAGTAAAACTGGTTATCAGTGAGAAATGGGTGAACGCTTTTATTCTTTAATTTATAACATAAGTACAATTTAGGTCCTCATCTGAATAAATCATTACTTGTGATTCATCTAATCATGCCACATGATCCCACAGTACCTTGACTAATTGTTAATAACCAGCACCATATGGTACATGATAATAAAACATATCAGTGTGTCATTTCTCATGCAGAATCAAAAATAAAAGCAATCAAATCTTAATTTGCATAGCCACTACAAAGAGTGACCATCGATTGTCGAGGGATATTTTTAGAGGAGGCAGTGTAATGTTGAAGACCACCGCCTCTGGAACTAAATGTGCCCTTGCTTGCCTGGGAATGAATGTGTTCTCCCTACCTCATAACCCTCCCACTTCTGAAAATGAATAGTCTCCACTGATGAAAATCTTACCTTGAGTCAAAGAATAATGGTAATAACAATGGTCAGGTTGAGAGTCTGGTGGTGAAGTTTGCCTTGGTCTGAGATATGTCCATGTGCACTTCCAATCAGCTGTGTTGTAATTTTGTATTTGTCCTAATGGTGTGAAATATAATGAAATGAAATGATGTATTTGGGGGATAATCCTAAAAATTGTTGTCCACAGTGCATATAAGACCTGGAAACACTGAAGCTGTACATGATTCATGTATACTAATGTATGTTGCTTGTACACACCTCAAATGATTGTTTGCACATTTTTTGAAAAATGTACTGTTGAAATGACAGTGTCAACTTAAGTCCTTGGTTGGTAAACCACTTTTACAGACTGGATGATGTACAATTTTGAATATTTAATTATAAACTTCAGCTGATGATTTTTTTTTTTCCAAAGCAGAATAGGCCACTCTGCCACCCCCATATGATCTTACAGGGAAAGAGAAAGTTGCACACTCTTTTATAATTGTTTTGTTTATTGATACAGCAGGAGGGCAGGGAGGGTTATGGAGGTTGGGAGAATACATTCATTCCCAGGCAAGCAAGGGCACATTTAGTTCCATTTAGAGGCGGGGGTGTTCATCGTTACGCTACCTCTTCTAAAAATACCCCTTGACAATCTATGGTCACTCTGTGTAGTGGCTATGCAAATTAAAGCCTGATTGCTGTTATTTTTGATTGTAGATATAGATGTGGATGACATGAGATATGACATGCTGATATGTTTTATTATCATGTATCATGTGGTGCTGGATATTAAGACAACAAACACGCATTTAGTCATTTGGATTATTTTTTTCATTCATGATGGAACAGATACTATTTTGATGCAACACTTGGTGAAACTGGTTATTAACAATTAGTCAAGGTACTGTGGGATCATGTGGCATGACCTAAATGAGATGAATCACAAGTAATGATTTGTTCAGATGAGGACCCAAATTTTACTCAAAGTCCCAAACCAACTGTGACCTGTGAGCAGGAGATTGAGGTAGTCGACTGGTACTTGGGTACCATTCGATAACAGACTCAACTTCAAGGTAAACACTGATGCCATCTCTAAAAAAGTAAAAAAAAACGACTCAACAGGTTGGTTAGTAGTTTGACCTCCTGTCCTGCAGGTAGATATTTCAGGACTCCTAAAGTCAAATTAAATAGAATAAAGTCTTCTTTTGTCCCATCTGCAGTCTCAATTTGCATTTTATTCTTGTCTTTCATGGCGTAGAACTTTCTGCACATATGCATTTCTTTTGAACAGTGTTAGTTAGACAACACTATGCTCCTATGTGTTTAACATGTGACTCTAAAGGTTTATGCGTCACTGATCTCCTCTTGGCCACCCTCTTCTGAAACGTCTTCAGCAAAGGGCTAGGAGGAAATGTCCAGTTCTGCCACACCTTAATGGGAGTTACCTTTGGTTCTCGAGGCCCTTTCGAAGGACCTGGGTCGATGGGCCTTTTGAGCCCATTAGGCAGGCCTCTCTTATGTCATTGTCATTTAAGACAGCATTGCTGCTTGCTTTGACTTCAGCTAAGAGTGTGGGTGATTGTGTGCCCTTTCGGTCCACTCCAGCTGTCTGCCGACAAGAGGGGACCTGAGTGATGCCTCAGACAAAATCCGTCCTTCATGCCTAAGAACTTTAAGAGTTTGTTTAGGTCAAGGACGATTCAGATGGATGTGTTCTAGAGAGGCAGTCTAACCCTAACCCTAATTCCCAAACCAAGCCACAATATGGAAAGTCAGTACAGATTCAATAAAACATTGATAAAAAAGAGTCATCATAGTGCAGCTGACATTAAGTGAATTCATTTTTTGCAGAAAGAACAGGCGTTGATATAGTTTTTTACAGATGGCATCAGTGTTTACCTCAAAGTTGAGTCTGTTATCAAACGGTACCCGAGTACTTATAGCTGTCAACTACCTCAATCTCCTGATCACAGGTCACAGTTGGTTGGGGACTAGGTGGGTACGTCCTGTAATCAATAGCCATATCTTTCGTCTTTGACACATTGATACTTATATCAGACACTAGACATTGCAACATAGTTGTCAAAACACCACCTCTGATTCATGCTTTGATGTTTGCAATACAGCAATTACACATACACTTTGCTGATGTCTTTTTAATTGACCTTGATCCCTGGGCTTGGCAACAGTGCATTATGACAGCAATGTGATTGATGGCATTGATTAATAATGTTGCTTTTTGTCAAATATGGAAACTGAAAACATCCTCTAATCATTATTCTAATATACATACTTATTTGAGTAGGCAAGTTAATAGTAAAAGTATCTTTTAAAACAACTAAAGGCAATAGGAGGTGCCCAGTAGAACAAAGGAATGCATGTTATCTAGGTGTTGCCTATCGTCTGCTTAAGCCACTAAGTCACTCGACTTGTAATCATCAGACCACTTAATGCCATGTTTGGTATCCGTTTTCCAATTTGGCAATACTGAGGGGTGGGGAGTAAAGAGACTGGTCCTGCATAACACTGGTATGGTATTGTGTTTTCATACTAAATGGTTCCTACAGTCTGTTAATCTATAGATGAAATCTATTAAATTAAATTTGAGACAAATGCAATCACCTATAGTACATTATTTCTGATATAAACTATCAAATAAATAGTAACAGCGTACTATCTAGATGAGGTTGATATGTCTGATTATTAGCCACACCTTTCTTTCAAATGAAAGATTTCCTAATATTAAGTAATATCATTTTCCCAATAATGCTGTAAGGTAATGAGATGACGTCAGGCCCTGTAACTGTATTTAAGAAGAGCTCAACATTCAATACAACAGTACTACCTGGCTCGAGAATCTGCTGAAATTTGTGAGAACTTAACGGTAATTACATTGTTTCTTGAGTATACAGTATATGCAGTATTCTATGTAAGGTTGGTGAAATGGTGATTTTGTTGGCATTATGGACCATATTGTTCATCTGACCAGACTTGATCTATTTTTTTTCAACAGGTAAGAGGTAACTGAAATCATGCTGAAGATAATCCTGCTTGGATGCCTCCTGAGCCTCACTTTGGCTTATCCTGTGAGTCTGACACTCTCAAAGTAACTAATAATGCTCATTTATGTATTATCCAAGCAATATCAAATTTACAAATTGTGGATTTTCTACAGATGGAAGATGAGCAACAGCGATTTGTACGCTCAACATCCGATTCTGTCTCCAACGAGGTGTGTTCCTTCTCTATATGATTTCAATATTTAATACAACTGACTGCCTTTTGGAAAAGCCTTGGAGGATCATCTACTGTATATGTGACTCTAAATGTTTCTTATTTTCTTCTAGAAAAGTAGTCAGTCCTTCATTCAACAGCTGCTACAGCTCCTTTTTAGGCTGCGGCAGCAGGCTCCGGCACCGGCTCCGGCTCCGGCTCCGGCTCCAGCTCCGGCTCCGGCTCCGGCTCCTGCCCCGGCTCCTGCCCCGGCTCCGGCTCCTGCCCCGGCTCCTGCCCCGGCTGCTCCTCCAAAATAAAGGAATTTCATCAGGGATCAAGAAATCAATGACAGTCAGCATGGTTGGCATATATTTTTGACATGAGATCTACTTTGTGTCACTTGTCATGTTTTACTGAGACCCTAGAATCTGATTGTTTTCTTTTTTTCAATTATCCATTACTATCTTAACCAGAATCCTTCCACAATCCACACTGTAGTGCAAATCAACATGTGGATCAAAACCACTTTGTACTCTGTATTATCTGCTGAATAAACTTCACAAATGAAAAAGTCAAAATGACTAATTGTTTGTTTTTTTAAGATCCAGTACTACATGAGATATCAATCACAATATGAAAATCACATTAGCATGTCATATCTGATATTACACAACATGTAGAAACAAACATAGAAACAAAAATAATAATAAAATAGATAGATAGATAAATAGATAGATAAATAGATAGATAGCTTTTTTGAGCATCTATAGATGCAGTCAAATAAAATAAGAGTCAAGTTTATCATGTGTATAGAAGTTCCAAAAGCATAATACAACAACATAAAGAAGTGCCCATGAATCATATCCAGTTTCAACACCACTTCACCGTTTCCCAACTCCACTGAGCTTAGGTCTTGGTCTTGTGAAGAGTGGTCAGGGTAAGCCACCAAATACATTGTTTCATCATATTCCTCACCATTAACAGAAATACAAAATTACAACCCCTTTGACAGCTGATTGGATGACCGAGGACTAAAAATGTCTTTAAGAAGTGCAGCTGCCCATATGCAGGAGCACTGCAAAATTCTGCATTAGACAATCAACTTGACCATTATTATTTAACCATTATTCTTTGACTCAAGGTAAGATTTTTTCCTTGGGTGGTTATTCAGTTTCAAAAATAATGCAGTTGAATTAACGACTGAATTTGCCCCCTCTTTTTATTTTTCTCTACATAGGATTCAAACGTATTTCAGCTATGAAACTGCTGGTTTTGATTTTGTGCTTCATTGTGCTGTGTTCCTCCTTTCCTGTAAGTATTTCAAGTCAACAATAACAACAACACCCAGAGCCAACAAATTCTGTAATTGCTATGGTTGTATTATGTTGAATGTTGCTTACACTCAGTTCAGATCTGTCCAAAGAGTTTATGACATGAAATCATTAATTTCTAAAGGTATCTGAGGAGAGGGAACGAGTCAAACGCTCAGATGATAGTGATGAGGTCAGTATCTGGACACAAAATAATCACATAAAGTGTCCTATGCAATCAACATTCCTTAAAAACAAAATGTTTTCTTCACTCTGTTTTTCAGATGAACCAGATGAATCAGATGAACTTCATGCAACCATTTCCCTTCCCCATTCCGGTGCCATTCATGCGGCCGTTTGCTATCCCTCCTCCTTTTCCCCCTCCACCCTTCCCAATAGGAAAATGAAACAGGAGCCTGGCTGACTAGGGAAATCTGACTTACTATTTATAATAGCATCCTTACTATTTATAATGTTTATATTGTCTATAAACATTATCTTCAATCAGTCTGAAATTTCATCAATAAATCAATAAGTGGATGACTTTTATGTTGTGTTTTTATTCTTTCTTTCTTTCTTTTCCTTTTTTCTTTCTTTCTTTCTCTCTTTCTCTCTTTCTGGCATTGGCAACCATTGACGCAACCATTATGGTTGCATCTCTGGTTTTAAAAATGACATTTCCATTGTCAGAAGCTGTGATTGTGGGCAAATGTGATCTAAGTCATACTAAGGGATAAAGTTTGACTCCTCACCATTAAAAAAACTGGTTATCAGTGACAGATGAGAAATGGGTGAACGTTTTTAATCTCTCATTTCTAACATAAGTACAATTTGGGTCCTCATCAGAACATAGCCTACGAGTACAACAGACTTACGTTTAGTTATTCCCTGGACCCCTGTTCCCTCTCAAATTGTGTGGACACAGCGCTTGAACCGCTGTGTGGGTCTTCTTTTATGTAGACTATCTAGTAGGAACACCGCTGAGGAGGATAGTCTCCTACGTATAGGTGTTAATGGATGCCTCCTCAAACATAAGGTAGTGTTTCTGGCTGACCCATCCTCCCACCCCCCACCCCAGAAGGAGCCCAGGTTAATGACTAAACATACGATTTGATCTTTGTCAACGCAGCATCCCAGAAATCTATGTTTGGAATTTTTGCACCATTCATTCTTGCAGTGGAACCTTCAAAAGACACTATATCCAAGAATGATAGCAGCCATTCCCGCTTGGACAAGGTATGGGGGGGGGGGGCGGGGGGTTGAGGGGGGTTGACCTCATGTTGAGGGACATGGACATAGGTTAATGACTAAACATACGATTTGATCTTTGTCAACGCAGCATCCCAGAAATCTATGTTTGGAATTTTTGCACCATTCATTCTTGCAGTGGAACCTTCAAAAGACACTATATCCAAGAATGATAGCAGCCATTCCCGCTTGGACAAGGTATGGGGGGGGGGGGGGGGGGGGGGGGTTGGGGTTGAGGGGGGTTGACCTCATGTTGAGGGGCGGGCCCCTGATGGACAAGTGGAGATTGCACCCCTATATTGTGAGTCTGATCTGGAGCCTGTTCGGGAGACTAGAAGTGAATCGGTTTGCCATGAAGCAAAACACTCCTGCTCCTGCTCCGGCTCCGGCTCCGGCTCTGGCTGCTCCCCCTAAATAAAAAAATGTCACCAGGGATCAAGAAATCAGTGACAATCAGCATGGTTGGCATATATTTTCGTCATGAGATCTACTTTGTGTCAGTTGTCATGTTTTACCCAAGAGAATAAACTTCACAAATGAAAAAGTCAAAATGAGTAATTGTTTGTTTTCTTAAGATCCAGTACTACATGAAATAGTAACCATAATAAGAAAATCACATTAGCGTGTCATATCTGATATTACACAAAATTTAGAAACAAACATAAACAAAAATAAGATAGATAGATAGATAGCTTTTTTGAGCATCTATAGATGCAGTCAAATAAAATAAGAGTCAAGTTTATCATGTTTATATTAGTCCAAAAGCAACCATTTCCCTTCCCCATTCCGGTGCCGTTCCTGTGGCCGTTTGCTATCCCTCCTCCTATTCCCCCTCTGCCCTATAGGAAAATGAAAATACGTTCCTCCACCACGAATTAAATTACGTCCCAAAGGTTGATTAACAGTTAAGTTTAGGCAAGTAAAACAAATTTGGTTAAATTTAGGCAAGTAAAACAAGTTTGGTTAAGGTTAGGGTTACGGTTAAGTTTAGGCAAGTAAAACGAATTTGGTTAAATTTAGGCAAGTAAAACAAGTTTGGTTAAGGTTAGCGTTAAGGTTAGGTCATGGTTAAATAAGAAAAGCGTTCCCTAAATGAAAATGTGACTTACGGTTGAAATGTCCTTTCTAAACGCTGGGAATCAAACCAAGCTTCTAAGGCAAACTTATACGCCCATCCACCACCCCTGACCACAACACCCTTACCCAGCAAACAAGCCCTTTTGGGGCCCATGTGGGGCCACTGTGGGCTGAAAATTGGGCCCCTTGTGGGCTGCCCACAGTGGGCCCATATCAGCCGTGAAATGGTAGGCACGTGTGGGGCCCAATGTTTGGGGCCCTACTGACCACCGTGCTACTTCAATGTCACACTACTTCCTGTTTATAGTCGTGTGTCCTTCATGTGAAGGACCGTTTCAAGCCAGGTCTGACTTTATACGTCATACGTCATATTTACCCCATCATCCCTTATGCTCCCCCTTGTGCCGTCCGATTGCAGGGTGCTGGTTACCTCACTGTCCCTAGAATAAAGAAAAAAGCAGGCAGTAGAGTGTTCTCCTACCGAGCTCCCTATCTCTGGAATCAGCTACCTCTTCCCATCAGGGAGGCAAATTCTATAGAAATTTTCAAATCCAAACTCAAAACCTATTTATTCTAAGTCATATGGCCTACCATAGCACTGTCTAGCTTGGGATCGACACAGCCTCTCCTCCTATCCCTTAGCTTAGACAGTATTAACATATGAATCTGCCATTGGGTTGCCTGGTTACTGCATGTCTACTCACTGCTGCTGTCTGTATGAGTGTGTATGTGGCTGAAGCTGTCTGAGTATGTGTGTTGTGTTTGCATGGCTGTGTGTGTGTGTGTGTGTGTGGCTGGGGTGGGGGGGGGGGGTGGGGAGGAGGGGTGGGGGGGGGGGGGGTGGGATCCCTCTTTGACTTGGCCCGCCCAAGTTTTCTTCTATGTTTTTTTCCTGTTTTTTTCCTAACAAAGTTTTCTTGCAAGTTTGGAAGTTTTCTTGGACTGTTATGTCTTGCTAAAGTCTGCTTTTTGTGTGTCTCTTGCTTTTCCTGATGTTTGTCCTATATCATTCTGTTCTATGGTTGATTGTTGATCAGTTAGACCTAGTTAGGCTTATTCTCTGAATGTTGAGACATACATGTGATAAAGAGCTACATAAAAAAACAAACTTGAACTTGAACTTGCCTTGAGCAATAGTTAGTAACCAGTTTCACCACATGTCATAACGTAATCGTAATGTATATCGTAACATATCAGTTCCATCATAAATGAAAAGAAAATTATCCAAATGACTAAATGCATGTTTGGTTTCTTACTATCCAGCACCACACCATGTTCCTCATCTAATTTAAATCTAGTTGTTGCAGCTGAGAATTTTGAGCACCTGCATGTTATGTCTGCCAAACAAAGTGTTATAATTCAATATTCAAAATGATACATCATCCAGTCTGTAAAAGTGGTTTCATTTTGACAACCAAGGACTTAAGTTGGCACTATCATTTTAAAAGCACAATTTTCTGTGCAATCAGTCATTTTAAGAGGTGTGTACAAGCAACGTAAACCAGTGTACATGAATCATATCCAGTCAACACCGCTTCACTGTTTCCCAACAGCAATGAGATTAGTTCTCTAGGTCTTGCATGCACTGTGGACAACAATTTTTAGGATTATCCCCCAAATACATAATTTCATCATATTTCACACCATTAGGACAAATACAAAATGACAACACCTTTGATAGCTGATTGGACGACTGAGGGCAGACATTTTCTTTAAAAAGTGTACATGGACATATCTCAGACCAAGGCAAACTTCACCACCAGACTCTCAACGTGACAACATTACCATTATTCTTTGACTCAAGGTAGGATTTTCATCAGTGGAGACTATTCATTTTCAGAATTGCAGGCTTCAGCTCATACAAATGAATTAACTGCTCAATTTTTTTCTTCTGCTGTAGAGAGAATTCTAGTGTGCTTCAGCTATGAAACTGCTGGTCCTGGCTACGTGCTTCATAGCACTAAGTTCCTCCTTCCCTGTAAGTTTCCATGTCAACAAATATTCATAGCCAACCATGTCTTATAGGTTCTGTAATTAACAGGGTTGTATTAGGTTGAATGTTGCTTACATTGCTTATAATATGAAAATTGTTAATTTCTAAAGGTGTCTGAGGAGAAGGACCGAGACAAACGCTCAGACAGTTATGAGGTCAGCTGGGCACAAGATTTTCTTACCTACAAAAAATTCTACCTATTGATTCTAATACTCTATTCTGTACTCCACTCTTTTGTGAAAAAGAAAATGTTTTCTTCACACTGTTTTCCAGATGCGCCGATTTTATGGAGGTTATATGCAACCTCAGTTCCCATCATTCTACCCCAGCAATCAACCCAACCAAGCTTTGATGGCGTTACTGCCATTCCTGTTGGCAAGTCTTGCCAATTCTGCCGCTCCTGCTCCGGCTCCTGCTCCGGCTCCGGCTCCTGCTCCGGCTCCTGCTCCTGCCCCGGCTCCGGCTCCTGCCCCAGCTCCGGCTCCTGCTCCTGCTCCTGCTCCTGCTCCTGCAGCAAAATGAAATGGGAAAATGGCAGACTGGGAAAATCAGACTTCAAAACTTGTTTAGACTTTGTAAAGTTTATTTCATGTTAAGATGTTAGATAAAATGTGACTTCTGTAACTGAAATTGAAAAATACATCAGTGAAAATAAATCAATAAATGTATAAAAGTATGTTGTTGTTTTTCTCCCTTTTTTCATCCCTTATTTCACTCCACACTCCCTTATGCCTGTAGGCGTGTACAGGATTGATGAACACAGTAAGGGTCTCTCTCTCTCTCTCTCTCTCTCTAACACAGATATGATCATTGTTTTACAGTGCTTACAATTTTAAATTATAAATTTTTCCATTATACTGTAACTGCAAACTACTGCATTTGCCATGACAATGCTGAGCCCTTATGTTTACACTCAGACGTTACAGCAGTGTAGTTTTGGCAGGAAATGGGAAATAATCTTAAAAAATTCTTCCCAAGCAGAAATAAAGGAACCAAAGAGTCCCTAGCTTTGCGAAGATGGCAGGGGGGTTGAGTGCACATGTGCAAATGCTTATGTAACTCAGCTGTCAACCAATCAGCTGCAAATGCTCAGTCTGTCTGTTCACTCTGCTCACTTAAAGTCCAGGAAGTCCTGAGGAGTGATAGCTCTCTCTTACTATGAATCTCAGAGGGATCTCTGTTAGTGGAACAAGATGGAAGACGCCTTGATATGCAAAACAATCAGTATGTATCTTATACCAAACCACATATTAGATCATGCTGAAATAAGTCTTAAATCTTAATCATATAATTTCCCATGCCTTAGTTCTTGTCTTTATGTACTTTAGTTCTAGGTTTTTTTTATCCTGCCAAGACATGCCCAAGGTGGGTACTGAATCAGTCTAATTGTGTTCTAACTTTTTGCTGTTCTAAAAAATGTTTGCTTTGTGCAAAGCTAACTTTTATTCATGTTTTATGTACACAGAGATACCCAAACCTGTTCTGAACCTGCACCATAACTTTTCTGAGATATACAAAGGGGAAACTGTAACACTCAGATGCAACATACAGGCAGGAAGAGTGACAGACTGGGAGTACAGATGGTTTCAGGACGGAGATCTTCACGAGCCAATTTTCTCCTCTAATGAGAATGAGTACACAGACAGCCTCTTTAACAACAGTGTGAAGGTCTATGTTGAATTTATGCTGGAGGGTAAAAATACAGGAAATTTCAGCTGCATGGGTGTACGGAAGAGCGACATGCAGCAGTCCCATGTGAGCGATCCAATTGAGCTAACTGTTCACAGTGAGTTTATCATTGCTTTGTTTTGACTCATTCATTGCATGCGAATCTGGAAATAGTTTTGAAAATTACACTTTCATCACCGGTGCTGCAGTGTTGGGGAAATGTGGTTTAAGTCCTAGTAAAGGGTAAATGATGTTTCCTCTACATTAGCGATACCGTACACTGACCTGACTGCATCTCCTTCACGGTGGCTGAGGGTTAGAGACTCAGTCACCCTGAGCTGTGAAGTTGACCGTTCATCAAAAGGTTGGAAGTACTACTGGTACAGGGCCGTCCCCTACAAAGACGGGTTACCCTCATCATCGATAAAGTCCCTCTCTATGGAGATGCTGCCAGGCAGCCAGCATGGGGCTGGCGGCTCACTGTCCTTCAGCCCTGTCGGTCTGAATCACATAAAAGCATATGTGTGTAGAGCTGGGAGAGGAGATCCAGCATATTACACCAGGTACAGCATACCTCAGCTTCTTTGGGTGTCAGGTGAGTTGATCTGAGTTCCTGCTCCTAAGACACAGTTATACACATACACACACACACACACACACACACACACACACACACACACACACACACACAGTAATCCATCCCCTACTCCCACCCTCAGGTTCATCTCCATCAGCCACTTTGAGAGTCAGTCCTAATAGAGTGCAGCATTTCGACAATGATGCTTACTCAGTGAGCTGCGAGGGACATGGGAATTCCACCGGATGGAAAGTGAAAAGATTCACATGGAGCAAAGGCAAGTCAGAGTGTGGAACTGGCTGGGGAACAGTGATGGGATCCTCTTGCTACATCAACACATCCACTTATGATTCTATTGAAGCCATCTACTGGTGTCAGTCTGACTCAGGAGAATACAGCGATGCTGCGAACATCTCTCAGACGAGTAAGTGCAATCTCTGAAAAAACACCCTAACAAATAACACCTCACCAAATACACAGAAGAGGTGGCCATAGCTTTTATTTCAATATTACTGGTTGTAATAGTATTGATGATGTGTTGTGCAGCGAAACCTGTGATTCTAGAGAGCCCCATCCTGCCAGTGACTGAAGGAAACTCTGTGAAGCTGGGCTGTAGATATGTGACACCGCCCTCTGACCTCGGAGCTGGGTTCTACAGATACGACTCGCTCATCAGCAGTGAGAGAACAGGCGAGATGATCATCCAAAGTGTGTCCCGGTCAGACGAGGGCAGCTACAGGTGTGAACACCCTGTCCTAGGAGAATCGCGATCAAGCTGGTTATCAGTGAGAGGTGAGAAATGGAGGAACTCTTCTAATTGCTGGTACAGTAATTGGTACAGTGACTTCAAGCCACATCATCCCACAGTCCTTTCGCCAAGCAAAATGTAAAAATGAACATGAATTTGTGCCCCAGTCTCACTCATTCACAAATGGTTTATATAGTGACCTTATAGGTTCATCACAACAAACGCAATTCCCAAGCTTACTCTTCTCTAACCTTACTCTGAATATTTGTGTCATCCATACTCAAACCTTAGCCCCTCATATTGTAGTTTTTTTTTAGCTCATTACTGTAAAATACATTTGTCATCATTATTATTATTGGAAGTGAATATTTCACTGAAACGTGTTGCACAGGATTTTCTTTTCAGACTGTGATTGCAGGTACTGTGCAACTGAACACCCACTATATAATCATAGGCAGGGCAGGGTGAATAGTTATGTTTCCACATTTCCTGCCCCGACCATTATCAGTCATAAACAACAATACTGAGCCCCCTCTGACACTCCTAAATGAGATTTGGCATGGTTTGATATAGCACAGGCCCAAAAATACGTGTGTCAATCTAAAGCATCTGTCATTATTTCTCCAAAATCATTCATTACTTTCCTCTTTTAGCTTCCTCTGTGTCTCATCACCTATCACAAGCTTCGATCACCTGGCTGCTGTATGCTTTACAAATGATGTGTCATTTCAACCAGCCATGAAATGATACAAAGTGATGAGTAAGTACTCCAATGTTTAACTTGGAATTAATCTAACCCTCATGACAGGAGCGCAAATGTCATAAATATCACAACATTTATGATTTTATTCCCCTCCACAGCAGTCTCATCTAAAGAAGATGAGGGACCAGAATCCTGCAGTGTTTTGCCAATGGAGCGTCTGAGTTTTCAGTAGTGTAAAATGCAAGCTAGGCATAGGCAACTCTATTTTTCAGGATAGTGAAATCTGTAATGTAATGCAAAAACAACTAAAAGAATGCGAAAGAGTTGGTAAGTGGGTTATTAGTAAATTGATATTACCATAAAATGCAAGGCTTTTATTAATCTGGGTATAAAATGCTGATGTTGCCTTTCTGCTGATATACTTTTCCACACACAGTAGCATATTCTTTTACTGAATGTAAAAACTGAATGCATATCTGTTCTTGGATCTGCGTGTGTGGGATATTTGAAGAGAAATTTGATAATTTTAACATTAGCACCACCAAAAAATACTTTGAAAACAGTGCAGTTTGCACTGCTTAAAATGCACAAACACGGAGATCTACTTAATACACACACCTTTGCCTTCATAAAATGGCCACCATCCATTAATTCGGCAGCACTTTTCAGATCTCCTCTAATAAGGACTCAGCTGCTATGATATGCAGCATGAATTTATTGTAGTAGAGCATCAAAAATCTTACATATGGATAAACATGTATTGCATGGACAGACGAGGGAGAAAAGTATCATAAGCTAAGTAACATTAGTTAGAGCTAGATAGAAAATTAGCTAATTGTTTTGCTCTGTTTTTGCTTTCCCAATGCTATTAACCAGAACTACTGATGGTTGTGTTATGTTTTCAGTTCAATGAACTACGTTTGAAGATGACACCAAGCCAGCGTTCAAACACTGGCAAGAATTACCATAGCATCTGGTGTGCTGCCAAGACTTCCTTACAGGCTATTGATGGATAAATTGATAGATGAATACCAATTCCATTGAGGCAAAGTAAAGGTAAAATCAAGGATTATAATCCACATTTGGAACAACAGCAGCCTTTAAATAACTTTTACAAGCCCACTTATATGGCTTCAGTGGCTTGCAAATTAATTTCTGTGTATTAACAAATGTTGCAACATGGCCATTGCTTGAGTCATTTTGATCTTCCAGGTTTGTGCTCCTACTCAAGAAGATTGCTGTATGTGGTTACTTTTTAGCGGGTTAGATTCTCAGGCGCACTGTAGGACCTTAAAGTAACGATCCGTGACATTTTCATATCAATAAATTTCCATTTTGCTACTCTCTATTGCTGACTGATATAACACAATTGTGATTCAACCTGTAGGCCTACCATGTTCATGAAAGCTTTTATATTTGCTACATTTGCTTTTCTGAACATCACGTTTCAGTAGCTGTTTCTAAGTGTTGTGCCCAAATTTGCTTCCCTTAAAAATGTGTTTCTTCTGGCAGAGATGAAAATAACGTAATTTGAAATGTTATGGATTGCTTTCATATTGCTGGCTTTTTAAACGGTAAAGGAACATTTTAAAAACAATTTCATGGGATTACAAAGAAAGAAAATAGCCTATTGAAAGTAACTGACCTAGTTGCCTCATAATAAATGGAGATCAGACGGAGGTTGTCAGGCTGTACTCTATTTGTAATTTTTCCCATGATAATTACCTTGTGCAGTGGCAAAACAACAACACACACTGAGCCAAAAAAAAAAAAAAAATCTCATGGATTACCACTTTAATTTTTACTAGCTTTATCATTTACTGTCAGCTATGTGACCCCTGTGTAACTGAATATGCTACATATAAGGCGTCTGAAAACTGTACACACTGAAGCCTATTGCCCAGATTGTCATTATGTGCCTGCTGTTTTATGTGCATGCATGTGTTAAGTGTCTGTGTGTGTTTGTAGGTGTGAGCGTGCTTGGATACTGTTGAGTATATCCTTGATTGTTGTGATTTTGTTCAAATGGAAAATAAAAACATAAACATTTTTATCATAAAGAGATAATTTTGCGATATCAATCTAGTCTCCCTAGATCTGGAGTATAAGCCTTCATTGCTTGATATATTATGCATGCAAAATTATACAAAGAAAAATAAAGCTACCTTTTTTTGATTCTTTAGAGTATAACATTGTTGTACTATCTGCTGTGATACAAGGCTCCATTACAACTGATTAAATTCTACTGTTCAAACCATGGTCCTCTGTCTGCTTTATATTTGGGTTTTCATATCAGTGTTGGTCTTCAGACCTTTTTATCTGTCTAGGATGGGAAATGAAAACCATTTAAATCTCAGGATAGTCAAAGACAAAATATGTGAACGGTAGTAACAATATTCCATGACTGCTCTCAAGGAAATAAAAGAGACTACCACAGTAAACAAGATGATTACAACATGAGGAAGGTGTTTGGAAAGGATTAAGCAAGTATTGCTTTGCCTGTGGAAATATGGCAGTAATTTGTTTTGCAAGTCACCCACATAGACTTGAAATTCACCTCCAAATGTAACTGTAACTGAAAAATGTGTGTGTGTGTGTGTGTGTGTGTACATATCGCTGTACTAATTGGGCTTAGTGGTTAATTCAGCTAAACACTCGGCATGTGTCAGGATTAGGAACAGCGTGTGAACTTTTAAGTTACAAAAAAACACAATTGACTTGGGCAATGTAATTGTGTTCACGCCTGTTTTGGTTCTGTCTGCGGAGGTTGCCATGAGACTAACCACATCTGAGATGAAGTAACATGTTGAAAGCTGGAGAGCAGGAATACTAGCCATGTAGTCCTACCATTCAACAGCTAATGGAGCTTTCCTAAAGGACCAGCTTGAAGGTACAGTACATAAACTGATATTTATTATCAAGCTGTTTACATTGATATTCTATCATTGGTTTGCTGAGGACATTAGTACCACTAGCACTACTAACTATCAAAGGATTTGTGTTTCAGATTCAAGTACATGATGAATTTCATTCTTCTGATAATTTTCTTCTTCATCAATTGCCCTATGGCTGTAAGTACAAAAGAACCAAAACCTACTTCAGTTTTTTTTTGTAATTTGTTGAAATTTGAAAGTTTTTTTTTTTGTTATTATTATTATTTTTGTATTATTGTTATTATTATTTCTGAGTTATTTGTATCTTTGATCTTGATCTCTTCAGCTAACACAGAAACCAACCAACCATTTTTTTTCTTGCAGACTTCCAGTCATCACTTCCACAGCAGTGACTCTGACAGCGAGGAGGTAAGAACAAAATCATTCCCTTAATTTGTCAAGAAATTGCAAACCTCACAATAGATTGATGATTTTTAAATCTCGTTGCAGAGATTCTATCCTTACCCAACATTTCCTTGGCTTCGGCCAAGACCGGTGCCTCCCTGGCCTTCCTTCCCTTTCTGGCCTCTGTTTCCTGGTGTGCGGCCAGCTCCTGCTCCTGCTCCAGCTCCAGCTCCAGCTCCAGCTCCAGCTCCAGCTCCAGCTCCTGCTCCTGCTCCAGCTCCAACTCCTGCTCCAGCTCCAACTCCTGCTCCAGCTCCAACTCCTGCTCCAGCTCCAACTCCTGCTCCGGGCCCGGTCCCACAGCCCACCCCCCGAGGAGATAATGGATAAACCGTATTGATCTCAGTGCAAGAACAGCAGAAACACTCCAAGTCAATCAGCTTGAATTCTCCAAGAACAGAGTGGGTATTCAGTGAAGATTTATGGAAAAATATATGTGTTTTGCTGTGTGTGGCAACTGAATTTCACTCTGGGATAAATAAAGTATCTATCTATCTATCTATCTATCTATCTAATTGTGTCAGTTGCAAAATGAAAAATGTGTTTATCCAAGTTCTACATGTCAGCACGTTGAACTGCTGTTTGTTGTTTTTTAATTGGAATGTTGTATTCGTTTGCATGTTTTCAGTATTGGTTTGGAACTATTGGAACTATTCCACATTCTTGTGTATGTTACTGCTGACTGATTTCTAATTTTCATATTTCTTTTGTTTTAATCACTATGTGTTTTTTAAACTCTTTATCATATGATACGATGCACTGGTCAATACGATATCTTGACTTTGAACATGTAAAATTGAAATAGGCACTGAGTCAGGGTGTAATTATGAGTTTATCCAAGGCTGGTGTGTGGAAGGTGGTGGAGACACCTGTGGGAAGATGCTGACGGCACGCCAGCGTAATATCCACTGAGTGGGCACACACACCCCACTATCCCTGCATGAACAGCTTAAGCAAGGGATCAGCCTTGAGTCTGTAATGCCTGGGTTTCTGGTTCATCAGTGAAGTCTGCTGAACTGTATAGTTACCGTGACTCAGCCGCTATAGACTGCTATTCCCTTTCATTGCATTGCACTGTTTGCTGTGAGCCAGTCCACTCCTCTTCGTTGCTTTTATTGACAGAACTTATGACAAAAAATATGCACTGCTGCCTTAACATTGTTATATCAAAAAGTATGGTTTTCATCTGCCATTATTAAACAGCTAAATCACAGTTCTGTCATGGATTATGGCAGTGCCAAGTCACTGGTTTATGCACAGTTACTGATCATGAATGTATCTTTCTTTTCCTAGTTTTGGCTTGTTATTGTGTTGCTGGTGTTTAGGACACTGTAAATAAATAGAAACTGGCAAACTTTATCAACTAATTTAAGTAAAACTAAACCAACCAAACCACACACATGAACTATGCATTCTATCAGCCTTTGTACGGGCAGAGATGGGCAATATTTTAATTAAATGTTTTTTAAATATGTATTTAATTACCTTTGCGTATTTTAGGATTTGTTTTTGGAATGGCAAGAGTTAAGAAAATAAGATGTAATTGGTATAAAGATTTTTGTGGAGGCAGTATTGTTGTATATTAAAATATTCAAATTTCAATATTTTTATGTCCTGCCACCATGGTACATGGTATGCAGGACATTATGTCATCATAGTGGCGTCTTTCTGTCTGTCTGTCTGTCTGTGTGTCTGTCTGTCTGTCTGTCTGTCTGTCTGTCTGTCTGTCTGTGTGTCTGTGTGTCTGTCTGTCTGTCTGTCTGTGTGTCTGTCTGTCTGTCTGTCTGTCTGTCTGTCTGTCTGTCTGTGTGTCTGTGTGTCTGTCTGTCTGTCTGTCTGTCTGTGTGTCTGTGTGTCTGTCTGTCTGTCTGTCTTTCTGTCTGTCTGTCTGTCTGTGTGTCTGTCTGTTTGTCTGTGTGTCTGTCTGTCTGTCTGTCTGTCTGTGTGTCTCTCTGTCTGTCTGTCTGTCTGTCTGTCTGTCTTTCTGTCTGTCTGTCTGTCTGTCTGTGTGTCTGTCTGTCTGTCTGTCTGTCTGTCTTTCTGTCTGTCTGTCTGTCTGTGTGTCTGTCTGTTTGTCTGTCTGTCTGTCTGTCTGTCTGTCTGTCTGTCTGTCTGTCTGTCTGTCTGTGTGTCTGTGTGTCTGTCTGTCTGTCTGTCTGTCTGTGTGTCTGTGTGTCTGTCTGTCTGTCTGTCTTTCTGTCTGTCTGTCTGTCTGTGTGTCTGTCTGTTTGTCTGTCTGTCTGTCTGTCTGTCTGTCTGTCTGTCTGTCTGTGTGTCTGTGTGTCTGTCTGTCTGTCTGTCTGTCTGTCTGTCTGTCTGTCTGTGTGTCTGTCTGTCTGTCTGTCTGTCTGTCTGTCTGTCTGTCTGTAGACACATTCTAGTGAACACAATAACTCAAGAACAATACATGATAGAAACTTTCTACTTTCACCACAGGTTCCCCCTATAGAGGAGATGACCTGAATAGATTCTGGAGCACCTTGTTTGCGTACATTTGCATATTAATGAGGGGAAGATTTTCTTGAAACTACTATAACTTTAGGATACTGAGTTCATTTTAATACTAAGTTTTATGGGAAGGCTATTTGAAGAGGAATTTGTGGTAAATGAAAATACAAGCACTGTTTTTTTTTTCCTCAAAAAGTCATTTCAGTAGAATATATTCATAGCCATATAGGCCTGAGGGTGTTTCAGCAAAACACAACTGTCTTTAAATAGTAAAACAATCACTATCAATATCAATATCAATTGATATCAATACTATCAATAGGTTTTGTGTTCTATATGCCAAACCAATTAATCTTGTCAATTATGATGTTATCCGAGACTGTAAACAAGTGACTTGTAACATTTTCCTACTTCACACCTTTTGTCGTCTCAATCTATCTTTTTTTACAGGCTTGTAAATGGTGTTGATAAGAGATTAGAGGTGTTGTCTGTACCCATGACAGCCACAGAAAAACACTTATATATATTCCTGGTGCAAGGGGTAGGATGGGTCGGCCAGGATGGAGTATCTGTATTAGCCCTGTGATGGACTGGTGACCTGTCTAGGGTGTTTCCCTGCCTCCCAGTGGATGCTGGGATAAGCTCCAGCCCCCGTAACCCTGAAGCAGAATAAGTAGATAAGGAAAATTAATGAAGTATTGTGTAATTTGTAACAAGATACATCTTGATGCTTTTTTTCTCCATCTCTGCCTACAGGTACGGTACTGGGAAAACTAGTTGCCTTTAAGAGAAGTGCAATTAAAATTAGCATGGAACAACATTCAATAACCAATGATAGAAAGCTTGTTACATAGTGGATTGATGTCAGGGATAAAACGGGAAACTTACAGCCAAAAGGGCCCATATGCCCTGGTGGTTTCCCCCACAGAGGAGCAAGAGCACCTTCTCCATCCACAACCTTAAAACCCCCAGCTCTGCCACAAATCTACAAGCATTCTTTGATGAGAAGAAGATACTTTATGCCAGTATTTTTATGTTTTTTGCCTCCAGATTGAGTCTGCCCCCTGGTGCTCTGGTGTCACCCCTGCACGGTCAGGCTGAGCAGACATGAATGTTTCAGCAAAACCTAACCAGCAGTGGCACCACTCAGTGACGAGGTCATAGGTTTGCCCAACCCTGTGTCTGGGTTTTAGGTTGGTGAGACAGATGCGGTACATGCATGAGTGTGCACATGCATGAGTACCACCCACACACGCCTTATTTTATGATTATATCTCACCATAATTAGGATGTGTTTGTTGTTGATTGCTTCTTGTGGTACATCAACTTGATTACCTTCACCATTAAATCTTGAAAGTGGTACATGAGGCTACTTTGCGGTGTTTTGTTCTTATCGTTACCTGCTTTGTTGTTTCTTAGTCTTTCACAGTTCCTGATTTATTTTTGGTTCATATTTTTCAAATCTCTGGCCTTAGTGGCCTCCAACTGTACACCTCTCAATTTAGTGGCTTTGCATTCTATGCCTATTTTCTACCATTCTCTAATGGACCAATTTTTTCTTCTCAGGTTTCCTGCGCAGTTGTCATATTTGGGTTGACCATAATTACAATAGTGAGATAATGACACATCAGCCACACCTAATGCTACAGTGATAACAGGAAAACCGCTAGCCCTAGGTTCTTTATGTATTTGTTTATGCATCTTTTCTAGACATCACAGCATTATAATTAAATGAAAATAGACAGTTTAGGGCAATCAATGGATTGTCTGTGGTTTCCACCTCATTGCTTAATTCACACCAGAAGATGAGTCTGATTTTGCCTGTTTTTCTGTTGTCTGATTGGTTGCTTCTCTTCATGAGCAGTGCATAAGTCACTGTCCCCTGGCACACAGTTTCATTTGATTTAAGCACTTCTAAGGCAGATTTTTTGAAGGCTTTCATTGATTCTGTGGAAACCGATTCAAAACGTTATTGATTTGGTGAAGGTTTTGGAGATGATTGTAGCAATTATACTGTCCTGTCTTGCCATAACGGCATCTGCAATACCAGTAAGTAGCCAGATTTATTTAGATTTATTTTTTCACTGTTTATTCTCTGTATGCCTGGAAATAATATTTAAAATGTTATTTTCTGTCTTTTTTTTAAATCTCAATTTTGTAATTTGTTCACAGTAATTCAAAAAGTGGACACTCATTCTGTGATATCTGCTGTGACTCTGATAACTTTGGGATATTTTCAGGTAAATCCCAATATAGTTCCTCCACTGCCAGCACAAGGAGGGGCCCTTCCACCTCAAAGACTTCCATCTTTGGAGACTATAAACCAGAAACCTGAGGCTCAGGCACTGGCCCCGATTCAACCCAGCGTGCAGCAACCCCAGCCTGGACTCCCTCAGCAGCAGCAGCCGGGACCCCAGGGTGGCCCCCAGTTCCTGCCCCCCCTGCAACACCATCCCTGGTCCCCACAGGGGGGCAGTCCAATGATCTTTCCCCTCCAGCCAAACATCCACGGACATCAGCTCACTCACCAGCCACCACAGCACCAGCAGCCTATGGTATTAAAAAAAAACCAAAACACTGCAATAAACAAAACACTATATTTAACTCCTATTTAACACTTTTTCATAAATTTCTTTCCTTAATTTGTTTCTTAATTTCTTTCCCCCTTTTCCTTAAAAATGATGTTAGCACTACTACTACTACTACTACTACTACCAATAATAACAATTAAATACTACTACTACTACTACTATTACTACTACTACTACTACTAATAATAATATTAATAATAATGATGATGATAATAATGATGACAGCAATAATGATAATGATGATAAATCCCAGAGGGACTGTTCAGTGAGTCAGAAAGCAACTGAATTTATGTTTGTGTCTGCTGTTTTCAGGTTTTCCCTTCTTATGGATACTACCCTGTGTTCCCACCAATGCAAAGGAATCATCCGGTGAGACATTATTGACAAACACACTGTATGTCTAGTCTGAAACAGACTTCCATGCACTGCAAACAAATAATACTGGTGTATTGAAAAAGATAAAAACATGGTTCCCATCCAAAACTCCACGTAATTTAATTAGTCAACTTGAAAGATTTTGCCAGAGGGAGTTCTTTCGCACTTAATGGTAGGGATTTATTTTCCCTTAGGAAATGCTGTCAAAATATAAAGCATCTGAAAGTCTTTCATAAGAGACACTTGTTGGGGAAACAAAGACGTCAGAACTTTCCCAAGCACTTTGTCTCAATCTGATATGTTACTTGATTTATGACTCTGAGACCGAAACTCAGAGACTGGAAAAAATCACGCTGTATTGCCTTGCAAGTGATTTATTGTGAGTGTATAATGTAATTCAATTGCTTTGTGTTGAATTAACTCATGTTTGGAGTTGGGAGGGAAATTGTTCAAGGACATTACGTTAATTTTTCTTGTCTAATTGCACAAAGTGCTAAAATGTAGAATTTTTCAAATTATTATTTTTTTTGTCTTTCTAGTTCTCCCCATACGGATACCCAATGATTTTCCAGGCGCCTCTCCCACAAATTCCAGCAAATCAACCACCAACTGGTCCAGTGGCACCTGTAGAAACACCCTCAGGACCTGTTGCTGCAGGAAACGCACCTCCACCCACACAGCAGCAACAGGTATCTAGCAGCAGTGCTCATTTAATGGGGTGGAGAATGCACAGGATGACTAGAGCGCCTATGTAAATTATAGAGCTGCAATTAAGATTGTATCATACTCATACTGTCTGATTCTCATCCACAGAATCCTCAAATCGTATACATGTTTCAGCCGCCAATGGTAAATATATATTGTTTGGAAGTGAATATTAACATAATTAATCTGTTTTATCTGGTTGAACCATTTTTGTCTGATGAGGTTTCATTTGATACTGTCTCTCTGTGCTAGAACTCTCCACTTGGCGGTCTTAGTTCGGAGGAACTGGAGGTAAACCAGACAAGATCTTTATCTGTCTATCACGTTGTCAAAACAATGAACTCAGTGAACTCAATGATCCCAGTTACACAGAGACTGTTATTTCTCTCCCTGCTTGCACTCCCTCACCTCCTGTCTTCCCACCTTTTCTCTCTCCGTTCCAGATGGCAGCTAGGATGGGTCGGGTGGGTGTGTACATGCCCACAATCCACACAAACATGCCTGCAGAAGCACCCAAACTTGTGCTCCCGCCCGCTGGGCCTGTGCCCGTCAACCCCGGACTCCCTACCTTTAACCTGCCATCACCAGGCGTCCCACCCACGACGGGGATCTCATCAGGTGGTGTCCCACCAACACAGGGAGTCCATCCTGGGTTAATGCCCGTTCCCGGGACGCTCCCTGAGGCTAACAATGTGCCTGCAGGTCTGGGGAGACCGGCGCAGGACACAGCCACTGCCCAAGCACCGGTTCAACCCAACCACCAACCATATAACCCATTGTTTCTGGCTACTCCTCCTCCACTCTTCAAACAGAGAGAATCCTTCCCTGCTGAGGCTGCAGCCACCAACAGTGTTGCTAATGGTGGCATGAATAGTGTCATCCATCCCTGAGAGATACCCCATAACATGCTGCAAAGGGATAGACTAAATAAATGAACTGATGCAAAACATAAATTAACAATGTATCAGTGAGGTGTTGCATGGGTATCTGGTATTATTTTTGTTATAATAAGTTTTACTGAGTATTTAACAGAGTGTAAACATTTTGTTATATTACCACAATTGTGTGTTTTTCTAAATAATGTAAAATAAAAATCAAAGAACAAACCTGAACTGTTGCTCTCTTTTATCTCATGTACAGCCACTACTCAAATCCATTTCTTTATGATTTTAGATTCAATAGAATAATTTCATTTCAAAGCCACCACATTTTAATAGGCTGAATTCAATTACATGGCGCTTAATTGGCACTTTTTCTTTCACTTCCTGTCTTGTACAAGTGGTCAGTGAGCAGCTGCCCTGGCACAATCCTTCCTGCAAACATAACACTAAATCAGTACATATAAACGAAATGCACAGCCCCCTTTTTTTGTAACTGCGTTCCATAAAGTTGGAGAAAAAAAAAATTGAGACAGGTGTGAACCTCCATTAACTGACCCTGTCAAAGAATTACAATTTCAATTCAACTCAAATGCCTTTGATGTTATTAACTCTGAATAAGTGTTATTCTACTAATAACACTATAATGACAGTATCAAGAGTGGTTCTTAACCAGTGTGCTGAGTCCTTTTCCTCCTAGTTAATAGAGTTTGGGGTGAGTATGTTTACTCGCCCTCTTTTAAGTGTCAAGCAGTCGATAATTTGGTGTTTGGAATTTAGCTGTTCCTCTGAAGCAGTATAGACTAGGGGAGACCAGGACATATTGTCACACTTTTTACTCACTGGTGTATTTCTCAGCAGTGCCTTACTACTGAGAACCAATATAACAACCACATAGCTTGACTAAACCATTCAAATGCATTATCAGGTTGTAGCTGACCCTTGATTTTATGTGTCACAATGTATAATCATTTCCTTCCTTTATAAATTCCTTATAGATTCCTTTGTTATAAAAAAAAAAAAAAGAAACACTGAGATTTTCATTATTTACATTCAGGTATCAAAATTGTTTTTATGTTAGAGTGTTTTGACTTAGACTGTTGTAATCAACATAGGTGACCTCTTAATAAGAAAGTAAACATTTGTGTAATTGGACTATTGGCTCTAAAATATTTCGTTTCAGAAATATAGCGACTGAGACAACTTACCCACGTGACAACTTACCCCGCTGTCCCCTACTGTAGTATTGTGTTTTATAAAGAAAAATCACCTAAACTATCCAGCCTATGAAACATCATAATGAAAAAACACAACTACCCCCCATGCTAAAGAGATGATGACCAGTGATCACATTTTCTAACACTTTCTAGCACTATACCAGTACCAAGAATATTTCACTTTACAGTAACACTTCACTTTTGATGTGAAACTCTAATGGTTTATAATTGGTTCAAATAAAAGCATATCAGTTCAAAGAAGCTCTTATAACAGGCCTGTGTCTTTTCATGAAGGAAATCAGAAATTAGACAACCATAATATAATCTCCTTATTCATTTTGACCTATAATTAAATATGTGACAGTGCATCTAGTGTTGTATTCTACCTGGTCTGTGGCAAAAAGTATTACGTTTATGTGATACAGCTATTTAGTAATGGTCACCTAAATTAACTAAATCTGTTATCACTATTGTGGTAAAGTTAGTTTTGAAAGCCAGTAGTTTTTCTTTACTTTTTTCTCTTGAGACATCAGCCTCCCTTCATGCACAGCCACAGGTGATTTCATTGGGTTTTGAGATGTTGTAAGGAGACACCTGATAAAACACAGGATGGAGGTACCAATCGTGATTAATCTACATTTGGAGCCAAAAATTTATTTTGAGATTTCTTACAGAGATATTAAATAGCTGTCAAAGCACATGTTAAAACAGGCCTTGGCTTTTCTCCAACACCTGTCAAAGATTTGATCATCCTTTTGTTTCGGCAGCAAATAAATAGGAGCAGATCTCTCTCCAGGCATCACACTGCTTCTCAACAACCTTCCAGGACTCCTGTGGTGCTAAAAAGGGAAAGGTAATGTAGAACAACTGATATCTAACTGCAATCCTTAAGGAAAACCTTTTTAAATTATGCTATATTATGCTATATGTAAGACTAACAAATCATGCAACTCTGTTTGACAGCTTCATTCAAAATGAAATTCTTCCTGCTGGCCGTCTGCATCCTTGGGACTGCTATATGCGCCCCTGTAAGGAAAATCGTAATCTATCTCTAATATATTTGTTCTTCAGATTTCTCTCACATGTATGTTTACGTATACAACACCAGAATATGAAATACTGTACAACTTACAAAAAAAAAAGATTAGTGTTATTTTTAAACTGAGTTGTGTTTAATTGAATTCACAGTATTTTTCTTAACACCCTTTACAGCAGCAGATGTTCGTGGAGTTTGACTTCCATCATGCCCCGGCTCAGGTAACACACGCTCAGCTGATATATCATGACACACACACCACAGAACACACAGCTACAGTATAATGCAAGTGACTGACAGTTTGACAGACAATTTCCCGTAATGTAGTGGACAATAAAGATTTGTCTATCTATCTATCTATCTATCTATCTATCTATCTATCTATCTATCTATCTATCTATCTATCTACCACTGGCAAAGCACCTTTGACATATAGCTTTATTATTATCAGATCATGACTGCTGATAATCCCACTGTCTGTACCTGTAGATGGTCCTTTTTACTTATAGTTTGTAACTGTCATTGTGTCCCATGCCCATGTGAAGAAAGCATTAATTGTGTTGATATGATCTTTACAGGCAGCCCAGGCTGCTCCTGCTGGAGCCCCAGTTGGAAGTCTGGAAGTGGTAAGCGAGCTAAATTATTATTATCATTTGTAGACATTTTCATCCAAAGATCACTCTTTTCTATCATCATAATCTTAATATATTTGCGTTTCACAGCTCCTCCCAGTCGACGCCCAGAGACAGCCTGCTGGGGGACCTGTGAGTTTTAATACAGTAGAAGATCATATGTGCATATGGGATTTGACAAAAGCCTTTATTTAAAAGTATAATGGAAGCCTGCACTGCACCAACTGAATGAAACATGATTAATAACGTATAGACTCCAACAAAGCAGTTTATATTCATGTATCAGAGTTGTCTTTTCAGGGATTATATGTAAGGTACTGTAGTTTGAAAAGGTTGTGTGTGTGTGTTTGTGTGTGTGTGTGTGTGTGTCCATCGACAGGTCCGTGGTTTCATCAAGCAGGAAATCCCCCAGCCCAACGGCTTAGAGAGCAAGGAGGTGGTAAGTGACTGCAGATTTCCATTTCTCCGGCTCAGTAAGTGATTGTAAGGACTTACTGTATGAGGACAGCCTGCCTAATTACATGCTCAGTATGAACTCATTGTCTCTTCTCTCTCCACATCTCCTTCAGTTCTACCCCTTTGGTTTCAATGAGCCTGCTGCTGCTGCTGCTCCCGTTGCTCCCGTTGTACCCGTTGCACCCGTTGCACCCGTTGCACCCGTTGTCCCCGTTGTCCCCGTTGTCCCTATTGCAGCTGTCGCCCCTGTAAGAATTACGTTTTTTAAGTACTCACATGTCAGCTGACAAGTAATCTGAAATACGTGAGCATCACAATAGTGTTTAGTTTAGAAAGGCACACATTATGATAAAAGGAAAAAATAACAGTCACATAAATTATCAAAACATTGTGAGATAAAAAGACATTTCAGCACATAGACAGGTAAAAACTGCACCAAAATATGAGCAAGTATATATATATATATATACTGTATATATATGTATATATGCGCACACACATACACAAAAGAAGGTGGAAAAATAAGGCCACAGAAAGAGTAAGAATGACTATTGATTTGTTAAGTTTATTGTAGGATCAATAAGATCTGGATCAATAAGATTTGACCATATGGATGCGTGTATTGATTGACCCTGTGCCTTGAACGATCGTGGCAGATAAGGTGTGTGAGCTAGTGAGAACTTGAAATGGAAGTGAGGGCAACAGGTTCATTCCAATAAAGAGTGTTGTGTCAGAGAAACAGTCCTCCAGCTATTACTGCTGAGAGACTGTGCTTACTGCTGATTGGCTCATTGGAAAGCTCTGTCATTGCAGGCTCCCAAGGGTGACGATGATGATGAGGAGGATGATTAGAAAAAACGTGAGTCAGCATGGTCTACACACACGCGCATTCATGCATACCCACACACACACACACACACACACACACACACACACACAGTACTTCAGAATGATTAACGGCATAATTCATTATTTCAAAAAGATGTTATATCAAAAAATAATTTCTGAATCCACATCAGAGCATCGTTAGTTCTGTTCCTGGGTGGATGATAGTATTCCTTTGAAAACAAATATTGACTATTTTGTCATTATAAGAACAGTACAGATGTGTTTGTGTCACTTATTTTTATTTGTGCTGTTTCCTATTCAGGTGACCGATGCCTTAAGACCGACCGTATCCCGGTGTGGAAGATGTCCTGCCAACACTGCTTTTAGTTTCCCAAAGTAGGCTGTTCTTGGGGGAAATGGTACTATGCTTTGTTGTATGACGTTTCCCCCCCCCCAGTTTTTAGCTACTGCCTTTCCCCTTGTTTTGTGTGTCAAGTTTGTTATCAGTAAGCTTGGTAATAAACATAATGAACTTATTCACTGAGTTTCAATTGTGCTGTTTACTTTAAATGAATATTGTTTGACGGGGATGAGAAAGTCACTTTCATAAAGTAATTAATTATAGATTACTGAGAACCTGCTTAAATGTGATCTCAATCCACTTTAATATTCAGGTAGTGGTAGTAGTACATAGTAGTATATAACTAGTGTATAACTTTCAGCTACTTGTGGATTTCTTTGCGTCCAAAATCTATAGAATATACAATTAAACAAACAATTGAATCAGTTTACACACTGTATCATTTGTAACCATAACCACAAACATGTTTTTTCAAGATATGCAAATTCAAGGTAATTATAAACATTATAAAAAAATCATTTTTTTCTCCTAAATTTTAAATTTTTTCCTGAGAAATCCAAGATGCCATCACCTATTTATTTCACAAGTATGTGTAATCTGATTACTGTGTTATTAAAAAAAAAAAAGCAGCTGTAATGAATTACATTTACATTTTTGTAGTCAGATTACTATAATCTCAGTGCAAGTCAAGTCAAGTCAATATTGCCCTTTATCACAAGCTCTCAAAGGGCTTACATACAGTAGCATATACAGTACTATATCATATACATATCATTTTCCATACTACATATACATATACATCATATACTGTATGTCTCAAAGGTCTTCACATTCAGTATACCGTAGTTGCAGTAATCCGTTACTCCCCAACCCCACTATTTGAATACTTCTCTCTAAGTTCACATTTTATAAGATTTCCTATACAAGCTAAACACACACATACCCAGGCAGACAATATTTGAAGCTTATGCAAGCTTCAACCTGAAGTTACTTTGCTTTTGGATCAGTTAAGCCTGTTATTCATTTGAACAAGAACTTTTGGAGTTTTTTATCTTTATCTACATACAGTACTTTTATCCTCAGTGGGTACATGCCAGTTGCCTGGATAGACTTGTCTTGGTAAATTTGTTCTGCTCTGCTATTGTCACAGTTGAGGTGTGGACAGAGAATAGGTTATTTTAAGATGACTGGAAAACATTTCTACATTTACAACAGAAATGGACATAATATTACTATTTCTGGTATATATGCCAGAATACTGCAGTCTTGCAGCTGCAATAAAAATCAATGAAAATACTGTATGTCATGAACGGCAGAATGAGGGGCGAGTGGTGTGAAGGTGTGTGCTGTGCTAGACAGTGTAATCAACCGTAGTCTGCTATTACACAGAAAGTGGATCTGACTACTGGTCATTTACTAAAGCTCAAGACTAGACACCCATACCTACTCATTGGGTAACATCTTCTCTGATTGGATGTGAGATGGACTGGCACCCTATAAAAGCCCAGGTATCTCTGTGGAAAATATTCTGAACTGACGGTCATCTCCTTCATCCACACCATCCTCATCATCTTCATACTCTGTGCTTCAGAGAAGGTGAGTTACCAAGAACTTCAAAATAAGTTCATGCATGCTTTTCCAACGGGATAGTAAAAATCCATTTTGAGTTTCATTGCATTTTCAAATGTACTGTTATTGAAACTGTCTGTAGGTCTTCAATTCTGAAAAAATGCAACTTGCCATCCTGTGCCTCTGTCTGGCCAGCACAGTCTCTGCTGCACCAGTAAGTCTGAAACATAGACAAAGGCTCTCTCATGTCTTGGGGAGGTTTTTTTTTTTTCAGATGGGGCAATTTAAAAAAAAAAAAACATTTGATCTAACCATGTCTGTTTTTGTTCTAATATTTCTTTCTTCATCTGCAGTCTTTCTTTCATTACCTGCCTCATTATAGAGGTCTCAGACAACCAGCACCACCCACACAGGTAATAACTCATACTGTGGGTTGTTTAACTGTTGCTCTGTCTCCCTTACTTTCCTACATGCAAAATGAAGAAGATGCATAACATCCTCTTAAGAAAAGGTCCACATTGGAACAGACATGCAGCATTAAAGAAAGACTGCATTGTCTATTAACTATTGGCTATATATACAGTATTCTACTTGAGTATAATCTAGGATCTTACTTCCATTCAGGTGAATAATGCTTACCCAGGTCAACCTCAACCGCAAACTGCAGTTCCCGCCCCCATCAGCATGGAATTAGTATGTCACACTCTTCTTCTCTCCATATGATCTTTCCCTGTAATTCACTGGCAATCCAGTAAGGTGCAGTGTTTATGCGACGGTCTACTTTCCTCTTGCTGTTAACACTGAATGATGTCATGCATACATTGATGGATATTTTGTGCTTTTCTATGGAGGTGTTCCCCCACACATTCACTGGCGGTGCCGCAGGTGGACCGATGCCTGCACCGGTAAGCATACACACGCCACACTTTCCAGGAACATCCTCCTCTTTGACAAATTAGACTTCAAAAAAATCCCCCTTTTCATTCACTTTCATTTCTCTTTCTTTCCCTCTCAAGGGTTCCTTTCCCTCTCATGGGTTCATCAAATATTCCATACCTCAGGCTCCTGGTAGACAGAGTGTGGAAGTTGTAAGTGTTGCTTCTCTTTTTTCCCCCCTTAAGATTACAGGCATCATTGTGGCTTTGTGGCTGAAAAGCACAATCTCTTCAATTATTGCTCATGACAGCATGATTGGCACAACTTGTTGAATCATGACTTATTACTGACTACACCAAATTATAAACTAGAAGAAAGATTGTTCTTGACTCAGTGCAATTACTGTCATGTCTTACTTTTGTAAGACTTTTGTTTACTTCACATTACAACTCTTTGATATTTTTGTGTTCTTGTCTTTTCACATTTCAAGTACTACCCATATGACTTCACACAGCAAAAGGTAAACATTTCACTTTGAGATAGAAAATAATGCATGATGCAAATATGAATTGACTACTGTATCATTTTCGTTGACACAGTAATGAGTGAAGCTACTTACTTTTGTTTCAGATGATGCCAATCCCTCCTCTGCCGCAGATTCCAAACGTAAGACACGGCACATTTTATATCCTTATGTGACCTATTACTCTTTTTTTTGGAGGAAACGTGTTATTCACTGTCCTTTGTTGTGTTTTCACAGCTTTTCCCATTTGAATATGCTCCTCAAAATGTGCCCCAGCAAAACCCCAATGTGAGAAAAACAAAAAATATAATCTCAAAGTGTTTTGAAGATGTTTAGATGGACTCCTTGTTTGTGTTTCTTTCACTGTTCTCTTCTGAAGCTGTTGACTGTTTTTCAGATGCTCGCTTTTGATGCCAATCCTCCTCAATCCCAGGATCCTATGCAACCAGCTCAGCAGGACCAGCCCACGCAGACAAGCCAGGTACTCATCAAATCCCATATATTAACTTAAATATGTTTAGAAGAATTCAATCTCACTTATACAGAGAACTAATGCATGTACAGATATATAGTACAGCATTTGGAAATGAACTCCTCATATGTACACTGTAGCGACTATATGTGAAATGAATAATATATTGTTTTGAAATATTTCTTTGTCTTTGCAGGTGCCAGTGAATGCATGAAGGAGAAATGGAAAGGAGGCAAGACGATTCCCTCAAGGCTAACATCTGGGCAAAAGGATTAGCACTTAATGTCTTTTTCTCTATTTTTTAAAGCTAAGCAAACAAAGAAGATGAAAAAAAGCAACCTTTTTAATTAACCTTTCTAATTAGCATACTGATGGAGTTATCTAGTAGACCAAATTATGGCAAGATTACCTGTGCAGCATGAAACATTAGTCTGAATCAGCCTGAAGAATTGCCTGCTTCCCTCAATAGTCTTGATAGATTGAACCTATTGTAGATCTGTTGACTCCCTCATCTTTTTCAATGTTATACAGTCAGTTTTCAATATTAGAGAGGAACTGCAGCACTGTGTAATGTTAGGTATGTAAGAAAATGTTCTGCATATCTTCATTCATTTTGAATGTCTCACTTAAATGTCCTTTTCTTAGTGAATTAAAATCTACATTTTCAAGCAATTTGGGGTTTTTTGTACTTTTTGTTTATATTTGATCAAATAGAAATGGACAAAATACTTGGTGACTTGTTTCAATACAAAGGTGTTTCTCCAGTGTATAATGATATATTCACTCTTACTGAATACCATGGAAATATTAGAATAGACAGAAACTGACAATTGCCTCTGTGATAAATAAGGAGTAATAATAATCAGTGAAGACTCTGACCACTTCAGACTACCTGTATGGGGAATATACTGTATATGTATCACGCATAGATATATATTATAATTACACTGCATATAATTTGGCGTACTGGTTGAGCAAACTTCCCGTCAGTGGGATGTGACGGTCTCACAGCAGACAGATAAAGCTGCTGGTCTAATCATCCTTTTCCTCATCCTCTGCCCCGGGGACTCGGGCCTGTAGCGACAGGCCTTCACATCAGCACTTCTTTACACTCTATACTCTCTTAAAAGAAAGACATATCGACAGGCGCCATACTCTCTATTTATGACTGTCTCCCCATCTCAGGTTCTCTCGCCTGGAGCTTCGAATCATATACATTTCTCAAATGTATCACCCACAGTTAGAGCAGCTTTAAAAGAAAGAACCTGGCTTGGCACAACTACAATGGTTTTTGTCCTGCACTTCCCCCAAGATGCACACACACACACACACACACACACACACACATGGAGACACTACTGGTCTGGATGGAAGAAGAGAGAAGGCAACATGGCTGGGGAAAATAAGCCATACAAGAGGTTAATGTCAAAACCTATTTTTTTACATCTTCTTTGTGAATTTATACACATAACTGCTATATTATGAATGGTTTTAATTCCTAAACTTTTCACCAGATGTTCATCACTCAGTATTTAAAAAGTATGGATGATGGCATCTTCTATTAGAGTAGGTGTAACATTTTCCCAAGGCTGGATATCACATTTTGGAATAAAAGTGCTTGTATGTTGCCTTGCATGGCCTCTGACAAATAAATCAAAACACACCTGCCTGAGAAAGATCCAAGCTGTTGACTCATTCTTTATTTTTATTTGTATTTAATTATTTTCCAAGGTCAAAGGGACTTAAATGTCTGACTGAAACATGATAAGCCCTCACTATCAACTGAAGAGCAAGTAAAAAATGTGACTAAAAACCATTGTGTTTGTCAATGTTTCATATGGCTATATATTAAATGTTGGGTTTACTACTGGATTCAATGATTCATTGTTCTTCATCCAACAGTTTCAGTATGCTGTTAAATGTGCAAGTCATGCACATTTCACACCGCAAATAAACAGTCTTGATAATTCAAATATGCATATTCTTATAAATGTATTGATTCAGTAGGTGATGAGGTGAACTTCTTTTGACAAGCATGGGGAAATTATGTTGCTGCAGCAGCAACAGTAATAGGATTCAGCAAGGAAGAATAAAATAGAACATAAGCACATAAACAGAATATAAAATAAGTACTAAAACAGCAGAAATAATAGAAACATAAATTAGTAAAACAGTAAAAGCAATAAAATAGAATATAAACAATTGTGGGGTTATGTAAACATATGCTGTAAGAGTGGGAAGTTTGGGAAAGAGCATTGATTACTAACGTATGGATTTACTTACAGTTACTTACAGATGTTACCAGTCTTGATTGCTTATTTAAATATGGATTACTAAATATGAAATAAGTGATGTATATATACTGTAAGTATAAGTAAGAAAAAGTATATTTTTAGTAAAACATGTTTAGTAAAATATATGTACATACAGTATAAAAAGTTTGTATAATTATGCACAATTATGAGAATGTATGAACACTTCTATAAAGAAATAATCAATATGTATACAGTTTGAAATAGTGGAACCATTATGAAAATGTCGTAATATGCAGAATATAAATATCACAACATGAATCTGAGGAAGATATGTGAATTTACAGCAATATACATGATGTGTAAATGTTCATCATATTCACATTGACAATCTCCAGAAAGCCACACATCTGTACAGAAAGTGCTTTGGATAGAACCAGAATGTTGTGATGTAATACTATAACAATAACAATATTTTAAGCCAACCTTCTTTATTGTTGGATCAAGAGCAGGCCTGTTTCATCTTTCTAAAAATAAATGCCTGTTTTTCTTACTGTGAATCAAAGCATGAGCAATTTTCTTTAAGTTGGCATAAAATTAAAGGCATTCTGTGGCAAATAAGGTTTTATCTTTACATCCCCTGCTCTCTCTCCTCTTTTTTCAGTGTAGCAGACAAAGGAAAAATGTCACCGGGTGCCAAGACAATAATAACGTTAAACATTTTGGAGGACTTATGAAGAGATTGCTATCTTATCTGTGCTGAAATTCATTACCTCAGCATATTCGTGCTGAGGAATGTCTAGAATACAGTTTTGAAGATTACGGTGTTACTCGTTTATTATCTGGAACCGCAGTATGAACATAACAAATCTACCACCGACGTTCAAAATCACCATTGAGATGTACAGCGCACAACAAACAAGGATGTGTGAAAACCCAGACGCCACTGAAAAATGTGTGTGTGTGTGTGTGTGTGTGTGTGTGCATAACAATAGGAGGAAAAGCATGGTCAAGTGTCTGTACTCTAGTCTGCTGAGGTGTGCTGCTTCCAGTCGCTGTCATCAATATCTAATCATTATTAATATTTGAAGTAATTGAATAGATTGCGCTCCAGTGTATTTATCAAGGCCACAGTTTTCAGTCAGACTTGATTTAACTTGATGATCTTTATAAGTGTTTAGAAGTCTGACACTGTTATCTGATTGAACACTTTCAAGTCAAAGTGAGAGGCGCTGTTCAGTTATTACCACCAGGTTTATGCCAATGTCAGCTTCATGCTCTCTTGTGTTTTTTTTTCAAAGTTTGGGTTTAGGGCAATTAAGAGGGGCATGTGTGCTAAGCATACTTGCACAACATGTAATTAAACATAAGAGGGGCATAAAACCTACATGTCTTTTTCAGTTTTGAAGAGTAAGGACATTTCTCCAAACATCAGAGGTTTGCATGTTTTGCTGGATGCGAGCATGTGATTGGCTGTCACAGGTTGTTCAAGAGTATAAATGGCATCCATCTGAGAGAGGGAGTTAATCACTTTCTCTCCTCTGAACGACAGATCTTCAGCTGCTCCTGCCACAGGGAAACAGGTGAGATGGAATTTGATATGGGAACAAATGAGATTTGCTTAGAAATATAGTCCTGCAGATAGGTGTTACAGCCAATTATGTTCATAGATGTTTTATTTACCCTTAAACTGAATAATAACTAATGACAGATTCTTAGTTATGATGCATCCATGTCTCTGTCTCTCTGTCTGTCTGTCTGTCTTCCAGGACAATCATGATGTCAGTGGTGTTTCTGATGTGCCTGCTGGGCGCTACCCTCGCTGCCCCTGTAAGTCTCTCCTAAACATGACGTGTCATTGAGTTTGGTGACTGGTCCCTTTTTCAATATTTAAACACTGTTGTTCTGTTATTGTCTCTTGCTCACTTCCCCTCCTTGGCTTACAGGCTCAGGAGAGTGGAAGCAGTGAGGTAAGAGGATTTTTTTTTTTTTTTTTTTTTTGCTTTTCCATGAAATTTTCTTCCTCTCCACCACAGCATGTCACATCATGTTTTTGTCATGTCATGAAACGTATGATAGGTTTCTGTGAGGGAGAGATGATAATTGGCTTAATTACATGTCTGGAGTTGTCTGGTATTTCTTCAGCAGGTTGCAGCACATGCTAATGCGGCCCTGAGGTGGATGGAGATGTTCAGGCTCTACCAGCAGCAGGTTAGCGAGTGGTCATTTTGTTTTCCAAAAAGTACACGGATCATGGGTGAATAAAGAGTTAGATGAACCAAGACATGAAGGAAAATTGTATGACATGAACTAAGCTATGAACAGTTTAAAGGAGATACAGTGGGGCTAATTCTTGGTTGCTCAATACCAGACTCTAATCTCATTAATTAACAAGGGTTCATAGATTAAGGAATCCAAATGAATGAAGTTGCATTATTCCCATTGTATCTGTCTGTAATTAATCCAGGGAGCAGCTGGCAACCCCTTCCTCCCTGCAGCTGGCGGCGCAGTAAGTTTCTTTCTACTTCCCTTGTAAAATCCTGTCTAACATGAATGTGTCTTTGGTAGATACAAATGGAATAAATCACTCAATTTCATGTAGAATATATTATAAACTGAGCTCTGTTGTCATTGCTGCTGTTGATCTCTTATGTATTCATTCTGTTATTTATACAGGGTGCACCAGCTGTGCCACCAATGGTAAATACACATTGTAGTGTATGCAACATCAAATCAAAACATTCATGAATATTTACCATAGTAAATAAACATTTTCCTTATAATAGAACTTGCTTTCTCATATAGAATTCTATATGCTGTTTGAGTTAAAAGTGTGTGACTTGCACAGGTGGATGTTGCAGCAGCTCAGCCTGTGAACCTGCCCCCTCCCCCCCCACCTCCCATGCCTGCTGGAGATGGATCAGATGAAGAGACAGTGGTGAGCAGACTTCCTCATGTCACACTGAACAGATTTAATGTTGCTTACTCACACCCGGAAGAAATAAGCTATTGCATCTCCATTTGTTACCGTTTTTCTTCTTCTTTGGAAAAGGGTAAAGAATCTAATTTGATCTCTGCTCCAAGATGTATTCCAGTTAGCAATCATTCATATCACATGTTTAAGCATTGATTGCAGACAAATGGCAATACAGTTAACTCCTGCTGCAGGGGTTAAATATAAGAAGAAACATACATTATGATTTGCCATGCAGGGACCACTAAAACACTCCCCATGGATCCATATTTAGCAGAGACAAGGAGGGCTGAGGCTGCAGTGGTCATTATAAAAACAGCATAGCAGCAAAGTAGCATGCTGCCATTCACTGTAATGATCAGATAACCAAATGTATATGGACTGTATGTATGTCAAGTCTAAATCATATCCTTCCCATCTCCCAGCCACAGTATGGATTCTTTGGCTACCCCGCCCCCAACGGTGCAGCACCTGTCGCCCCCGCTGCCCCCCTAAACTCTGATGAGGCTGGTGAGGACGCTGCAGCGGAGGAGGCCGAGGTGGCCGAGGCCGAGCCGGCCGCGGCTGAGGGAGCGCAGGCGGAGGTAGCCGCAGAGCCGGCAGCCGATCCTGCAGCTGCTGTCGAGCCGGCTGTTGGTGTCGAGGCCCCTGTTGATGTTGCGGCGGTTGATGCAGCCGCTGTCGATGTGGCTCCTGTGGACGTGGCTCCTGTGGATGTGGCACCTGTAGATGTTGCACCTGTGGATGTGGCACCTGTGGATGTGGCCCCTGTTGACGTTGTCCCAGTAGATGTCGCTGTCCCTGCCAGTGTTGATGTCCCTGCTGCTTTTGATGCTGGAGCCACCGATGTCATTGCTGCTGAGTTTGACACCACTGGAATGGCAGCCCCTGCAGATCCTGCTGCTCCATAGTTGTAGATGATTTCCTCGTGTTACCAATCTGAGTGTTCCTGTCCCATAGCAGTCATAGTAATAGTTGGAAACTTGTTGCTTGGATGTCACTTGTTGATCAGGGACTGAAGAAATGTTTGAATTGTTGTAATACAATGAAACAAATTCTGTGACGCGCTTTGTGGGACTAAACTTGCAATGTCTGTGTGCAATCAAAAATTTGATAATTCTTTTATCTTATCTCTTTGTACTTTTTTCTATCTTTAATTAAAAACGCTTTTCACCATGCTGTACTTGACATTTGCTTTTGTTTTATTGGTCATGAAATTCACCAACAAGGTATCATTGCAAGTGAGAGAGTTTGGGAAACAAGATAACATTATAATGCAACTCATATTCCCTATTTATTTGCCAAAATGATGCCATGCAAGATGCAAGCCGTTACACATTCAGAGATCCTAATCAACTGAAACATGAGCAGCGAAATTTTTGGAGTAAAATTGCAAGTACTACAGCAGCCAACAGGGAGAGCCACTGAACCACAGGATATCTGTACTACTCCAGAGAGAATAGCTTGCTGTAGGACACACCACTTCACACTGATACAGGTTCAGATTACATTACAGTCTTCTGCTTCTTATTAATGTAAAATAAACCAGATCCACCTGATCTCAAATCTGTAGTGGGGGAAATAACACTGGCATGCTCTACCTGGTATGCTATAATAGGATAAGAGAGTGCTGACTGAGCAGGAGAGAGAGAGAGGGTGGGGTGGGGGTGTGTGGGGGTGGGGGGTGTTAAAGCTGGCCTGCAAGCGGACTAAATCTTCTATTGTCCCACAACTTGCAGAACAATTATAGCTTTCACTGATAAAACTAGAAAAACTAGAAGTGTCAAGAAAAAAATCATTGTCATTGTTTTGGATCCCTGCGAACTGGTTAACCAAGGGTTGTCCATGTTGCACTGAACATACGTCGTCTCCCATCCCCAGTGTAGTGGACAAGTAATGAGGATGAGTGACTTCGCCTCTCCTGCTTTCATCATTCTCTAATCCACAAATCCTTTTCAGGGTCACCAAGACTCCATGACACAGTTAGTTAGACTCAGTGCTTAGGTGTCAGATGTCTTGCTATATTTTAATATTATTTTAATCAGCATCAGATGATTGACACGGTAAATACACTGCTATTGTAAGCAGAGAGGTTCAAGATTCCCAAAGAGCGCTTAAGGAGCTAAGGAATATGGTGTTTGCATTACATTAACCGGTGGAAAAGGTAAGTTCACTTACATGAAGCCTCATGCATTTCACTTCATCAGTTCACAATGTTGGCATATATGGAAGCTTTCTGTGTGACTGTAAATTACACAACCTGAATACATGTGTCACAAAATAATATATGTATCTAATTTGAGGGAAATCTACCTGCTTATCATACAGCTGTTACATACCAACTCAAGTCAGTACTTAAGGGTATTTCATGCTGTTTACCTCTGGCTAGTCAACCCTATATACTGTACATTCTCTACTTATGGTTTATGTTTGACAGGCTAGTCTACTGATCTGCTGCCATGGCCACTTCCAGCAGCCTTCCCCATACTGTGCCATCTCACATTGCATCACAAATTGCCACAGACGGTGAAGAGCACAGCGAGGATGACTTGTAAGCAATGCTCCATGGACATGTTGAATTCAATTTCATACAGCAGGCTTACAGTACATTAATGACAAAGAACAATTATTTGCCAGTTAATTAACATTATGTATAATGTGTTGTGCGTTTCCCAGAAGTGGACGTCATTCAAATCCTTACCGTCTGTTCAATGTGAACAACAGTAATAACAATGAAGAAGAAGAAGAAGAAGAAGAAGAAGAAGAGTGAGTACAATAACACTAGAACCCTAACAAGATAATTCCAGCTTTTATAAAACACATTTTCTCTTTGACAGATTTTCTCTCTCTTTTCTCTTACTTCTCTTTGTATCTCAAAGACCTTTTCAGGATGCCTATTAAATATATTTGTTAATCCTTTTCAATGGAGAAAAAGAAAAAAAAAGAGAAGAAAGAGAATAGGGAGAAGAAAGAGTCATTATTTTTATATTAACAACCATTAAGTAAATGTTTGTTTAAAGAATGTTTGATGCTCAGTACTCACCAATGCATTCATGCATATTTCAGAAAGGAGAAGGACAAAGAAGAGGAGAAGGAAGAAAAGGAGGCAAAGGAGAAGGAAGAAAAGGAGGCAAAAGAGAAGGAAGAAAAGGAGGCAAAAGAGAAGGAAGAAAACGGGGCAAAGGAGAAGGAAGAAAATGAGGCAAAAGAGAAGGAAGAAAAGGAGGCAAAGGAGAAGGAAGAAAAGGAGGCAAAGGAGAAGGAAGAAAAAGAAAAGAAGGAAAAAGAGGAAAAAGAAAAGAAGGAAAAGGAAAAGTAAGTTCAACATTCAGGACTAGTTCCTCAGGGTGTTAAACAAGACATATTATTTCTCAAAATCTTCAAATGTGCCATCAATTTCAGTTCTGAATTCACCCATGCTGCCTCTCTCTTCATAGGCCCAAAGAATTGTTTGTTATAAACCCCGCTGGGAATTTGTACTACAACTGGCTATTCATCATCACAATGCCAGTCATGTACAACTGGACCATGATCATAGCCAGGTAACAAATTAAATCAATAATTCTGAGGTTCTTGTTCACCTCTGCAATTTCCAATAGTCCAAATTACATCCTTGTCAATATGAAGCCATAACAAATTGTTGGAATTTTAGCAGTGTGCTCATTTGCTGCAGAGAATTAGCTACCTTGTTCTTGCAGGCAGTAGCTTTCATAACTGACTATAATTTCCTTGATTTTATGAGGGATCACGTTGATAGTATAGTTTGTATTGTAGTGTGAGATCAATGAGCTTGGCACCAAATTAGATTCATACTTGCATACAGTATGGCGCAATGTGATATAAAGGTGCAAATAAGGAAATGTCAGTAGAATTGCTGACCATTATAAGTTAGAAAATGCACTCACAGCTCATTTACATGGCCTTCTCTTTCATTCAGGGCCTGTTTTGAGGAGCTGCAGCATAACTACTTAATTTACTGGGTTGTTTTGGACTACACCTCAGACGTAATCTACATTGCTGATATGATTTTCAGGACCAGAACAGGTGAGATACTGAAATAAGCCTCATATTCTGTAACAACCTTTGAAAATATGATGAGCATTTTATATGTACATTATACATTATTTTAATTCCCACATTTTCCCTAGATGTTTGTCTTTCTTTCATGCAGAATATGCATCTATCTTGTACCTCTTTTAATGCAGGTTACCTTGAGCAAGGCCTGATGGTGAAAGACAAGAAGCTGCTGCGGGACCGCTACGTCAACAGCTTCCAGTTCCGTCTGGATGTGGCCTCCATGCTTCCCACCGACATCTTCTATATCTTCCTGGGCGTCGACTACCCAGAGATCCGCATCAACAAGCTACTGAGAATTGGCCGCATGCTGGAGTTCTTCACAAAGACAGAGACTAAAACCAACTACCCCAACATCTTCCGCATTGGAAACCTGATCATGTACATCATCATCATCATCCATTGGAATGCTTGCCTGTACTTCTCCTTCTCCAAGGCGATTGGTTTTGGCGCTGATGACTGGGTTTACCCAGCTCTGGATGATCCTGATCAGCCTGCGTTTGGGCAGCCCATGAGGAAGTACTCCTTCAGCCTGTACTGGTCCACGCTGACCCTGACCACTATTGGAGAAACCCCACCACCAGCGCTGGACTCAGAGTTCCTCTTCCACGTGGTGGACTTCCTAGTTGGGGTCCTGATCTTTGCCACCATTGTGGGAAACATTGCTACCATGATCTCCAACATGAATGCCGCCCAAGCCCAGTTTCAGGCCCGCATCGATAACATCAAGCAGTACATGCAGGTAGGGGACCTGCTTTTCTCCGCTCAAAAAGCTGGAAAAACAGAACAATGAATTAGCACATGAATCTTTTCTCTGTTTATATTCTGAATGTTATTGGTTCCCTTTCCTTTATAGGTGCGGAAGGTCAGCAAGGATCTTGAGCTGCGGGTCATCAAGTGGTTTGACTACCTGTGGAATAACGGCAAGGCACAGGATGAAAGGGAGGTGCTAAGGTATCTACCAGACAAGCTGAAGGCTGAGATTGCCATCCAAGTTCACATGGAGACACTGAAGAAAGTCCGCATCTTTGCAGACTGCGAGGCCGGCCTGCTGATTGAGCTGGTGCTGAAGCTTCGGCCCCAGGTGTTCAGCCCTGGAGACTACATCTGCAAGAAGGGCGATATTGGCCGTGAAATGTACATCATCAAAGACGGAAAACTTGCGGTTGTTGCTGATGATGGGGTTACACAGTTTGTTGTCCTTAGCAGCGGCAGCTATTTTGGTGAGATTAGTATCCTTAATATCAAAGGCAGCAAAGCAGGCAACCGGCGAACGGCCAACATCCGTAGCATCGGATACTCAGATCTCTTCTGCCTGTCTAAGGATGACCTGATGGAGTCGCTGACAGAGTATCCCGACGCCAAAGGCATGCTGGAGGACAAAGGCCGGCAGATCCTGATGAAGGACGGCCTGATAGAACTGGACCCGGCCATGATCATGCCTGAGACCCAGGAGCTGGAGGAGAAGGTGAACCGTCTGTACAGCACTATGGAGCTGATGCAGACCAAGCTGAAGAAGCTTCTGGGAAATTACAGGAACACTCAGAAGACCCTAAGACATCGCATCACTGACCTGGAGCGCCTGACAGGAGAAGAGGTGGAGGAAGATGAGGAGGATGTAGAGGAGAAAAAGGAAGAGAAGGTGGTGGAAGAGGAGAAGAAGGAAGAGGAGAAAAAAGATGAAGAGGACGAAAAAGGTGGGGAGGCGAAGGAAGGGGAGGAAAAAGGTGAGGAGGCAAAGGAAGAGGAGGAAAAAGATGAGGCAACTACAGAGGAAGAGAAAAAATAAATGCATCGCATCTGTAAAACTCCAAGCACTTTTCTATCTAGTCACAATCGAATCTTTCAAATGAAAAAATCTTTTGCACTGGACTTGCTTGTTAAATGATTCACAGATCAATATGAACTGCAAAAGACATTAAAAAAAAAAGAAAGTAGGAAAAACTAGAGACTGGTTGAAATACCTACTGGAACTTCTTCCATAAGGTATTGGCAACATGTTTACAAATAAAGATTGAAGAAAGTAATACAGTGAATAATTATTGAGCGAGCCAAAGACAATGCCAACATTCAAATAAAAATATTGAAATCAGTTGTCCTATATATTGTGTATGTCATTATGATGTATTGTGATTCCCATGACTGAGTATCATGTGTTTCTGTATCATCAAAGACGGAAAACTTGTGGTTGTTGCTGATGATGGGGTTACACAGTTTGTTGTCCTGGGCAGCGGCAGCTATTTTGGTGAGATTAGTATCCTTAATATCAAAGGCAGCAAAGCAGGCAACCGGCGGACGGCCAACATGCGAAACATCGGATACTCAGATCTCTTCTGCCTGTCTAAGGATGATCTGATGGAGTCGCTGACAGAGTATCCCGATGCCAAAGGCATGCTGGAGGAGAAAGGCCGGCAGATCCTGATGAAGGACGGCCTGATAGAACTGGACCCGGCCATGATCATGCCTGAGACCCAGGAGCTGGAGGAGAAGGTGAACCGTCTGTACAGCACTATGGAGCTGATGCAGACCAAGCTGAAGAAGCTTCTGGGAAATTACAGGAACACTCAGAAGGCCCTAAGACATCGCATCACTGACCTGGAGCGCCTGACAGGAGAAGAGGTGGAGGAAGATGAGGAGGACGTAGAGGAGAAAAAGAAAGAGAAGGTGGTAGAAGAGGAGAAGAAGGAAGAGGAGAAAAAAGATGAAGAGGAGGAAAAAGGTGGGGAGGCTAAGGAAGGGGAGGAAAAAGGTGAGGAGGCAAAGGAAGAGGAAGAAAAAAGATGAGGTAACTACAGAGGAAGAGAAAAAATAAATCCATAGCTTTTGTAAAACTCCAAGCACTTTTCTACCTAGCCACTTTCAAATGAAAAAATCTTTTGCACTGGACTTGCTTGTTAAATGATTCACAGATCAATATGAACTGCAAAAGACCCCAAAAAAAAAAAAGTAGGAAAAACTAGAGACTGGTTGAAATACCTACTGGAACTTCTTCCATACGGTATTAGCATATTATACATGTTTACAAATATAAATTGAAGAGAGTAATACAGTGAATAAATATTGAGCAAGCCAAAGACAATGCCAACATTCAACCTGAGGATCATGTGTTTCTGTCCTATATACTCTCATAACATCTGCTTTCCCACTCTTGCAGTATAGGCTTTTGTCCACATGAGGGTAATAAATAGCAAAGAATTGCAGATAAGCACACAGCAACGCTCACCAGTAAATGTGTTTATACGTGAAGTAATTTGGAAAGCATTTTTCCAAATGGTTACAACAATAAATCATTTGAGAACTGAAGGTGACTAAACAAAAGCAGATGGAAGACCAGGGCAGGTTTTAGCCTGCTATATTAGGGTGGGCTGGTAGAAATAATAGGTGGGCAACTTGGGCGGTAGGTAGGCCAGAGGTTAGAGAAGCAGACTAGTAGTCCGAAGGTTGCCGGTTCGAATCCCTGGCCAGATGGCACAAAAATCTGACAAAATGACAGCTGGCAACCGGAGGGTTGTCAGAGTCAAGATCAGATGCAAGCTCCTGCCATCAGGAGTGCTTGGAGTTTTACAAAAGCTATGGATTTATTTTTTCTCTTCCTCTGTAGTTACCTCATCTTTTTTCTTCCTCTTCCTTTGCCTCCTCACTTTTTTCCTCCCCTTCCTTAGCCTCCCCACCTTTTTCCTCCTCTTCATCTTTTTTCTCCTCTTCCTTCTTCTCCTCTTCTACCACCTTCTCTTCCTTTTTCTCCTCTACGTCCTCCTCATCTTCCTCCACCTCTTCTCCTGTCAGGCGCTCCAGGTCAGTGATCCTGCCGTCAGGCCTCTCCAGCTTATGGCTGTGTGTTTGTGTATGGGGTGTTTGGATGGGTTAAATGCAGAAGATTCATTTCCCTATGGGGATTAATAAAGTAGTATTCTATTCTATTTTATTCTATTCTACTTCATAAAGAACAATTTGAAGCAGGGAAATTGGGAGGTAGTGAAGCAGCATTTCTAAGTTTGCTGCTACCCTATGATTTGAGTCAGTGGAGGGCAGATTGATTTACCCTAAAATAAAAAAAATCCTTCATCCAGATTTTAACATAATCAACTCCATAACATTTCTTTTCATTGGATGAGCTTAGTTCTCAAATAAAATTAAAACCTAATCAAGTAAGACGTCTCACCATAGCCAATATTTCCAAGGTAATCTTATTCAAACTCAAACTGAAAAGTGACACTAAATCAACTAACTCAAGCCTATACTCAAATTTCAATGTAACTATACATATATATATATATATATATATATATATATATATATACATATATATATATATATATATATATATATATATATATATATAATCCAACAGGGCAAAATCAGAACATTTTATAAAACTTTTTTTTCTCTCTTTTTTCACTTTGTTAGGTACATCCAACAGCAACCTGGAAATCCATATGTACAGTATATCAGTCATATAGCCATTTCTTTATCTCTATCTATCTATCTATCTATCTATCTATCTATCTATCTATCTATCCATCCATCCATCTATCTATCTATCTACAACATCAGTCTCCTATTTCCCTTGGCAAAAATTCTAACAAATTCATCCATGTCTAAGGTATTTGTTATTGATTTCTCATGGGCTAAGATCACCAAATTCCTCTTTCTTTCATTTCCCTTCATCGAATAAATTTGAGTTGATGCAAATGGACTGCTGATGGAAATTCGCTAGTAGCTAAATCTGGTGCAAAGCATCTCCTCTCTCTGAGATTACTGTTTTTGTACATGATCCCTTACTTATATTACTTACATATATATATATTATTTTATTTCATTTATTTATTTCATTATCTATTTTATTCTATTAACTAATATTGTTATTCACATTATTTTTTGTTAATTTCATTCCTTAACATTGTCTTTCATAATCGTAATTGTGCTTTGGCAACACATGTCAAATGTCATGCCAATAAAGCCTATTGAATTGAATTGAATTGAATTGAGAGAGAGAGAGAAAGAGAGAGAGAGAGAGAGAGAGAGAGAGAGAGAGAGAGAGAGAGAGAGCGAGCAGCGGTGGTCGAGCGAGCTAGAGAGTGAATGAAGAGAGGGAGCGGTGGTAGCGAGAAAGCCGGTGAATCAGAGAAATAAAACGTTATTTTCTGATTGTTTCACAGCGGTTACGTTCTAAAGCACAAATAAACCCGCCCACACCTCCGCACACCGCCGCACAACCCTGCGGGAAGTGCCGCAACGCCTGATTTGGTGTGAATAGGCCACACTGTGCAGCGGAGGGGTCTGCTTCAGAGCTCTGTGTGTTTGTGCCTGAACACGACGAGAAGGGGGGGTGGGCAGTGGGCAACTTTGGAGGCGGGCTGTAGGCTGCCCACCCAATCAGAAGTTAGAAACGGTACTGGTATTTTCTGTGCTATTTTTCCATTGGCTGAACAAAAAAAAAAAAAAGTCTTACCTTTTGATTGGGTGGGCAAGACGCACGTTTGGGTGGGCTGAGTCCACCCCTGCCCATAGCTACCGCCGGCCTTGTAGAAGACGTATTTTGGTCATAGGCTGGGTGGATAAGGAAATAATCTCATCTTTTGTTTGCACTTTACAGAGGAACTGGCATGTTCCTTTAAACCACCAAAGAAGAAGAGGATAGTGTAATGAGGTTTCTTCATCCATCCAGACTATCAGTGTTGAATGTATCCATCTGTACTATATTGTGCCACCTGGTGTGCTAACATGACACCTTTGCTTGTTAGATTTTCTTGTTATTTTTCCATTTGTAAAACTGGTATATAGGTTCTGGAAGTCTCCAACTGTACAGGTGTTATTTTCATCAGTAATAGCAAAATGACATGTTCTGTGTAGTCATTATTATGAAAATAACTTAACCTTCCCACTTCGTATGCGTTGCTTTCAAACTGAAAAGGTGTTCAGGTCATGCACAGCTACCTTTCTGAGCCAGAATACTCACAGCATGTCAGCTATGGCTGCTATAACAATTATCTTTTCTACAGGGCTTTACATTTCCTCTTCAACATTCAAATATGTTTACCCTTTGAACCGCTGACAGGTAGAAGTGAACAGTACTTTATAGCCAAGAGTCGAGTTGCTCTTGCCCTTTACTGTAATCTGTTCTCACACACAAATGTACAGCTGCAGTGCCAATTAATTGGAAAAAATGGAAAAGGTTACTGTGACTACTGATATTCTGGGGATATTGTTCTGGGGTTCTCGTCCCTGGTTCCTGGTTTCCTGGTTTCCTGGTAAAATCAGTAGTAAAATAATAGTGAAATGTCATTTAAGTCTAAGCTCAAAAAGAAATTCTACAAAGTCAATCTCTCATTCATTACCAATAAAGGCAGCTCTAGGGTGATCACAGATTTGAGTCTTGGTTGTCTGGTTTCTGGTTTTGTAAATTGATTAAAATGCTCAAAGCATTTTAAGGAATGGGAATAAAACATCTGAATTCTTCAATTGAGTGGTATTTCCCTTTAAAGGCACTGGCTTTCATTTGACGGAAAGAGAGGAATTAAAATCAATTACTGGACATGTACGTCTATAGAGCATTCAGGTGTGTGTGTGTGTGTGTGTGTGTGTGTGAGTGTGTGTGTGTGCCAGTGTGCATGTGAGAGACCCAGCACGCATTTCATTAACAACACTGTTATTTCTTGAATGCACTGCCATTATTCATTCATACAGAGCAGTTCATTGTCCTTACTGGAAGGCATGGTTCTTTGGTGTTCAGAGTAATAAAGGCTTATACTCAGTGTGTGTGTGTGTGTGTGTGTGTGTGTGTGTACAGGTACCAAAATATATTGTATTGTACCTTTACAATACTGAGCCTGTTTGATTTCCTGCCTCAGCTTGTAAACACCCAAACCAAAGAAAAGCTAATTTCACATCAAAGCTCACAGCTCTTGTACCTATATCATTGCCACCACCACTTAACAAAATAAATCCATCAATTCACCTTTGATGGTATCAACCATTTCATGCACAAAGCCCGACATCTGAGGGAACAAAATAGATGACCATGTAGTTACTCTCACTTCTAGATAACAGCGCAAGAGCAGCCAAGTATGTGACGACTATTCCATCATCCTTTGTGTTGGTCGTTCGACGCAGATGACTAGTTGGCGCCCAGACAGAAAAGGATTTCTATGCATTAATCAAGTTGCTGATAGTGCCACAACTGATTGTGAGAAACAATCATTTTGAGAAAACTCACATGGCTGAATGAGTAAGGCAGAGCTGTATTGATTTGTAGGCATTCTTGTAGGTGCTTTATGTACTGGCTTTGCTGCTTCAGGCAGGTGTTTTTGAAAGAATAGCTGAGATTATACACTAATTGCCAGATTGAAAACAGATGGTTTAAGGTGATGCTGTAGTGTTCTTAAGGATGGTATTTTTTATTTATTTATTTATTTTAGCAATTAAGGAATAATGATTTTTGTGAACTCTGTGTTTCTATTAGATACAATTGTATAGGGTCTAAAATGGGCAACCATTCTGTGAATCACTTTACGCAAGCAAAAACACATGAAAATGTTGTTTATGTCCAATTATAAATCACAATAGGCTGTTATACTAAGTGTCATAACAAGGTGGAAACAAGTTTATAGTTTATTGTAGCTACACTTAAAATATGCCCTAAACATGTATACACACATATGTTATTATAAAGCATTACTAAATTTAAGTTCAACTTAATTTAAAACAGTAGGACTTGTTTATATACAGTATTTTTACGACGGATTTCCTATAACCTTCCAAGTCCATATTTGATCCCTAAAATACTGTGCTTGTATCTGGAACTGTATTACACTTTCTAGTTTGTATAAATACTAATAACACATACTCCCTGTTATTATGAACTCGGCTGCGTTGACCAATGAAAATGTCTTGGCAGGCTACATATCGTTTAATAATGGATCCCATAGACTGGGGAAATTGCTGCCTATAGAGAAAGGTTGATTTCCCAGGGGACATTTTTCCCTGCGGGACTGAGTGCTTTGGGGCGTCATTGTATTGAACAGCAGCATGGCACAGGCATCATCTGAAGTAAAGGGAAAATGTTATACTTAAGCAATAGCTCACGACAGGCCGTGGTATATGGTTATTATATCACAGCTAAGGGGTGTTGTTCGGCCCGACGTGAAGCGGAGCCCGAAGTGAGCTATTGCTTTTATAAAACGGTTACCAAGTATGGCAATATGAAAGTAATAGACACACTACAATTTAAATAGTTTTTATTAATAAATAATAATGTTCAAAATAAAATAGGCCCTCCTGGCTGCCTGCACATAGTGCGAGGCGGTTGCTATGCAACGTACACACTAGCAGCTAGTATATTTCTTTTTTCATCACAGGCGAGTGTTATATTGATTTCATTATTTGGCTATTTATTTACATTAATTTGAATGTTGCCATTTATTGTGCAACCACTGAAAAACTGTCCAGCGTCAGTAGGATGACTTTGAAAACTGCTTGTACTAGGCTTGCATTTTTTGTTAGGTGGAGGTGTGTTGCTTGGCGTGGCGAGGATGTTGCTCCACTTTCTCCGGTCCCCGAGTTTCGGTTGCCAATAGCTCTGGAGAGAGGTTTCGCACTTGTGGCCACTTACGGCCATAATCTCTCTCGTGTCAAGACCCGCATCCGATAGTTTCTGAATCGTGGTGCTGCGGAGGCAGTGGTTAGTGTATTACTGCTGCGTTCCTGCTTGCTTGCATATTCTGGGCAACATTGTCGAAAGGTGATTGACGCCCAATGGCTCTCGAGTGTACCTGTAACACAGCAAATGAGATTTTTTAGTAGCTATCCTAATCTAGCTATAACCTAAAGAATATGCATTACGCCTAACTTACATACCAAACATCGTCGACACCGCAGGTAACTTTTCTTCTTGGGTGAAGATAAAAGGCTGGTGCGTCCGAGGGTAAGTGGGAGATATATTTCTCTAAAGATGAAACAGGGCAGAGAGGATCGCCAGGCTGTTCATACATAAATCCCCTTGTGCTCTCTTTATTCTTCACCTGTGGGTCATTGTGATTCTTTGTGTGCTCATTGAAGGTCAGTGTTGCATACCAGTCCCGGCGGGAGAAACAAATTCGTGGACGGGCATTAAATTTTCTCGGGGGGGCACAATGATTTTTCAACCTAACATAAGAAAAATCATAATAGAATGGCATTAAGCAAAACGCCACAAGTTCCCTTTCATCTCTGTTTCAGTACGCTGCTGGGACAGCGACACAGCGGCACTGTGGCTCGGCGCTGTCCGCAGTGCTGAACTGGACGACGGCCGAGACCTTAACAGCGGAGAGGCAACTGAAAAGTCTCATTTCTCTCTCTCTTAATTAAGAACATTCACTTATACAAAAACAAAGACTGAAACGGATATATATCTTCGGAGGGTCTCTCCATTTATTTAAGGACCAAACACAGCACAGGGAAATGTACAAAACTATAAAAATTAATGCAAAGTTGGGATAAAATAATTGAAAAAATAAATAATAAATGAGTGGAAGTGCAGAGTTCAAATTGTTACCTTCCAACTGCACATCAGAGATGCAACCATCTGCATCTTTAACGGTGTCATTGAATGTCATCTTCATTGGCAAAAAACACATGGTAACATGCACTGCTGTTGTCACTGGATGAATATTCAGGATGCATGAAAGTCTGAAATCCTGACTTTCTGGGCTCAAGTGCAATTATCAGTCCTAACTCTGGCATCATGTACATTGTAACTATATGGCTTACAAGGTAAACAGGTCCATATAAACTAGAAAGGTACATAGACATCTTTCATTAATCAAAATTATGGTACAGCAATATATTGGCAAAAAAAAAATGAAGAGCTAAGTAACTTTATGTAAACAATGGTATACCACTGTACAGCTTATCCTAACATGGTATTTACAGGTCAAGTTCTTTTACTAGCTAGTTCCCATGTATAGAGGGTTAAATGTAAAGAAAACACACAGGGTGATGGCGTACACTGTACGTTAGGCAATTTCAACCATCCCATCTACTTGCAAAGATTCAAAGAGGGGAAACCCAACAAACAGCATTTGAATCTACAGACTTGTTGAATTACCCGATGCCTTCATCCTCCTGTTACATGTTTAAAAAAAGCATGCATAAGACAAACACAAATATGACAAATGACATTTGATTCACAATTAGTAGAGCTGAAGGCGACGACTGTGAGCTGAATTAAATTTTCTGAAAACGGCGTCCTTCCATTCGTTCTGGCACTTCTTGGTCAAGTCTTTTTCGAATGCAAGCTGTACGAGTCTGGCCTTCCTTGCATGAAGCATACTGCGTCTGCGGTCGGTGAACACACTTTTGAGAGTGGAGAATGAGTTTTCACAAGTAGCGGTCGAAGCACCAAATACCAAGGCCAGTTGAAGTGCTGTCAATACAGTGGGCATTGCTTCGAGTGTTTTGCGGTGTTTTGACAATAGTCTCTGAACTGTCCAATTCTCCTCTGAGGCCTCTTCATCCATTTGAGTCCTGCTAAATCCAGGATAGGTTTCACCTTTGTCACATCAAGGAAACTTTTATCCTCGGGGTCCAGTGCTGCCAATGCAGTAATCAGCTTCCCATTGCATTCGCTGAAGCGAACGTCCATCTCTCCCAGCACTGCATCAATGGCACTGAAATAGAGTCTCTTCAGCTCTGTCTTGTCGTTGGTGTCATTTTGTCCCACACTCTCCTCAACAACGGACTCCTCAAGGTTCCTGTTCATGGTACGTCTCCTTTTGCTGGGTTGTGGTGTTGCGTTGTTGTTGGTGGCTGTATTCCAGAGTTCGGTAAATACAGTGTCACATCCCAGCTCACGTACACACTCTGTGGCACTGCGCACAAGTTTCACTCCAGTAAGTAGGTCCATGTCCTCGGCCTGTAACTGCTTGTTCGGTGAGTCGAGAAGCAATAATATCTTGTGCACTGCATGTCCAATAAACACAAAGCTTGGTTCCTTTATGTGTTGAAGAAGCCCAATTGCCTCCACTCTCACCTCTGATCCGTAGACCCGAGTGCTGTTTATCTCTGACAGTACTGCAGAGATATCCTCCAAGTTTTTAAGGATCACTGAGACCATAGCCAGATGACCGGTCCAGCGCTGGTCCAGGATGCGCTGCAGGCTATCACCTTTGTAGTGTATGGATATAGTGGGCTTTCTGAAAAAAATTATACAGCATGCCACAAACATTAAAGAAGTCACTGATTGCGTCCTCTGCCGACAGAGCATGGACAACCACAAGGTGAAGTTGGTGGTTGAAACAGTGGACATAGGGGATTTCTCAGCCAAGTTTGTCCTGTAGTCGTTTTTGGACCTCCCCCATGCTTTCCGGACATGACGGAAGCACCATCATAACACTGACTCAGTATTTTTGTAGCGCTCAACCCAGCTGTTGTTAGTTCTTGTAATATAATGTCTGTGAGTGTCTCTGCGTCCCCAGCTTCGGCAGTGGCCACGGTAAGTAAACGCTCTGTCACCTCCTTACTGTCCTTGGATATAAAGCGAATTACAATAAAAATGTTCTCACACCCAGTGGGATCACGAGTTCCGTCAACTTTGATCGTGAACCAATGTGTGCCTATATCACTTACAATGGCATCCGTAACTACACTGCTCATTGCTTCAGTCAGTTCATTTTGTATGTCATGACTGGTATAAGTTGCATTGCGAGGAATGGTTTTTACGACTTTGGCCAGCTGCGTGTCTTTCCTGAGCGTATATTCAAAGACAGAAAGGAAGAGTCCACTCCCCCCCTCTGACATACTATCAAATGCATCCAGCTTACCTCTCAAAGGTAACTGATTTGTTGCCTGAAATGCCAAAATATCCACAATGGAGGACATGTAGTATCGATTTCTACCCAGTTGTTCTGTGTTAATCAACGTGGAAATCTCAGTGTCAGTAGTGCTGCGTTTCTCTCGCTCCCTCCAGATGGCCTCACACGTCAGATGCTCTTTAGAAGTAGCATGTTTATGAAAGCCTTTGTTAGATCCAATCGCATGCTTCCAATTGCAGTATCCCTTTATGGTGAAAGTTGAATCAACATTGGCACATGCTGAGCGAAATTTCCTACAAGGGAAACAGAAAGCTGCATCTGCCTTTACCGAGTACTCCAACCAGTCTCTCCCATGATACCAGTTACTAACAAACGAACGTTTTTTCCCATTTTTTTTGGATACTCGTCCCGTTTCACCTGATTTGGCTTTTCACAACCAAGATCCTCAGGTGGAGTAGTTGGTGGTGGAGGCTTCGGTCCAAATGTTGAGCTGCTACTGTGTGTGCTAGCTGAGGAAGCTGCAGTGGAGTCGCTAACGTTAGCCGGCGGGCTAGCTTGCTGTGTAGCAGGGAGAGAAACATCGTTGATCGCGCTTGGAGAAGTCGCCTGGGATTTGGAAACTGATGGTGGTTCTGAGTTTGAAGGAGTAGATCCTGTAGTAGATTCTGGTGTGGGTGGTGCAGATGGGGTTTTGAGCCATTTCCTTATGTCCATTTTGTAAAACTTTTTTCGCTAGCTAGCTTCATTGAAAGTGAAACGCGCGTCAACAGTCAGTGATGATGACGTGTTTTGGTAGCCAGTCAGGCAGCGCCGTCAAGTTTGATTTTAGGGGGGGGCATTAGGGAGGTAAGCCTACCTGATGCCGGCCTGGCCATGATTTTATTATATGTATTTTTAACTTAAGAATTTGTTTGCAAATTAATGTAATGTTTATTATAATACAATGAATTCTGAGAATTTTGTGCCAATGCCCCCCCGTGCCGCCGGCACTGCAAACCACACTTTGTTTACTAGCCCCTCCGGAGTGTTGGGATCCAGTACTTTCTTGATAGCTTTGAAGTCATCTTCTGATGATTGACGCGTGATGGACTGTCGTGTCGAGTCCCTTCTTTCTCAGCGTTTTCACAACGCCGGTGAATACATTGTTGCACGTTGTAAACTCCGTGTCTTTGAGGAGGCACCAGGAGAGACTGAGCGGTGGGTCATTAATGTATCGGCTGAGGCCAGCACGGAGACCAAGATAGCTGCTCAGGCCATAGAGTTTGCCTTTACTGTTTCTGACAGTGGCATAGAAATCTCGCAAAATGTCACTGATCCGCTCTTTTGACGATGTCTGAAAGTCTATAACCACACCTTTATCCTTACACCAGTCTTCGAAGCATTTCACTGCCCATTTTGTTTGCTTCACGGTGTTCTGTTCATTTCATTTTTTTTCCAGTTCGTCAACCTCCTCTTTACGTAGCTCTGCATGTCGTTTAGCAGGTGGATTTTTTTCTGGAGATAGGCACTGCTCAATCCACTCCTCCATAGTTAGGCCACCCCGGAGGTCGAAGTTAACCTTAAATGTTTCCATTTCGTTAGCTAGCTAACTTTGTTTGTTAGCTAGCTAACTATCGTAGTTTGTTAGGCTAACGTTTTTTTTCTCAGACGCGGAGTGATACTGAATTGTGCAAAGGAATTAGACGTCATGGTATGGTTAATATACCACGGCTATGAACCAATCAGATTGCTTGATTTGAGCTACCCGTTTTATAATGCACAGTAGTTACAGGTATGGAGCAGGGAAGTGGGTTACCTGTCATTTTTCGCTCCTCACCTCAATTCATCCTCAATTTATCCATTGTGTTAGCAGTTCTGCAGTCTCTTTTTCCCTTGGTGGTGGTGTGTGTTCAGTTGAAGGAGTTGGTGTGGTTAAAATATAATAACATATAGCCCCAGTACTGCACTGATGTACAGATTCAGGTCTTATCTGCCAGGAGGTTGGTTCAGCTTTCCGAGATGCTCACCCTTTAAATAATCAGGATATCTGATGATTAGTCAATTAAAGTGAATTAGTATCTTCGTTCAGCTCTCTGGCAACATCTACTTCAAACAGTTGGCATTAAGACACCAAGGAGCATATCCTCAAACCCACTAAATCAGCCACTAAATCTGTGCTACGCTTCTGGTACTTTAATAGAGCTCTAATGACCGGAGCTGCCAATACACTTCCCAGCCAAAGCCCTCTCCCTCCAGTCCCCATGGTTATAAACACATCTCTGGTGCATGGGGAATACCCGCGAGTTTGTGGTCTGCTGAAAATGCTGCGCACTGATTGGTCTCAAAGTGAGAAGTTACGTCCAGCAAAGGTGACTGCTGGTGGAAACCTCAGATCAATAAAAAGGCAACTGTCACACACTCCTCTCTCCATATGCTGTTTTTATTTATTCAGGCAACGTTTCAGTTTGTTATCATTATCGTCATCGTCATCAACAACAATATTTGCTCTTGTCAAACAAACATTAGCAGTTAGCAAACATTAGAAAATGACACTGCAACAAGTTTCCTAAAGGCTTTGAGTGTCTCAAAGGTTGTTTTTTTCTGAAAATGCAACCGTCTTCAGTAATCCAGGAGTGGCAGATAGTTCCCAGTCTTGTCCCGCCAACATATTAAACTGGGGACATTGTAATCACCACTTCATCAAATGTACCAACTGAGCCACAAGATGCCCAGTTTCAGCAAACATTCTTGGTAGTCAACTTTAGACTGGTATTCAACTTTCATCAGAGTTGGAAGAGTGAAAGCCAGACAGAAATTGCACATCCAGTCAGGAAATTGAATGCTTTAACAGAGTTAAACACAGTCCTTTTTTCTTAACAACTCTATAAAAGTACTCACTGGAGGTAAATAAATGCATTAATTTAAATATGAATGGATAAATTAGGTCTATTTTTCAGATGGCTATTTACGTATGCTAGTTGCTACACGGTCTGCCCATCTGCATTAGAAATGCCCAGTTAGTGCTAATGTTAGGTGAGGCTGCATTGATCAAACTCTCTGAATCTGATTCAGAATCTTTCAGTAGGACAAACATGCTCCCTAACAACCTTTAATTGGATTAGTGTGTGACAGTCTATGTCACGGCTGGTTTGGGATGGACACACTCCCAGTGCACAGAAAAGGGAAAGTAAGCAACAAAGGAAAGTAAACCTTGAACACATACAGTATTCCCCTTAGAAACACACTGCGTGTTCAACTGTTAATGTCTAAGATAAGAAGTAATTAGGAAATAATTGAGAAGGAATGCTCTTCCATTAGCAAATAAATTGCTATCTCATTTACATTTTGAATTGATTAAAAGCAAATAGTTGCTAGCCTTGACATTAATTCTGACACATCACAGGAGCTGCGGCAGGAGATAACATTAGCTCAAACTATCAAACTATATAATTGTTGTCCTGATATTACCAGGAAAAGAGATGTGCAAAAACAGCAAGATTTTTTTTTTATTATTTTCTGTCTGAAACTTACAATATTGGAGTCAGTTTTGTGCAAGACGCACATAGTCAGACATTGTGTGCTCCTCATTAGCGGTGGTTAGGGTGAGAAAAGGTGGGGTGAGGAAGAGAAACAGGGGTCATGACTGGATACGTGCACTCCATGCAAATGAAGCTTTTTTTGACCTTAGAAGTCTACTTAGCTTTAGTCGCTGACACTGTGTGCCTTGATGACTATCACTGTAAGGCATATGCTGCTTTAATTAGACTAACATACTTGTACATGCAAAATGCAACTGCATAATGGGACCCCCAAGGTGTTTTTCCTCACTCTGAAGCTCTTACTTTTTACACTCAAACTTTTTTCATCATAATGATCTTTTCTCCTCTTATATATTCAGACCACCTCTTTTGTTCCCATTAAAATGACCTTAAATACAAGTGTATTTCTCGTTTCACTGTGTCCTAGAGGCAGCTGGGAATCCCTGTAAATTCCACACTTATGTTAAGCAGCTGGCATGGGTGAATCAATTAGATGAAACATGGTATGAAACCATTATTCTCAATTCAGATTTTCACCAACATTACTGATTTAGGTTAGTATTGTATATTGTAATGAATGTTGGCGGTTTATTTGATACCAAAGAGTTTATTTTTTCACGATTTAGTAACTTTCTTTCTTTAAAGGTCCCATATCATGGAAAACAGGATTTCCCTTGCCTCTTTGATTATAAAGGAGTTGGATGTGCTATCTAAACATTGTGAAAGTATCAAAACACACAGTCGGCAACTAAATCCACACAATCCATATTAGGAAACGGAGCCTCTAAACGAGCCGTTTGGACTTCCGTAACTTTGTGGAGTCACAAAGGTTCGCTCATTATCATTTTTGTAAGAAATAATAGACTAACAAAGTGTTTTTTTCAAAGTGGTTCCCCTACCTGCGGCTGTGGTGTCTCACGTTTCACTCTTGAAACGGTGAGCCAATCAGAACAGAGGGGTCGTTAATATTAATGAGCCTTAAAGACACAGCAACAGAAACAGCCTGTTCTTAGTAGGCTCAGAGAGATGCTGGAAATTGAACGTGTAAAAATGGATTGAGAGTATTTTTGGTACATGACACCACACAAACAGCTTTTAATGGACCTCAAGACATAAAATAAAACACTGGAAAGTGTAGAATATGGGACCTTTAACCAAACCATTTACAGCAACATTTTTTTAAGGGAATAAAAACATCTCTGACAGCTTTTCAAAATTCATTTTGTCTCCCCTCGTTAGTGTCAAGATTTGAACAGTCACAGATCTGTCAATCAGAACCTGCTCAGTTCTTTCCTTGTATCAAACATACCAGATTATATTTCCACAGTATTTCACAGTAAGTCGTACACAGTATTCCCATCAGAACACCACTAAATTTCAGAATACACATATTATGGCGCAGACAGCATGTCACTGCTTCTTGTTATTGCTTGACAATGTAGCTGTGTATCTCTACAGATAAGGGGAGCAGAAATTCTCTGCTCTCCCTTTGTGAGTTGTGAGAGAATGATAATGTTCACAAATATCCACCAAACACATAACAGACAATAGAGATAGAACAATAGAAATAATATATGAGAATGCCAGATCTCTGTGGTTCCCCTTTAATAATATATCTGTCCATCACTAGTTGCTATTACAGGCAATGATTGGATGTGACAAAATTAGCAGCATGAAAAGTAGGCTGATACCCAAACATTCTTTTCCCCTCGCGGTGCGTTCACAGCAGCTCTGCAGAATCAGGCATGTGGCATGTTGTAACCAGGCACACTCCAGCCTTATGACCCTAAACTAATGTTTCCTTGATGAGTATGTGTCCAGAGGATGTTAGATAATTGACCAACCTCTGCTGGACTGACCTTAGGTGATCATTAGTAAACGAAACGCATTCCTGTCATATGCTTAGTAGCTTCTTTCATGCCAGATTAACCTCCGGATAAACTAGGTCGATTTGGTCATGCAAGACAGGTGACAACTGAGATGTCAATGCTATAGCAGCAACCTTTCCTAATTACATGTCCTTTATGGAGATTTGTCAGGAATTGTTGTCAGGCATACTTAATTAGTTGGATTTGCACTATGTTTATATAACTCAAATGTGCTGTGAAACATTGCTCATTTCAAGTAATTTGGACTTTGATTGCTCTGAAATGGATTCAGAGTCTCAACCCTGGCAATGGCAGTGACTTGTGTTTGATATGTGACTTTTCTGATTGTCATTACACCATATCAACAATTCAACACAATGTTGCCTAATGCAGAATATATTTCAGCAATGCAGAGGTTCAAAAGAAATAACCCGTCAAGACTGAATTTGAATGCACTACAATGTCTTAATAGAACTCAACTGCTACATATTTCAGCAAACTGGTGAGAATATTGAATCAGAATTTCCCATCTAGATGAATCTGCCCTTACGTTGGCTAATGCATCATTTCAATTCCAAGATAATTGCAAGGATGCCATAGGTTTTGCTCATTGACAATCATCAAAGCCTCTCAAGTTGAAGTGGAAAAGAGATCCACACCAGCTGTACTTGGTATTTCAGTGTGTATCAGATCTGTAGCATATAAATGCTGCTTTTATTCTCTCACTGAGTTTTATTTTTATTTCCTCTAATGCATTTTGTTTTTTCATTTTCACCTAATGCACTAGCTCTAGCTGCTCTAGCACTTTAAAGCAATATTACGTTTATTTCTGTGGAAAGTATCATTTTAAATGTTACTGAAGGTCTTCAGATGGATATATATATATTTTTACAGTTCACAGAAAAGACAACACTTCAAACTCTACTTAAATGAAAGTTAGAATATTAATATGTACCTAATATTAATAGAATTTAATATATTGAATATGTACACTCTATTTCCGTACTGTATATACTCTTTGAATATGAAACTGAATCTCCTACATGTTAGTATTGGCATCATTTTAATATCCCAAGGGACCAAACTACAAAATTGTGTGTGCTATGAATTTTAATCAACATTAACAATGCAGGATCGCAAATGATGACATGAACCCATTCGCTTTATGCAAGCCGGGCCTAACATTTAAAATTCCTCATTTGAATTACAAGAACATGAATCACTTTAACACCATCCACTAATGATTCAACAACATCTTATTTAGGGGGAAAGAATGAAACAATTTTATGTTAAAAATAGCCTGTGGCAAAGGAGTTTATGTTTTGTTCCTGCATCCCACCAGCCTCTCCTTTTACATTTCCCTCAGTTCGCCCTAATTGATGCATAATCTGAAACTGTATCTTACATATGTTTTAAATCTTTATTAAGAGACAATGGAAAGTCCAACTTTCCATAGAACAAAAATAGAATTCCTCTTAAGAATCATGGTTTTAGGCTTGTTTTTGTTATTTTTGATACTGGTTGCAGGGCTAAAAACAACAGACAATATATTCATCCAGGGAAGAATTGACTGACCATGCATGACCTTTTTTCAGCTCTGCCCTGTTTCACATTCACACAGCACAGCTTTCAGTGTAACCACATGTCTTCTACTGTTGGCCCCTGAGCACATCAGTGGTGGATGTTGAAGGAGGGGCAGAGAGTGTTTCCCAATCAATTTCCCAGCTAACCCTCTGGTCACAGGCCCAATTATCTAACCTCTAGGCCTCCTCACCCCATGATGCATGGAAGTGAAGCCTCCATACAATCGACTGCAACAAAACTGACCATTCTCTGAGCACAAAACCTCTTCTTCAGGTCAAACTCACAACTACCCCCCAATAGGGAACATGGTTTGATGACTGTGTATGTGGTATTGTGAATAGACAAAGGTTACCCACTGACTCAGACTATCTTTTTATGTAACTATGTATCTATGTACTAAATATATATATATAATCCAAGGAGAATTACAGGAAATGTGAAATGGAGCACTGCTTTTTCATCCCCATTGAAAACACAGCGGTCTCATTGTGTTGTGTTGAGATAAAAGCATGTGAACCGGGCTTCTGGGTTCTTGGTTTCTAATGGTGATTGCGTTCTGATATAGCAACAAGGTTGGTTAGACTAAATAAACAATATTAGCAGAAACATGCGATGTGTCCTTGAACTCCATGGTTCACCCGGTGAGATGATGGATGATGGATTACCATTTATAGCATTTAAGAGTGAAGTTATTTGTGTGAAACATAAGCACCTGTAATTGACATCATGGATGTGATCAATGAATGGCTCATTTTGACCATGTAAGTACATAAATACACTCTTGCACCTCATGAATTGCTCATGAAGTGCTTTTAAACTGTAGAAAACATTTTTATTTCAAAAAATGCTGGCAAATGTACAGCTTTGGATTTATGATAGCCTATAGCTCCAGCAGAAGTCTCTGATTGTGTGTTTATCTTCGATCTTCCCTGCATTGCTACTGCAACAGCCACTCCAATCTTTTATTTATCAAAAAGTCTAAGTAGAACTGATTTTGTACTGCGTATTTTAAAGCAGATATTCTCTCTAAATCACCTGGTGGCCAGGTTCTCTTGTGTGTGAAGCAATAGTGTGCAGCAGGGAACCAATTGTGTGCCAACAGGGAAGAAATTGGACTCCTACAGGTTTCATCTGTTATGTCACTCAGGTGAAGTCAGCAGTCATTGCAGTCTGCAGGTTTCAAAAGGGCTGGGGTCAACTCGCTTTCAATGCACTCAATTTAAAATGTACCATGCCACTGCAGTTCACATTATGTTAACACGGCATTCATTCAAAATCATTTCTTAAGGATATAAAATTATTTCATGTTAAACTATGAAAGAAAATCCACTTGACTGAATTTCAAGGGAGCTGCAGCCTCTATAGCCGCAAAACAACTGGTTACTTCATTTGACCACATCATTAAGCTGCACTGAAAGAAAATGTCTTCTTTTTTTTTTTTCTTTTAAAGATATGGGCACCTGCTGCTGTACAGTGAGAATCATAACTGTTGAACTGCTGCACTGTCTTGATTGGATTTGAATGGTCATTCAAGGTACGTATCATACCTCTGTAGAGGTTACCATGGCACTGAGGGCCATGCGAGCAGCTGAGAGAGGCTTATCTGTTGTGAATAGTTTGATGTCTGGAGGGGACTTCAGCCTGTCAGTCGTGAATGTTGGTCTGACAGAAAAGGGAAGGCTCACAGCCATTCTGCCACCACAGCGATAAAGCACTGTGCATTTTGTATTCTCTGAAGTGTAGCCTATTTTGAGGAGCATTTCAGCGGATGATAAGAGAAGATTGAGTTGGATTCTCCTAAAATGATGTCACACAACTGCTTTGACACTAGTGGAAAAGTGAACACAAGGAGATGGCACTGTATCATTGTATACTGACAAAATAAACCAAGTCACTGCCATATATATGACATCTATATATTTTCATCTATTTTTGATCTATTTCTATCAGACGTGGGCCTGGAATATTTCTTTGATCAGGTATGACACAATGATTTCTCTGAAATGCTGCACACAAGATAATGTCACAGTGAGTGGTCAAATAAAAGGCACAAAAAAATACACACACACTTTACCAGCACGGAAAGGCAATATAGCTCATTTATTTTTCATTACGTTTAAAACAGCAGTCAGAAGCATCAATCAGTCTCTCTCACCATTTGTGCCACTTGTGCGTCACTGGGTGCGCACGGCGCCCCTGCCTGTTGCTGCTGCTGGAGGAGAGAGCGCGCGTTCACTCCCGCATTCAACAGGGCATGGAACAATACGACTAGTTGCACGTGCGGCTCCATCATAAATTATATTGTTTGCCCGGTGGCGCGCAGCGGTTGGAGATAACTCGCGTGACCTGGGAAAAGAAGTGTAAAGGTATTTTTAGAGGTGGGGATGTTGCGCGCTATGGTGCCTTATACGCAAAGCTACTCCTCTACCACCAATCTAGGTTTGTACCTCGGCAAGTCAAACAACTAAAACACGCGCTGCATTTTCGCGAGGGGTGGAACAGGATAAGAGAATGGCAGCTCCACAAAACGGATCCAACATAACGGCGAACTACACCAACCAGTTTGTCCAGCCGCCGTGGCGCGTCGCCCTCTGGTCCGTCGCCTACAGCTCCGTGCTGGCGGTGGCGGTGTTCGGAAACCTCATCGTAATATGGATCATTCTCGCGCACAAGCGAATGAGGACGGTGACAAACTACTTCCTTTTAAACCTGGCGTTTTCCGACGCGTCAATGGCCGCATTCAACACTTTGATAAACTTTATCTACGCTGCCCACGGGGAGTGGTACTTTGGAGAAGCCTACTGCAAATTCCACAACTTCTTCCCCGTTACATCCGTCTTTGCGAGCATCTACTCCATGACAGCGATTGCCGTGGACAGGTAGGTTTATGAAACGCAAAATTCAATCGCTGAAGGACTGATTCTTGATAGTGGTTTTGTAAATCTCTCTCTCTCTCTCTCTCTCTCCCTCTCTCTCTCTCTGTCTGTCTGTCTGTCTGCCTGTCTCTCCATCTCTCTCTCTCTCTCTCTCTCTCTCTCTCTCTCTCTCTCTCTCCCTCTGTCTTTCTCCCTCTCCCTCTCATCTCTGCTGTTGGAAGGGATACATCAGTCCAGTCAGTGAATGTAGGGACTATATGTGTAGCCTACATATTGAATTGGAGATTAAAAGGAAAAATGTGACAGTAAAGCTGGTATCCATGGAAGTAGAGTATGTTCCATCTTAACATACCTTGACAGTCATCAAAAGAACAACGAAATATCCACTGCAAAACGCACAGAGCATGAATATTTCAAGCTATACACTACACATGGAAAAAAATATATATCCTTGTCATCCAGCTACTTTCATCTCAAGTGCTTCACGCATGATTTTTTTTGTCATCTAGCTATTTCCCACGATAAGGTGTGATCATTGCTGTTGGCTGTGCTGCCTGCCACCAGCTATGACGGGAGGGTGGAGGGGAGGGTGGGGGTGGATGTTGTACAGATTAAACTGTTGTACAGATTAAACATGTTCACATCAGTCAATGTGAAAGTGTGAAAAAAGTGTGAATCACAGAAGAAGAGCAGTAGAACTTGTGTTACTTTTTGCTTGAAGACAGACAGTATCCCATTCAGAAATGCTCTGACAAGACAGTCAATTAAAGTCATTTGGCAATTTCTCCTATATGCCCACGGTGTTACTGTTTTTATCCACACAACAATAATAATAATAATAATAATAATATATAATAATAATAATGCACACACCCATTCCACTGATGGAGGCTTTCCTGGGTCCTTAGGCCAATATGTTATTATGTATCTAATTCACATTATTTCACCAGAGTTATGGGGCAGTGGGAGCGTGTTGATGTGCTCCCCGGTGATGTGTTCAGTATGCATTCATTTCAGTGCTTAATGAACTGCAGGTTTATTACTGGTTTGCGACTTGCATTATTATAGTGGAATGATGGTAACCCAGTGGGGTGTCTCAGCCACCATGGGCCAATCCCGCACACATTTATTTTTAAGTTTCACGTCAGGGAATGAATCATAGAAACGGGCGAAGCTGTTGTTTTTTCCGAGAGTCTGCGCTGCAGTGAATGTGCCAGCACCCTCGAAAATTACCCTATCACCACAGAAAGTCACCCTATCCCCTCATTTAACACCATCGCTCTATCTTGCTCTCTCTCTCTTTCTCTCTCTCTCTCTCTCTCTCTCACACACACACGCACACATTTTCATATTATTTATCTTTAGCTCTTGCACATGTTCATTCTCTCTATTCCATTCTCTTTCCTCCCCGCTGTGGTTCCAAGTAATATGATAATACAGTCACTATCAGATGGGCTTCTGCGGTCTTTGATATTTATCAATCGTACGCCATAATGTTTATAAATAAAGGGATTATGGAAGAAGCAGCCAAAGGCTTAAAAAGCATCTAGATAATGCATGTGTTTGTATATACTGCGGATGTGTCAGCCTGTGTTGGACATATTGTCTCAGGAGTGTGAGATGGGTTTCCTCCCCTAGTCCTCCTCACAAAGGGAACACTGCATTTCCTCGGGCCCTGCTCGTTTTGGCTCTTCTACAGCGGAGGCAGCAAGTTCCTTGTGTTTGTATTTTTGGTCTGGATTGTCCTTTTCGATTCCGTCAACTGTGTACTGAGAAAGAGAACATCGGTATGACCTACATGATGTAGATGTAACCTCCGGTCATGCTTTCCGTAACCCAAGTGCAGCGCTGTCTCCGCTCTGATGTCTTGAAATGGCACGAGGCCACAGTTCGTGATCATCTGTGAATTTGTCCTTCCTGCCCTCACGCTCTGTCCGACCCATTGCATTCCCATGGACACTGAAACAAAATAAATGCAGGCTGCTGTGTGAACGGTACTTGGCAAAAAGCTTCAAGTTTCTTATGATAGCACGGCCGCTGGCTTTTTTCCATCTCTCCCTCCCATATTTTCTGGTTTATTGTGCTGAGGCAGTGGTTGTTTAGGTCAGTGATTCTCAACCTTTTTCATATCAAGAACCCCAAATGTAGTACACATTAGAGCCACAGACCCCAATATGATGAGAATTTGTCTCTCGGACCCAAATCTGAGAATATTTGTATTGTTAGATATGATTTTGTCCATAATTCCATGACTATCTGTATTGTAGGTAGAGAGATAACAGTGAAACTATGATCAAAACAGTCATTCTACATTCTCAAATTGTGTTAACATCTTGTAAATTAGGAATAATGGTGAAGTTTAACTCATCAATTTGCTGGGGACCCCCTGGAATCCCCTCAAGGACCCCTGGTGGTCCCCGGACCCCATGCTGAGAACCACTGACCTAGAGTACTACCTTTGCATTCTTATGCTCTGGAGTCTGGACTAATCTATGACATTTGCTTGCACAGCTTATGTTTCAGTATGTATCTATATAACAGTATACGTTACACTGACAGTACATAATATGCCATATGCCATTTCTCTGGACACTTTCTCTGTATGTAGCCTGTGCTACCTCCATCCACAAATGTGTATGACAATGATATAGAGCAGACATCAGTGCACATGTGCCTTGTACATTTGTCATTTTCTCTGTGTATATGGGATCTCTATCTGGAGTTTTTAATCAGGTGGACAGCCAGTAATGCACATATCCAAATCTTCACATCATGTAAATGTTATCTACGTTTGTAAAGTGAATATATTTGAAAGCTGTATATATTTTTTTTACAATGCACAATGTAAATGTAAATACGAGCACATATTTGCACATGCTGTATATATGCTGTAAGTTTCCATATTGATTTTGTTCATACTCGCATATCCCTCTCATTTGCTATTAATTGTTTATTGATTTTTTATAATTTTTGTCACAGTAGGTTCTGCTGCTACTTCTACTGATATTCTGCTGTGATTCATACTTTTTCACCCATTCATTAATTAGGTGATGACACATAATAGTTAGGTGGGCTGAAGTTTAATATGCAGGGAGAACACTGAAGAGGGAAACAAAAGGCACATGTTGACAGTAATGAGCGTGGTTTTGTGAATTAATAGTGAAGGTGGCTGAACATTAAATATATCTCTCTTTTCTGAAGACATTCGAGCCAACACTTGACATTTGGTTGTGAGCATATTATTTGTCAGATTTTTGGCTATAGATGTGCAATGAAACTCACATCCAAGGTAATCCCTGCTAGTTAAACACCAGGTATTGATGAATTGACCACCAGCACGGTTTCACTGGTCACACACAGTAGTGTCGCACCACAGAGACACGGTTTCAAAGCAGGACATTGTCTAAAGGTGTTGTGCTGTTGTGACAGCGCCAGGCAGGAGAGGCTCCCAGGTTGAAAGCCACTATGGAAATGAATGAACTGCTCTCTGTGGCTGCTGCTGCGCTGTCTCTGTGACTGTGCCCAGTTAGTGCTGGTGCCTTTGTGAATGCGCTTTGATGTGTGCGGTTGGTTACAAAAGGAGACAGTGTACCTATGTGTAATTTTAATTAGCTTACACAAGTGTTATTGATATTGCAATTTGATTATTGTACAATGCTTACAAGTTTATTAGATCAACCAGCGTTCTGTGAGGTTGTTGGATCCTAAACAACCCAGACTGCTGTGGCACAGACTTGATTGTGAATCTAACAAGCTTTGATGCACTGTCCTCTGCAAGGGCCAGAGAGCCACTCAGATTAAATGCCAGGCAATTACTGATGGATAGACAGGGCATCTTTGTTGATGTGTTTCGGAGTTTCAATCCCTGAGGTGACAGGGTTGTTGGAGGCATCTGGGCCAACAGACGTGTTCTTTTACCATCTCATGAATAGATTGAATTAGCAGCACTAAGCTCCCGTTATCTGTAATTGAAAATCATACAACATCCCGAGTTTAGGTGCGTGCTCAGCTAGTAAGCTCCTGCCAATTTTGAATGTTTCACTGTGTCATTCAACCAAGATCTCATCCCACTTTTCGGAATGAATCCATGTGTCACAGAAAATAAAATACAACAGTTAATTATATTCTTATAGGTCTTTTTGCACAGGAAATACTGAACAATTCCTTTTTGAGTTACAAATTGAATCGCCTGAATCCCCTGTCTATTCTTCTGTGAGAGAATTTCTAGTCAAACTGCATACAATATGTATGAATTTTATGAAAAAATAAAAGAAATAAAAGTGGAATTAAGTAAACACCTTGCTCAAGAGGAAACAGATGCCTTTTTGACCCAGTGACCTCCTTCCTGCAGGTACATGGCCATCATCCATCCTCTGAAGCCGCGTCTGTCGGCGACGGCCACCAAGGTGGTGATAGTGTGTATCTGGAGTCTGGCTGTGGTGCTGGCCTTCCCTCTCTGCTTCTTCTCCACCATCCGCACTCTGCCGCGCAGGACCATCTGCTACGTGGCCTGGCCCCGGATGGCAGACGACCCCTTCATGTGAGAGATATTTTCCACTCCTGTAAATCTATTATCTGCTCAGCAGTTCAGTGTGGCGTCCCCTTAAAGTGGAACAAGTTAACCTATGGCCGATCCACATGTTATCCTTTCCCTATCAGTAGTAGGCTCAACCCATGCAGGGAGCAGAATGTAACATCCATAGTGTGTGAAATGATGAGTATGTCAGTTGATCTTTTATTTCGTCCTTTAAATGTATACGCTCTTCAGCCTTTTCCCACTTTCCTCCCAGGTATCATATCATAGTGACAGTCCTGGTCTACCTGCTGCCCTTAGTGGTGATGGGCATCACCTACACCATTGTGGGGGTGACGCTGTGGGGAGGGGAGATCCCAGGGGATTCATCTGATAACTATCATGGACAGCTCCGAGCCAAAAGGAAGGTAAGCACGCTTGAAGGGAAATACTGCACCGCTCAATTTAAGAATTCGGATAAGACCTAGGCAGTCCAACTGTTAATAACTGTGAATAAGTGTCTGCCAAAGCTAGAAGTCAGGGAACCAAGACTAATCTGTCATTTCTTGCCAATGAACAGCCTGTGACTCAAGGTCTGTGTAACCATTATCTATTTTCTAATTAATTTACTCAAGTAGAAGAGGAAAAGGACAGCTGGATGCAATATGCCAATTTTCAATTCTTTGACTTGAAAAGTGAAATGAAAATAGACATTTTGGAGTTTTTTAAATTTAAGTGAATTGAATTGAAATTGAATTGAATTGAAAATTTAAGTTTGAAGGCACTCGGAGAGTCCAAACCTCCGCCCACACTGACACAATTCAACAACTTGCCGTTACATCTAAAGACATTATTATTCAATTTATTAGTTAAATTGATTTCTTCATCCTACAAACATACCCACCCACCAACACCAAAATCTAAGCAATTGTTCTTCGGCCCAAAGCCTATCTTTAAATCCATTCATAAGTTTTTGAGACCCTGCTGACAGACAGACAAACTAACTAACAGGGGTGAAAACATAACCTCCTTGACAGAGGGGAAAAAGAAAATGTATTATTGGTGTCGCAAGGTAAGGCTTTGGGGCATTAATATTGAAGCTGTTATGTGCTGTTTTGGAGCTGAACCGCAGGAACACCCTGTGTGCCAAGGAGCACTTGTGGAGGGTGACACCATGCATGGTGGCTGGTTTTCTTATTTGTTGAAAATGGATACGGCCTGCAGGCTCTTCTCAAGCACTGGAGCTGATGCTGATGCTTGGAAAAGGAGTGGGGTTATTATTGGGGGTATTTTGGTGAATAAGCAATGGACACACAGTAGCATGTGTACACAAAACTATAGACTTTCTATTTCCCCTAAATGAGAAACTGTAATATTGCACCCACATTCCACAGGAGAAATAAAAAAGAACCAAAAAAGAGTAGTAAAATGGACTAAGCTTTGACACTATAATAATGTGATCCACATTTTTCATGAGACACCATAAAACCCAAAACCTGAAAATGGAAGTCCAACATCTCAGTTTTCCCCATTTTTACATTACACTGACAGCTAATTAAGAAAGTAATATAGCTTTGCATTCATTTTTTTTAACTTTCCATTTCTGAAAGAGAAATGTAAGTAGCACTGATAAGCGTTACGCTGAATAGTGAGAACTGTCAACATCAGCTGCAGCATACTAAAATGAAAAGGATTAATGAAACATTGCCATCTGTTGGTCTGGGATACGTAGACACACTGCACAGCAAACAGTTCAGGGAAGAAAACCTATCAGCGCAGCTTTAATTCCATACAACACAACCTTTGTTTTTGCAATCCTTTTCCCCATGCATTTGGACAAGCACAAGCTTTGAAAATGAACGGTGTCCTGCGGCATTATGAGTTTGTCCGCCCCTTGGTAAACATATCTGGAGCCGGTGCGTTTATGCCACAACACCGCGGCTGAGTCAGAAGCTTATTCAAAACAAGTTATTACACTGGAAGTGTTTACCGCTGCCATGAATAATGACTGACTGTGAGAGAACACCTCTTGTGATACTTAAATGGAGTGCAGCTGACTTTAATAGAACAGTCATTAAAGGTTGATATTGGCTAATTATGTGTGGGACATCATATTCAGTACATTACAGGATGTATTATATGCCTACCTCCACTAGCTCAATTAATTCAGGGTCCAGATTTCTGTCTGTGCCACTTTAATTTAGCTTTGACTTTATGGTAGATGCTTTTACCTTTTGCTGATGCCGGTGGGGATTAGGTATTGGCCACAATACAATGGTCATTATTCCTGAGTCTCCAGGCTGTAACCCAGAAAACATGCCCTACTGAGTAAATGTGCAGATCAATAAGTGGAAAGGAATCATTTCAGTCTTATGTCTGTCTGTGTGTGTGTGTGTGTGTGTGTGTTCTTCTTTGGGCTTGCCTCCATAAGTGGGAGTATTTCTTTCTGTTTTTGTCATTTCTTTAAATCACTATTTGTCGATTTTGTTTTTCACTGTCATATCTAAATGCAGCCAGCATTTAGTTTGATGCTTGATGATTACAGCGCGCACTTCAAAAGCAATTTGCATTTCGTTTCATTAATTTACGCACAGGCCCTGAATTATAATATTCAAGCAGAGTTTTATAGCATGAAAATATAGCATGTCCATTTCTCTACCTCTGTCCTCCTCCCCTCCTCCCCTCCAGTTATATGGTACAATGTCTTTTTCTTCTGGATGAATGTCACCCAGGTTTAGAGGACTGTGTTAGCTATCCCCGTTCAGAATAGGTTAGAGAAAAGAGAGAACGGCCCCGGGCGCCGATGTCAAACGTCACAAAACTAGTTGGCCCAAAAGCTTATACTGTTTCTGTGTTCCTGTCACCTGGCAAAAAAAATGTCTCAGCTCAGTGAGCTGCACAGAAATCTGAGCGCTTGTGCAGACAAACACACTGTTGTTATAACAGGTTAGCTGAATGTGGAAAAAATCAGTGGGCTACTTTAATATTTGATAAGGCGGTGTGACTATTTTTCAACAAATAAATCCTTCGTAAAGTCAGGCCAGAACTACCATTAATTAAACCAATCCTGTCTCCTAAAAACCCTTTGTTCATGACAAGCCACAGTCTTGTTACCTCCGCCAAGGAGGTTATGTTTTCGGTGCCGTTTGTTTGTTTGTTTGTCTGTTTGTTTGTCTGTTAGCAGGATCACGGAAAAACTACTGGCCCGATTTTCATGAAACTTCGTGGAAGGGTGTAGCATGGGCCAAGGAAGAACCCATTACATTTTGGAGCGGCTCCGGATCCGACTCACGAACAAGCAATAATAGCACGAACCTTGGCGGAGGTCTGCGCTCTCCGAGTGCCCTTCTAGTTTATCATAGTTCCCTAGCCATTAAAAGACATGAATGAGATGTGGAATATAAATTATTAATGGCCTCTTAGGTATTTCATGTTGCGTGGTATAAACGCACTTTAACTGATTGATAATAATCAATAATAATTGATCATAATATGAATGGACAAACATATGGTGGGTGAAGAAGCACTGTTGTGCAGTGACACGTCCCTTATAAGATTTCATGGCATAGTAGGTGTCTGCACTCTAACAGCAGGTGTAACCCACTCGCCTACAGCATCTGTGGGTTGGATGCCTAACAGAGCTATCAATGTAGAAATTCTGAAATATGATAAAGAAACTGATTCATGGTGGCCAAGGTCACTGAAAAAATGAAGCAGAAGACTTGTAATTTTATGGAGTGAATGATAGCGTGATTATTTCACAAAGACCTTTCTCAAGTATTTTCTGGTGTCACACCTCCAAGACGGAAGGGTTGCTATGTAACCAGCAAAGGTCTATGAGGTGATAGGAGGCAATGAAAAGCTATCATTTTCATCATTTCCCATCATCTCTATTCAAAAAAAAGATTCACCATTCAGTTGTTTTAATCCTTTCTGTGGCAATCACCAGGCTACAGGTTCTCTACTTTAAGCTCATGCCCGGAGCTATCCATTCAGAATGACAGACTCAAATACAGTAGTAAACATCTGTCATACGTCGACCAAATGACTTACGTTGACAGTCTGAGCACCATCGATCCTCCATTCCCCCAGAAGATGAAGTACTGTGTGTGCCTGTGTGTGTACGTGTGCCTGTGTGTGTTTGTGGTGTGTGTGTGTGTGTGTGTGTGTGTGTGTGTGTGTGTGTGCGTGTGCGTGGGTGTAAGGATTGGGATGGATTACATCTAAGAGACCAGATTTAGTCAGAAATCAAGTACGACAGTGTTAATCCACAGTGTGTGTCACGCTTGCTCCAGCTGAACTCTAGCGATAATGGAAGCATTGTAATCCGGACTGGACAGCAGTCAATGAATATGTCAAGCCTGAGAGACACAAGTGTAGGTATGCACAGGCAAATACCCTCGTGTCACTATGACAATGTCAAAGAAATGCAGTTTTTACAGCTCATTCATGAAGCTACTATATACTACCATGAGAGTTTGTCTCTCTCTCGTGTCCTTAAATATCGTGGCTGCCCTCCCATGATAACTAACCTCCCATGCTCTTCCCTCTCATCACAATATTCAGTCACATTGTTTGTTTGCCCAAAACCTGTATCTCTCTCTTTTTCTCTTCCTCTCTCATTTTTAATCGCTCACAGGATTTCAGGCTCACAACATATTGAGGTTTTTCTATGAGTATAATATTCCAAATTATTGGTGCTACTGATTCTGGTTTGGAGCTAACTAATGGGTAGTCATTTACTGGATTAATGAAGGAACATAAATCTAGTGGTGGGGCAAGCCCCGAGACTGTTCTGGTCTGTTACAATCTAACTCAATATCCATTTCATGCATTAAAAAAGGTCATTAGCATTTGATATTTATTACATGTTTCTTTCAAAACCTAATTAGCATCAAACTAAACTTTCCTGCTCTGCTTCCATCTGTTTCCAACTGTTCAGTTTAATTTAGATTTCACATGTGGAATGCTGTGGTACTGGAGATGCTGAGGATGCTGTTGGGTAGTTCTCATGTTATGAATCATATTATGATTATGTTTCTTTGCAAATTGAGTAACACTTCATAACAACCCAAGCTTGGAAACCCACTAAAACCTGAGAGTCTATAAGTGTTAAATGGTATTCAGTAAAGCAGGAAGATCCCAGTCTAACGCCAATTAATGGTTCATAAGGCCCACTCTAATCCAGTCACAGCTTCATGATAGCTCATTAGCGAGAGTGGAGGCCCGCATGGGGAATAGCCGATACCACACACAGCCACTAGTTTCACATTTAATTCCAAATCACTAGAGGGATTGTTTTCAGTTCACTGGACCACTGGCACTGTCTATTGGCCAATTTCTAGTAACACTTTTTATCACTACAGGCCCCCATCTCTCTTGTCTGCCTGTCTCCCTGTTGAATGGATAAGTGGTTCACTCTTGAGTGCTGCTCGGGGGTTTAGTGGCTCCTCAGATTCCCACTGTGTGCTCTTCAGATGTGATAGTCTGCTGGAGTGTTGTCGACTGACCACCGCATGTTTTAGTAGAGTATTTTTCAGCCACAGTAGCTCTCACAAGCTTTACCAACAAGGGACTAAGTAAGGCCCTTGACGTTTACTGAGAAAAATACCATTCTCTTATTTTCAATTTTACCCCTTTTTCCAAGTTGTAGAATTGATATGAAATTGTCTTTAGATTACAAAGACCTATTTCTTTGGGTCAATTTGGGGTGGAGTGACCCTCTGGATTTGAGAAGTGAGACTGAAAATGATAACAGCTGAATGCAAACACTAGAGATACTCTCAGATCTGATGGAAGGGCTTAGAAGACAGCAACCACAAGGCTGAACCACTCAAATACAGTCTTTTCCAGTGTTTCTATGAGGCATGTATAATGCATAACACAGTGTTCAGTCCAGGGATTGGGGATCTGGAAAGCCTGATTTAAAAATAGTCAGTCAAGACTTGCAGTGCAAAAGTCAAGTGATGTGAGAGGTCAAGTCTGATGTGATACTAAATTGACCAGATGCTTCTGTCACATTTTATATCATGTACAGATACAGAGAAGTTTTATTTAGCGCTCGGAAATGTTATGCTTACTTGTTAAGGCTGTTAACTTGTTCAGGTTGCCTTCACTTTCATCATAAGATCTAGCTTCTTTTATTCAATATTATCTTCATGTTTACTTCAGAGGAATTGAAGGACACACTCAATATTTGACCTATTTCTGTATGGGATGAGGATCTCTGTGGATCAGTGAACATAATAATGTAATGTCCATGTAGCATGTCCCTAACTTTAATAAGACATTTATTTTATCATCTTATAAAGACATTCTACTGTGGCCAGCATCCATCCACCTTGTCCACTGTTCTCTTGTTGCACATGCTGTAAACAATAAGATGAGAAAGCTGCCACTGCCATAACAATCATCTTGTTAAAACTGATCTGTCTGCCGGTGAGGAAGTCTCAACAATTGTGAAATAATTTTCTTCAGTGAAATTGCAGTTAGGAAAGGACATTCAACAAAAGTGGGAAAAAATGCAATCAGTGACCTGCCATCAGTAAATTGGATTAAGTGGTAAGTGCTATGTTAGTTTAGTGAACTCCTAAGAACAATGCAGTGCTAGTAAAATAGCAAAAGTACACTGCCGTCTACAGCTCAGCGGTGCTAATAATCTTCCTCTACAGCACTCTCTGTATTACTGCAGTGTATTACTGCATAAATATATGCATAAGTACATGACATTTTTGTCTCTTTGCTTTTGCTACACTTGGTCTTTGTTGCAGAGCAATTATGAAACATGAAAGTGGCAAAAAGAGATTAGACAACGTCCCTTTTGAGGTGCCCCTCTGTTTAAATTTGTTTTGTTTTTCGCTCTGCTCTTATTCTCCCGGGTCTGACTGAGCCCAGTTGTGTCGGATTCTGAGGTTCAGCCTGAGTAGGAAAACAAAGAAAAACCTCTGTCTTATCCGCTATGGGAGGTTGTCTTAATGTGTGTGTGTGTGTGTGTGTGTGTGTGTGTGTGTGTGTCAGTGTGTGCATCTATATATGTACTCTCTCTCTCTCACTCACACACACACACACACACACACACACACACACACACATACATACACATACAGATACCTGTCATCCACATTTCCAGTGTGAGAGGAAATAGGGCATTGAAATCTGGTTTCATTCGCCGCACAATTTTTCTACATCTGAGTTGTTTACTGGATATGCACACAGTCCTGAAGAGATTGTTGTGGCTGCAGTCAGTTAAGCCGTTGCATCAGCTCTCATAAACCTGTCGCTGCAGTTGTTATTACATCGTAATGGCAAAACCAAAAGTCCTAACTCTAATCTTAACCCTAATTTATTTCAGCTTGCTTTGCATATCCAATGTAATAGTTGCTTGTGCACATGGAGTCATTCTTTAATACAGAAATGGATGCAATTGTGGGTTTTCAGTCAATGCCATTGAGCAGTGTCGTCTGGCAACCTGGAAAGTGACCTCACCCATGAGATAAAATCATCATATCTACACTCACCTTCCTATACACACAACCTTATATCCGGCACTGTCCTGGGAATTCAAAAGAAAGCTGAAATAAAAAGAAAACTACAGAAGTTCTTTGTTCTGTTCACTTCAGCTCTCTTTCAGTCGCCATGCCTGGCCCTCACATTTCTATTCACAGCAGACTGTTGTCGCTGGATGTACGTGATGCGCAGCCTTATAGCCACCCGAGTAGCAAGACCTTTCTTCTTCAGACTTGCCCTCCAGAAACAACTTCCCCATTCAGATAAACAATTTCAGACATCGAGGACATCTCTTATAGCTTCACTAGCCTGACTATCTCTGATCATAGCACACCCATTGGATAGGGTGGCTGTCCAAGAGGAAGCTAGAAATAAAGCAAGACCAAAGAAAAACCTTTTGGGGGCCAATCAGCTTTGCAGGTTGATCTGATGTGCTTCAGTTAGTAGCACATGCAAAAGCCACTGCAGATGAAACTGTAACAATAATGATGGTGAAGGAGCTAAAAGAAAAGAAGTGGAAGAAGAAAAAAAAGAATTAGACTAGAAAATGTGCTGAGTAGAGCACAGACCTCCGCCATGTCTGACAACACCCCGCAAGGAAGTTATGCACTTTTTGGTGATATGCCACGCCCACCACTACACCCCCTGTTGGCCAATTGACATGAAAAGTTAATCAGTTCTTCCTTGGCCCATAACCAACCTTCATACCAAGCTTTGTGTAAATCCATGCCCAACTTTTTGAGATATCCTGCTAACAGACGGACGGACAAACACACAGACATGGGTCAAAACATTACCTCCTTGGCGGACGTAATAACTGCACAGTTTTTATTACTTACTATTGGCTAAATTGAAAGCCCTAACTCTGTTTAGGGAATTCTTTTGAAGTTTGCCTTGCATATTCAAAGTGGTGGCCGCTTGTGCACTGTCATTTAATCTTTTATGAGGCTCTAATCTAGAAATGGAGGCGGTTGTGGGTTTTCAATCAATGCCATTGAATGGTGTCTTCTAGTGGCCTAGAAAATGACCTCACCCTCAATATGAGATTCTCACATTTGCCCTTGATTTCTTTTTCTTTTTAAACCTTAGCTACAATGTGGGATTTCATATCAATAGCTGATATACAAATATGTGGCCCATTGATTGTTCTTATTATTTATGTCAAATTAATAATTTCGCTGGCTTGCGAGGTGAGGCATTTCTCAAGGTGGGTCAGTTTGACACACACGCACTCATCATCGCCATTTGCCCTTGGAAAAAAAAAATAGCTCAAAGACCTACAGTGGAGCTTTGCTAAGAAATGTTTTAGCTTTTTTAGCGGGACACAGCTATAAACACTCTATGAGCCTGTGTGTGTGTGTGTGTGTGTGTGTGTGTGTGTGTGTGTGTGTGTGGGCTACTGTTGGCAAATATCAAGCAGTATGCTTGGTGCCAAGCTGGCCGCAGCTTATTACAAGTTACATGCTTGTTTTAAATAAAGATATGTGTGTGTTGTTGGGGCCTAATCTACAATCAGAATAGGTTTTTTATCCCATAATACTTTTGCACAGTCATTTATCAGACTGTTTTTGTTTCATTGCATTGTTTATATACATTTTACAGCATAACACGTCACATGGGGTCCATTCCAGAAAGCAGGTTCAACAAACTCTGAGTCTAACCCTGAACTCTGAGTTGATTAACCCTGAGATAGGAAACTCTGAGTTTTCGGTTCCAGAACAGCTGATCTGAGTTAGTTCAATCAACTCTGAGTATGTTCACTCTACCAGGCTTTCATTTTATCTCTGTGGTTGTAATCCTTTGATGATGAGTTAGTTATACAACAAGAGTATGGGTGTTTTGTTGTAAACACCCACACTGTTAAATGGAGGGAATCTGTCTCTCTTACAGGTCCATTTTTAAACTGCCAGTCCTTGCTAAGATACTGGAAACTGGAACAGCTGAAGGAGTTTCTCTGCTCAAACAATATGATATCCAAGTATCTGTCAGGTTTTAGAAAACAACACAGTACAATTACAGTACCCTTAAAGGTTGTAAATTATTTTATTGCGTCCTTAGACAATAAACAATGCAGTGCAGCTCTTTTTATAGATTTATCAAAGGCATTTGATACTGTTGACCGCACTATATTGAGGGGAAGGTTTATTAGTATAGGTGTATCAGAACAAACAGTTGGCCAGTTTTACAACTCTCTCTCAGGCAGATGTCAGTTTGTTCAAGTTGATGGACTTACTTCAAAATCTCATAATGTCTGGAAGGGTGTGCCTCTGGGATCAGTACTGGGCTCTTGTTGGTTCACTATTTATATCAGTAGTCTTGGTCAAAATATGCCTAATGCATGTTTCCACTTTTATGCTGATGAATCATATACTGTTTGGCTCCTGCACTGAATGAGGCTCTTGAACATTTGACATTTGCATTTAATTTGGTTCAGTCTCAGTTTTGTGAGCTCAAGCTTGTTTTAAATGCAGACAAAACAAAGATGATTTTGTTTTCAATGGCAAGGAGCAAACCATCAAACCTTACAAAATTGTTGCAACTCAAACTGTAAGCAGACTGACTTTGGGGTTTTATTTCAGAAGCAAACATTACTTTTCTTTTGAGGCAAGGAAAAGGCTGGTTGCTGCCATATTTTTACCGCTACTTGATCATGGTGACATTCTGTATATGAATGCGTCAGCCCAGTGTCTTCGGTTGTTAGAAACGCTTTATCGTGACGCTCAAGTTCTTGACTCATCATTGTACTTTGTATGCTATGGCTGGTTTGACTTCCCTTTCCATGCGTAGACACAGTCACTGGCTTCCTTTTATTTATAAGGCCATTCTGGGGAAGCTGCTGTCAACTTTGTGGGTCTGTATGACTCAGAACTGTGGGACTCATTATTCTGAGGGCCCAAGACTTTCTTTTGCTTTCCACACACAAAGCTCGAACAGAGCGGGGGCAAAAGCAGTCATGGTTGCTGCCCCCTCTGCTTGGAATACCTTGCAAAAGGACTGGAAACTTAATGAAGTGGTAACTCTTGGTGAATTTAAAGAGATTGTCAGGTCTATGGAACATGACTCTATTGGAAATTGACAGTGTTTTTAGTATGATGCTTGCTCTGCATTTGGATTTTACTTTATCACCCCCATTTTTCTCTCTCCCTCTCCTCTTGGCTTTCATTCCATTTCCTTCCCTCTTTCTCTCCTTTTTAATATTATTGTACTTTTAAATTTAATTTAAAAATGTAAAAGTTTTGACTGCCCTGTCTGCTACTGTCTTGGCGAGGTCTCAATGGGATGTATCAGGTTAAATAAAATAAACAAAATTTCCCAAAACAAACTTAGGAACGCCTGTAGTTGGCTAATTGGATGGTGACCAATCTGTCCATCCAGAAAAAGTTAAACTCTGTTGAACTTTCTGTCTGTCAAAACGGATGGAAATCTGACGGAGATGGACGCATTATCAGCCCTATCCGGCGAATGGACCGCTCTTATTGAAAATGAATTGAAATGAACGCACATGGACAGACACAAAGGATCGGTGTGGCCGAGTGAATACTCCACTAAATAAAATAGCCCCTCCTGATCAGTGGGCTTTTGCAGGTTAAGTAGGAGGGTTAAAAGGCATTTGTGATGCTGTGTGAATTAACCACTCAAAGAAAATAACACGACTCTACACACGTATCAGCATTTGGGTGACAGCATGGTTTCAGCTTAGTATGTTGACATTTACTTTAGTACAGTTACAATCTGGGAAGGTGCAGTTACTGTAGCATTGTATATGTACTTAATGTTTTCTGATGTCTTCTAATGAATTTGGGTTGCATGTGGACTTGTAATCAAATCAACGGTACTGAAAATTACTGCTTTGCATTATTGTTTTTCAGATATGCATCATCTCACTGTTGCTTGTGATGCCAGGTGCTGCTTAATGCTCAAGTGCTGCAATTCTGATTTTTATACCAATGGACTAGCAGTGCATTTACCATATTCTGCACTCCAAACAACCATCGCTGATTGAAAGAGAATGTTTCAATGGCATTGTGTTGGGGTGATAAAACATCAGGCCGGTCTATTTCATTTGTCACACTAGATAAAAGTGATTTTGTAATGAAACTGTCAAAAAAGACTTAAGTGGCTTCAATATCTGTGACAAATGACAGACGTAAGGCTACCAAGAACCACAGATCACACCTTGATAAATACCAGTTTTTGCAGGGAGATGAGCTCAATTTTCTTTTAGAGATCAGTTTTATGAATGAGGGATACTGTGTTTACACCACTCCCTCATAAAACAGATGCCATACTCTGATTGTAGTGTGATCGATGATTGAGGAAGAAAGCTTTATTTTAGTGCTGGTGTTCATTGATGAGTGGCCCACATATGTCTCCCAATATGTCTCCTTGCCAGTCACTGTTTTCTACCACCTTCCCCTCTGTCTCTGGCAGGTGGTGAAGATGATGATCATCGTAGTGGTGACCTTTGCCCTCTGCTGGCTGCCCTATCATGTCTACTTCATTGTGACGGGCCTCAACAAGCATCTGAACAGGTGGAAGTACATCCAGCAGGTTTACCTGTCGGTGCTGTGGCTGGCCATGAGCTCCACCATGTACAACCCCATCATCTACTGCTGCCTCAACAGCAGGTGGGTAACAGTGTGTTTGATATCTTAAAAACTAAATGGATAGATTGGGCATCTTTCTTAAATACATTACTGACTGTGACAGTGGGTCCAGGACACTTACTGTCATGACCACGCTTTACACTAAATAAAATGGAAAAGAAAAAAACCCAAACTATTAATAAATTGAGTAACAAAAAACGTAATCATTGCATTGCAGTGCTGAATGTAATTTAGTTAATTAATTAATTAGCTGATCACATCCTTTTGATATCTTCTGTCCATTGGCCTACATTTAATTTTAATAATGTATAATTAATTCAACTAAACTAATTGAGATGCTTTATTGCAATTTGCAGATCTATTTTGGCATATACACTACCTGCCATATTTCTGTTTGATAAAAGAATAGTTTTATGTTCTTCTACTGAAAGCATGCCTCAAAAACAACTTCTGGGTTGCTTTTGTTTTAGTAACGTATAATAATGAGGCTATGAGCGGGGTTTAGAAAATAAAGAGCTGTTCATAAATAGAAATTGTGAAAACAGCAGACTACATGTGTACAATGAGCGATGTTAAACTGAGGTCTAAGGTAAAATTCTACCAATTGTGGAACCAAAATTACTACCAATTTTTCATCCACATGTAGCTCTGTCACCAGATGCTCACTGAATTTCAAAATTTCTCTGTTGAGCTCTTCATATACAACAATTTGTGACAGTTAAACATTCAAGTAAAACAGACCAATTATGTGATTGGTTGAGGAAGCTGCAATGAGCCTGTTTTAATTCTCCAAGTCAAACTCTTAGTCTGTATTTGAATCTTTGTCTCTGTTCTCAACATTGTTATGGGCTAAAAATGGGTCTCCAATAGAATTATAGAATTATCCTTGATGTCACTCAGTCTGCTACTGCAATATCGCTGATGCCCAAAATATTGTCTCCCCCGAGTACCATCAGTTGTTTGTTGTAGCGATGAACATTTGTGCATCGTAATTGTCGCTCCATGTATTTAGAAGTGGATCCAAGGCAATTATCTCAAGTACTGTGGGTCTACTGTGCAGCACTCTCATTGTAAACACTTCCAGACCAATTCATATCTTGTCCATCACTTGGCAAACCAATTAAAATGTATCACTGCTGTTTAAAAGCTTAAGGGAAAATATTCCCCCTTTGCCTGACATCAGATGAAGAACCTACATTTGGCGTGATATACATGGTGCTTCCTGCTAATGAAGGCTCAAGTCAGAAAACAATCAGCAGACCTGTTATCAGAAACCAAAATTTTGAAAAAGGAATTCTAATATTAAAAAAATACCCATCTTAAACAGATTCACCACCCATTTACCCTCCTCATTTCCTTCTCTCTCCAACTTCCACACAACTTCCGGCCGTGTGTGTGTGTGTGTTCGCCAACTCCTCCCATTTTCCCTTCGACGCGGCCCCAGGTTTCGGGCCGGCTTCAAGCGAGCGTTCCGCTGGTGCCCGTTTATCAAGGTGTCCAGCTACGACGAGCTGGAGCTACGCACCACGCGGCTGCACCCGGCCCGCCAGAGCAGCATGTACACACTCTCACGAATGGAGACCAGCATGGTGGTGGTGTACGACCCTGCCGAGGGCGATGGGGGCGGTAGTGGTGGTGGTGGCGGCGGCTCTGGCGGGAAGCACTCCCTGTCTGCCAGGAAGAAAAACAACACCGCCACTCGCCACATGGACATCAGTGGATGCAACGGCGGCAACGTGATTACACAAAGCGGACGTGCCCCGAGCGCTCAGCCGGAGGAATTCTCCTGAAGGGCGAACTCACTGACATGCATACTTATACACAGAGACATGCGTGTAAATAATTATATATACATGCATTATACACTGTACATACAAAGAGTGCACAGTTACTTGTATATCTTAGATTGGCGATAGAGCAATGTATCAAAGCCTGACAGTGGTTACTTGAACAGACAAACAGTACAGTTGACCACATGGATATAGACTTTATGTTATGTTGCTGTACAGTACTGGTTTGATATAATACTTTGCAGTCGCCTTAAAAACATACAAAGTGAACTCATTAATTTCTTTATTTGCTCACCTTGGATGCTCAGTTTTCTTCTTGCTTTGTTAGGGTTTTTTTTTTTTAGTAGATGCATTCAAATTTTCCCCTTAGGGTTAGGGTTCCTCTGCATTCATGAACTAAATAATCATTCCTTCCTCTTCAACCCGCCACTCAGCTCTGAAGGAGATTAGCATTTAAAGATGCAGTCAAAGCACTGGGGCGGTGGTAAGGACTTGGCCTTGAGATTCAAATGACCACAGATACTGAAATTAATGAGTTCTGCTTGGAGATATTATTCTGATACAGAGTCTGGGACGGTCTTAGCATCACATAATGGAAATCATTTGAAAATACCTTATCATGATTGTAATTATGTATGTATGTTACATAGTTTTATATTTAAGCTATAGTTTTCATTTCCAATTGTGAGTATGAACTGTGAACTTTATGTAATACAGAGGATGCACTCAGCATCCATTTCCCCTCAGGCCATGAATGAGTGGCTGCAGCCACTTAGAGATTGCCAATGGAATAGCTGTTGATTGAACTCTGTTCAACTCCAAATATGGCTCTGAAAGTATTGAAATTGAGTTTGGCTTTTGCTTATATAACTGTTGTCAGGAACATGTTTCCTGTTCACTGGCAAAGAGCCAGAGGCTAAATTTAATATACATTTGCAGCACATCAATAACAGGCTGTTGGTGAATGGTCAGATTTCAAGTGAACTAATCAATGGCTGCCAGTTCAGTATCTCCCTTTCATTTTTATATTTTATACTAAAAAAGAGCCTGTGCTGTGTGATGAGCAGTTAAAAATCAAGGATGCAAGTACAACTGGCATTTGTTTTACTTTATTTTCTTGAAAATGCCTTCTGAGAATGTGCAAAACCTTCTGTCTCTGTGAAATCAGAAGGCAGGAGGACTTTTGTCGCCGGCTCACCGTAAGCTTTTTCTTCTCGCCAGCATGCTGGTATCCAGTGTTGCATCCCAACTCCCTTCTAGCCTGCGCATCAAACACCAGGCAACACTCGAGTCTGTTCCATGTTGGGCTTACACATGATAAGTGGGACCATGTAGTTTATGTAAACCGCAGTAACAGAGTGCCCGCTCTAGCTCAGCAGACAGTGACAACACACAGACTCGAGCTCTCAGGGCTGGTTTGGTCGTCTCAGGCGGTCGACCATGAATTCACCCAAGAGCCAAGATAACTAGGAGCTCGAGGCAGCTAATCAAGGTGGGGTAAACCCAAGGTGTTCCGTCACTTGAGTGTTGCATTTTGTCACTGCTGGGAGCAAAGTGTAACAGGTTTTTTGTTGTTTTTTTCCGATGACAGCCTTGCTTGAAAGAAAACACAAAAATATCATTTTGAAAGAAAAAAAACCCAAAAAACAACGTATTGAGTGATTTGTTAGTCACAGCAGAAGCTAAGTGGATTTTTAGACAGACATGATGGCAGTAAACTCTGGTTATTTCCCATGTTGATTCTGTGATTAACAAATAGCAAAAGGTTTCCAAAAATCATTTTGGGATGTAATGAAGAAAATTGAACAAGTGTGTATAATAACAAGCTTACTATTAAAACATCATTAAAAAAAAACCCCTTGGTTTTAAATCTGCTAGAACTACCAGAAATTGCAACCAAAGAAACCCATTACAACAGTAATTCTTAATTATTTTACCAATAATTCCTGTAATATTGTGGAATGTTCAAAGACTTCATGAAAGTATTTATTCAAGAATGTGAAGAGACGCTACATTTTGTGCATTTCAGTGTCATGTAATTACAAGCTGTTGTCTTTTAAATGAAATCATTTTATTGACGTTGCCACATTGTAATCGGTTGAGTATTGATCTGTGGTAGTCAAGCTGTTTTCCGTGGTTCTCTGTTTTAATGTACGTGTTTTGTATGAATGTACAGTACAATGAATAGTGCCTCTCTCTGTGTCAAGTGGTGACTCTATATTCTTTGTAGCGTGTTTAAAGGATAATTACTATAATTATTTTCAACCTGGGCCCTATTTTCCTAGTTTTTGCCATCATGCTGATCGATTATGATCAAAATTTCCTCAATTACTTCACTGTAGAGCTACTTACCTCTCACTTTGCAGGGAGTGCTGCTCTCTAATGCAATTCAATGAGGCAAAGGGAAAGTCAAACAAAACATGACCTGCTAATACCTGCTTTTCCGATTATCCATCCAGCCTGAAACTTGCATATATTGTGTTATTAAATATATAAATATGTTATTTTATTTAGCGTGAGCAAGTAGAAGGTTCTCTCATTCCACGCTCGAGCCATATCGGATTTCCCATAAATACAAACTGCCGTCTGGCTTCACAAATTGCCGACGTGTGTCAACACAAGCAGTAAACATAGCAGGAAATCCATCAATGTCGGCAGTCCAAGGTATGAAAAATCAAAATTATCTGTTATATTCGCACTAATACAATCAATCCTACTTACGAAAAGCGATCAATATCTGCTACAGTTCGTTTATGGTTGATTTTAACAATAATCAATAGTTTGTAAATCACAACGAGTTAAACACATGAACGCTTTCAAATTGACGCAATGAAATCCCGTTCTTATGCTTCTTCCAATATGACATGAGCGTATCAGAAGACCGGCAGCTACAGAAGGACAGGTTGGAAGGAAGTGTGTGAGCAATGACTATTAAAGGGTAACTTCGGTATTTTTCAACCTGGACCCTATTTTCCCATCTTTTTGTGTCTAAGTGACTAAAGGGGACAACAATTTTTGAAATTGGTCAATGTACGTCCACTAAAAGTGCTTGTTTTTGCCACTGACAGGCTCAGATTGTTGTTATAAGTGTCTGACAACATTATGGAAAGGACCCTACAGAGAAATGAAACGTTTTTCTTTACCTTTCGCTTGATCTGGTCTGTGTGTAACTTCCTGCAACAACTCAACTCTCGCGAGACTTGAGCGAGACTTGGTTACACACAGACCGAATCAAGTGAAAGGTAAAGAAAAACGTTTAATTTCTCTGTAGGGTCCTTTCCATAATGTTGTCAGGCCGGCTGAAGCGATCTCGCTCAATACTGGACCAATTTCAAAAATTGTTGTCCCCTTTAGTCACCGAGGTTACCCTTTAACTGACACATCGTGATAATTGTTCAATCACAGCTATTTATAGACGTGTAACCACAGTGTGAGTGTTGTTGCGTTGAAAAGGACGGGTTTTTAGCACATTTTAGGTTTGACTGTTTGAGTTTCCCTTTGCCCCTCTGGACTGTATTGGAGTGCAGCGCTCCCTGCAAAGTGAGCGGTACATAGCTCTATAGTGAAGTTATTGACAAGATTTTGAAACTAGGAAAGTAACTTATCCTTTAAATGAATAATTACATGACATTATTGACAAGAGTGTGCTCGCAAATTGAGTTGAGGCATTATGAGAAGCTCAGTGTTAACTTAATGGCTTAGTGACTTTACCATTCTATATCATATTTCTGTATGGTAAGACCTGCAGGTTTCCCATTGATTTCATGCATTACTCAGTATTGATACAGGTATTTTGCTTACTGTAGCTTTATTGCCAGAGTCTGTTTTATTTCCAGTATCATGAGTGTTTACAAATGACATGACCAAAACAAAACAAAAAATAAGATGAATTTTATTCATTGCACTGCATTATCTTATAGAGCACTCTGGTTTATGAATAATGCTTGATGTTCTATAGTATGTAGCCTCATTCAAATCTCCATATTCATTGCTTATTTATGAAATGTATCTGTGACTGCTGTTGTACATGCATTTAAATACCAATGAGGAAAAAATCAACAACCGAGCAATAGTGTTTTTGTGGTAGTTATTAGAAACAATGCAGGTTAAAGTAATAATCCGCAACTTTTTCATATGTTCATTTACTCTATCACCAATTTATACCATACAATAGTGATTCAACCTATGCCCAGTTCATGAAAGCTTTTGCATTTGCTGTTCTAAGAGCGGGTAGCTCTTACCTGGGATGATGAGCATTACAGATGTGTCTCGTTTTCTGTTGGACTGGTAGGTTTCGCTACTGTTAATTAGCTACAGTCTACATTTTAGTGTCTTATTATATTAGGTCAGTGCCTACATTGAGTTTTAAGTTGTTCGTTTTTTGGTAGTCAAACATCAGGTAAATGTTTCACAGCTAATTCGAATAATGGCAAACTTGTCTAGTGCTACGTTACTATAAGTAGTTGCTGTCTTTTGTCAATATAACATTATCGGTTGAGTATTTGTCTGTGGCTATAGATTGTGATAGATATGCATTAATAATGTAACTAAAGAGTTATATGTGTAACATACACACATTTGTATAGTGTATATTACCGACTCTATAGACATGGTCACTCTTTGGCGCTGGCAAATTTTTTTATTTATTTTACCGGACAGTTGCAGTGGAGAGAGACAGGTGAGGCAGGCAGAGAGAGGGCATGACATGCAGCAAAGGGCAACAAACCCATGCCGCTGCAGTTAGGATTTTGCGTGGACTTTAAGTGGACTTTCACAGTGTCAATATGTTGTTGTCTTGATATACAAAAACTGTTAATAAACCATTTCCTATTCATATCTTTTTCCTCCTACTGCTTGTTCCTCAGCACAATATTATCACAGTACGGCTTGAGCAGCTGCAGTCTTCCTAGAATGACAATGAGATGCTTGATAGCAGGAGAATTGAGTCAAAAAGAGCTGACAGATGTCCATGTGGCAAGGCAACAGAGAAATATTCAAACTGTACCTTATTCCACAACCTTGGAGGGCCTTTAGTGGCATACTGTGGGGATAAGTAACAGTACAGTAACAGTTTTTAATCCCATTATTTCGAGATCACAACTTAATTATCTTGTTACCTCGAGATATCAAACTTTGTTTTCTTATGATCGCGATTTAACCAATAACAAAAGAAAAAAAAATGGTTCTCACAAAATCATGACTTAGAGCAACAATCAGTAATATTTTACTGGTTCATGGCACAAAATGACCATATATATCAGCAGGGGGTTCGCAAGTGTTGTTGATCAATGCCAGTCAGTCCACTATTACCTCAATGGCTGCTGAGATTTCAAGCTTCCAAACAAGCTTTCTTAACTTATTTCTAGACTCACCATTTTGCACTGACATTCAACAGTCATGTACATTACATAACAGTGTAAGAGTATCTGGGTGGAATTTTCCTTTATGTTACGCTGACTCATGATACAACAAACCTTGACATGATACAAATAGTCGAGCAGAGAGACATTCTTGGAAATGTAAGTGGTTTGACAATGCTGTAGTCCTAATACTCTTTAAAATAAAAGTACTTTTATCCTGACATTCAATTTGCTTTGTAAATGTAGAATCATAGAAATAGAGGGAACGTTCAGGCCAAGCTTTTTCAGACTCTGCTTGCCTTTACTCGTTGAGGATTTACGCATATGAAGCTGGAATTCTAATTTCCCAAGAAGATGGGCACAAAATTGATGTTAATAAATGAAGGACTTAGATGTTATTCTATTATATAATTACATAACCTGAGGTCATATAATATGACTGTATACATATAGAAAGCACCACTAAATAAGGCAATTGGTATGCAGCAGCTCGTGTCTGCTACTCTGCTGGTTTAGACTGCAGTCTGCTGGTCTGTGACACTGCACTTGTCAGGTATGTTATGTTAAATGTTGTATTTAAATATATTAAAATATTTAATGACCTTTAATACATTAAAGATATGTACAATATCTTTGATTTACCAGGAGATGGCGAGCAGAGTGGTGTGGCATCCTCGCATCTCGTACATCATTAGCTGTTTATCATTAGCGCAGAGTAAATTATATGTTTGCCAGTGAAGGAGTACATGCACAGAGTTTCTTGTGCGTAGCTGAATCAGTCCATTGAGGCAAAGCTTCAGATGATAATGTGGCCAGCTTAACTGTGGAAGTAATGAACCACAGTAATCTCCACATTCCTCCCTGTGGCTTCCTTCTTATTTTGCCTATCTATTGGTTATTGTTGGAATGACGTATAATAATAATAATTCAAGTGCAATATAATGCATGAGCCTGAGCTAAGAGGCTTCTGGAAGTGAATATCATTAAACACTGAATCTACCCAAGGTTGAAAAATCGGACCTTTTTTGACACTAGGTCCTGCACTGGTTCTAAGAAGGAAGAGCTGTTTTACTCTACAGTGAAGCGCGGATCTGCACCACTAAATAAGGCAAATGGTACGCAGCAACGCGTGTCTACTACACAAGGTTCAAGAGTGTGGCCTGCTGGTCTGTGTCAGTGCACTTGTCAGGTTGGCCATTTTTAGAACAGCCTCTTACCCACCACAGTGCTGGATGTGGAGAGCAGCATAAACCTGTCAACTTCCACGGCACTGTTGCTACTACAATACACACTTTATGTCTGGTACTACTTTATTGCTTCTGTCCGTCTCAAAAGAAAACACTTTTATTATTGTTGCAACACAATTTTATGTTAACACATGACTCAATGCCGCTGTTCTTTCCCACTCTTTCTGACAGCCATAAGTTACAATTTCTTTACCTTGGTCTCTGCTATTGTCCCAGAGAACCTGTTGCTTCTCAGATCAAAAAACATCCCCTGTTGTTGTAGGACTTTTTTTTAAAATAATTTTTCCACTCTTCCACACATCTGCACATATCTGTCCTGCACTTCAAAACATTTTTTCTTCACCTGCTGTTTCTCATTTTAAAGCATTCATTAACAGTATGTGTGGTGGCAGGTGACCATGATCCGTAATGTGTAGCTCTGTTGGTTCAATTTGATATCAAGGAATTTGGTTCTGTCTGAAAATCTCAACGGAGCAACCAAGATCAAATTTGTACTTGAGAATGATTTGTGTTGATCTCTTGTGTATATATCCTCCACACATTGAATACAAATCTTAAACTTAAGTAATTCAATTGATTTGTATGTAAGTGAACACCATATATATATATATTTTAATGTATGCTGAGCTATAGAGGCACTGTTGATCATCAGTAAAAGATAATCTAGTATTATTTGGCACCATAAAGTTTTTATTCATCTCCTGCTATCTCCATATCTTTTTGAATTTGCACATTTAAAAAATGTTCAATAATTGTTATTATATGCTATATGGCTAAGACTGAACTGTTTTTCTCTTTGTTACAGGCTAACATGCATTGTTTTCCCTTGATAACTTTTAATTAATTGCTCTGTCAGTGGACCAGTGAAGTTTGAATTTCCTCTCCTATCTGTTCATATAAATATTTACATATGGCTTTACTCAAGAAGATTCTCATCCAACTGCAATTTTCAAAAGACAATGTGTATTTTGGTTATTTTTGTCAGTGTAAAAAGGAGTGCAAATGAACTGAGGCCACTCTAGTTGTGGGGAGCACATTGCTGTTGTGTACACTTCAGTAATTTATAATGTTCATGCTTGGAGTCAACATCCTTCTATCTGCCTACGGTGCACACACATACACATGCACACACATACACATACACACACACGCACACCCATTTTCAAGGGAGCAAGAGTGTCCCTAGAGGAGACATCCTTTAACTGCGCTTGGATCCAGGTTTATCTCAGCAGTGTGTGCTGTGTCAGATAAGCACTTCCCCACCGGGATCTGTGGTAAACTAACACAGCTGGATCTCCTAGATGGAAACTCTTCAGACTTGCAGCCCTGAGGCTTGAAGCTGGATTGGATGAAGCCATATTGATGTGCGGGTGCAGGGTGGTTAAGGTTCTGACTGCATAGTGTTGGATGCAGTCAGCATAGAGCCAACAGTGCCAGCAGAAAGCTCATGTACTTTGATGAGTTCCCAGATGGATCAGGGTCCAGGTGTATTTACTGCATTTTCATTCAATTGACCACATTGCCCAATCAGTGACCACAAGCGCACCCCACTGCTATCTAGCTCAGTATTGCAATTGTATCTACCTTTACAGTTGAGCTCTTTCACCTACTTGTTGGTAATTGCCATCGAGAATGACTCACAATAATGGGGTTATTTAAATTTAATTCAGTGTTACTTGTTCCAACTTGATTAATTCCAATAAAATAAGTAAGACATTTTAATATGTCAAGTGGTGTGTGTGTGTGTGTGTGTGTGTGTGTGTCTGTGTGTATGTGTGAGACTTTGACTTTCATTATTGTGTGGTGAATTTTGGTAAAAAAGACAACAATATGAGATGAATGCTGAATGTTGCACATGAAAGTTAATAAACCTTTCACTTCCTACAGCCGTACTAATCATTCCATCCTTATTACTATGCACATTTGCGCGCACACCTTCAGAAGCAGCAAGTCCTTATTTATGTTAATGAATTACCTTTCAAAATAAAATGTTACATCATTTCTCAAACTCCCAACATTGTATTTAATTTAGTACTATGTCAGACACTAAAATGGGTGGAACAATACACAAAACGAGAGATTGTTGAGCTAATGCAAAATGTGACAACTGGCACAGAGACAAGTCTGCTGGTTTGCATGTGTATGTGTGTATGTGCCTGTGTGCACTGTGTGCACAGGAGGAAGAGATGTGGATGAGTCATTACCCATTGAGAACTTGCATTTTCCTCGAATTAAAATGGTAAAAATAATCATTGAGAGAAGGCTAAGTGGTAAGATGAATGAATGGCACTGAGCTTATTTGCACTTGAGTTATATTTTTTCATCTTTCCTGATGCACTCGGGTTTAATAAAAGCAATGCACAAGGTAAAAACATCCTTGTGGTTTTCAAGGAATGGCAAATATCTGATTTCATAGAAATGCCAGTAACACTCTTCTTTTAATGTGTGCCAATTGCATTAGCCAAATAGCTGCAAAAGCAATACTGTACAATTATTAGGTGTTTTGAAGAACATACTGCTCATACAGTCCTTAAATACACATTGAAAGAAGAAATGTTAGAGTGTGCAATCAAGCTATCCAGCAAGCTTTGCTCACAGTGAAGCCTAAGTGCTTTGCTTCACACTGATGGAGACCTGCTACACTTAAAGGATTGATCAGAAACACTGAGAGTGAAATCCTCAGATAACTGCCGTCTCAGGTAAGTGCCTCTGTTGTTACTAAATGAAGGTTTCTACAGCACACGAAACTGAAAACAATACTTTGCACAATGTCTGATTGTTTTTACTTCAGTAGTGTTCCCCCAAATATTTTGCAGTCTACATGTGTAGCGATAAAAATGCTTTGATGATTATTTACTATAAATGCACAAATTACACTAAATTCATGTTCCCTACAACAGCCACACAGGTTTCTGGGTATACCTGTGATTCATCTGTAAATGGACACACATCAGAACTGGCACCAAAATCTATTGATGAGAAATCTTAACCCAGTGGTCAAAACAGAGGATTTTTTTTTATTGTAAGACAGAGCAAACAAGTATTGCTTGCATAGATCTTGTGTAGCTGAGATACATCCAATCATTCTTGAGCAATCAGCTCATTTCTTTTTGTAGTTCTGTTCAGTTTTCTTTTAGGGTTTAAATCAAACAATAAGCAGGGCAGCAATCAGTCCACCTGTATGGGGATTTCTGCAAGTTCTTGTTCAAATATGGCACCATTTCCCTTGACATGTGCCACACCAAACACTGTGCTTCCTGTCCTCCGTCACTTCAGTCTCTTATGTTTGCATGCTGCAGATTGTTACTGCCCAAATAACTGTGTGCTCCCCTCAGCCAAAGGAAGGAAAGAGGGATAAGAATGGAATATGACCTCCTTAGCAGGACTGTACACTAAAAACAATGGGAACAATGGAATGCAGTGTAATGTAGGTCATTTATACTTTATATTGTTGTGTTTTGGTATTGTAATATATTCCATCAAGTGTTTCATCCCACAATACAACTGGCACATAAACTTGAACATGAGCAGTACATCATGCAACACTTCATTAACACTAAATTCTTCATTACCCACATTCAGAATTGAGTAACCATTCAAGTGCTCAAGAGGCTCCTCAAGAAGATGCAGCTGAGGATACAAATTCTTTTCAGGCCAATTATTCTCGAACAGCTCCTCCCTTTGGACCAGCAGAAACCTGTGATGAGCTGTGACTGTGATTAAGGCAGGATCCACAGTTCACCTGTGGGATAATATCTGTGTAGTGCCTGTAAAAACCTGAGATTCACAGAAAACACTGAATAACTTTCCCAGACTAAACACATGCACCCAGTTTACACTTTAAAGCATTCGAGATGAATCAGATTATTCAGTGTACTGAAAAAAAAAAAAAACAACATTTTTGCAGTGAGGGTGGCTATTATTTTTTATTGAGTTCCCCCACAGGAGCTTTAAAAAGTAAATTTTCTATATTTTGGCTCCTACCAATTTCAAGTTGTTACTCGAGTTAAAATCAAAATCATGGTTTGTTATGGAGTGCAGACACAAGTACTTTCTACAAAAAGTGTTGAAGACAGACATTGTTTAACTGCAGGTTTTGATGACCCTGTCTCTCTCTGTCTCCCTCTCTCTCACACACACACACACACACACACACAAACACAAGACCCCCAATTAACAGTGTTCAGGCATCCCTACCTGCAGAGCCTTGTTACTTTGCACACACAGTAGGGTTTCTCTTGGAGAGACCCAGCGTTGTAAACATCTCAGGCCAAACCACAGGGGAAGAAAGCACAACTCCAGCAATTTAATCCTGTCAATCAATGACCAGAGAAACTTAAGGCTGCGGTTAGATGACACTGTGAAGTGGGAATAGAAACAAACTGGATGGTGGGTGTAAAGCTCTGTTTGAGCCCCTCTGCATACAAATGATGCTCGCTGATGTCATCTCCACCTCTTAACACAGCTGGGGTGATTTAGTTGACGCATTCGTAATTTTTTTTTTCCTTAGTTTCCACTCCTCATGTTATTGTTGATGAAGATGACACTCATGGTTGCTCTTATCAATAACAGAGCTATCTCTTTACTTGAAATTTGTGCAGAAAGGGCCACTGTTTCCACAAGACTGTGAGAAGAAAATTGAGGTTTTCCGATTAAAACGCCTGAAGCTGTGGGTATTAGTCACACTGAGTATAACAAAAGAGGAAAGTAATATTGATTCACGGTGCTGGAGTTTATCAAGATCAATTCCTTTGAAATATCATAATGTCTCCCCATACATAATAAAAAATCCTGTCTGTCAGGAAGAGCTCTTCACCCTGTCCTTCACCTTGCTCTGATGCTTCCTGGCTTGAGACCTGAGGCAGATGTGATATGACAGCAGTCCACCTCTGCCACCACAGCAAGGTCATGTTCCATGTTTTAACAGCATAATGGTTTTTATTTAACCTTTATTTAAGCAGGTAAGTCCCATTGAGGTTATTAAACATCTCTTTTTCAAGGGAGACCAGGCCAAGACGGCAGCAACACACATGACATTATAGATCAGCATTTTTATTTTTATTTTTTTTGTAGTTTCTTGGTGGGAAAATATTGTTTCACACACATAAATTTCATCTTCCTTCCAATCTGGGGTTCACATCCCTCAGGATATGGAGAAACAGTTTGACGCATAATTGAATTGTAATTACATTTTAAAGACACCGACCATGGATCCTCTTTTGTGGGCCAAAATCCTTTTCAATTACAGTGAATCTTCAAGATATGAGGCACACTGTCTCATTCTGTCAGACTTTGTTTGGCCCGAGAATGATCAAAGGCCTCTTTGGGTTTTCATCCTGTCAGCGATTTGTCCCCTATCTGAAAAGAGAAGAGATGACAAGGCCGAGTCAAGTGAATGCCAATAAGCCACATTAAATGAAAATGCTTTTCTCCATGCACTTGTTTCTCCAACTTTCTGCTTTGATTTTTTTTGCGCTGAGGGCTGCTGTACTCCTCATGTCAAAGGGAGAGACAAGCTGTTTTGAAAGGTCATATGAAAACCTCTGTGTTCTGCAGTGTGATCTGTAATGTCCCAAAGAAAGATCAGTCCCAGTTAGACAGGTTGTCTGTCAGGAAATCTGCAATTCCCCACAAAAAATATGCAAGGAAAATTTCAATTCAACAGTTCCAAAGGAAATCCACAACAATAAAGAGAGCAGTGTTGGCCTCATTACAGACAAAAATCATACATTATTCATCACTTGTTAGGCCTACTTATTCCAAAAGTAATGTTATTACTTCCCTCGTAGCAGTAATTCATTATACTTTTGCCTCTCCTGTGAATGATCAGGTAACCAGATAGCGCTGATGTAATGTTCTTGTCATCCTCTTACTTGATAAGTCCCCACCTGGGAAAAGTAACCTAGTTTAGTGTGTGCACCTGTCAACTGAGAGGACGACGGCTAAGTCTGAGAAAAGTAAATCAGAGTATGTTTTTGACTTTTAGATAATTCAACTTCAAACATATCTAAAGGGAGGCGCAGATTATCTGTGGCGTCTCTCTTGACTAACAACAGATGCTGCTGAGGGTTCATGCGCATTTGCCCAGGATGAGAGGATATTTGTGTCACGGCTGATTGCTTCGCTTAAAGGAGCTTTAAAAGTGGTGAACACAGAATTATACATTCCAAATGTGATGGGGGCATTTCCCCCGCGTCTCCAGTGTAAATGCCGCCTTTGGCCTATAGGGGTTGTGCTTGTTTTGTCTCTTCTGCTCTCTTACTTTGAATGAGTTATGAGTTGTTGTTATGGTGTGTGCCACAAATGGATGACAGAAAAGTCTGGTTTAAATTAATTTGGAATTTGGAATTAATTTGAGACCAGGTGGCTTACCAGCTCTACAGTTATCACTGTCTTTTTTCTTAGTTTCTGCTGTTCTGAAAGCACTAGTCCATACCTGGGGATGCATGCGCCACAACTACGTGCAGACTTGCCAAAAATGTGCATAAACAGCGTAAATTTGGGAAAATGGAAAAATCAGCTTCGTCAGTCCCTGCCTATGCCAATGCTCAATGCCCATGTGCAGTTTCAGATTGATTGGCCAACCCATTTAGGAGCAAAATGGATGCAGACAGACAGACAGAAGGACAGAGTTTTCCTCATTTTATAGTAGGATAGCTAGTATAGATTTCCATATGATGATTATTGGACAAGAAATATTTTGACTTTTTCTGAAGATGTTACAGAACATATTAATATTCAGTAAGCAATAGCTTCCTCGTTTTTTTTTTTTCAAACTCAAGTGCATGATACCGTAATAATAGCGTAATAAAATGTGGGAAATAAATCACAGGATCCTTTTGATTGGTCCATATGATTTCTCAGCCATGTCACATTTGGAGTGGAGTATAGCCTGACAGCAACATAAATCACAACAGATATTCTAAGTGATTACAATTAGTATGATGAATGATTAGACATGCTTCTGAGAGTAGAGCACATTGATTTGTGCATATATAGATTCACTCGGGGACAGAAGAGAAGTGATGTGAAATCAGGTTGTTAGCGTCGGTTGGAGCAGATCCCTTCAGGGAAAGTCATCCACGCTGCGTCGGAAGTTTTCCATTTCTTGTGTTTTTGTGAGGGCGCAAACATCCTTCAACACTGAGGCGAAGCTGCTTTTCGCTTTTCACTTCAAAACCAAATGCATCACACTTCACGGATTCAGAGACAAATGTTATTGTTAAAGGATATACAACTCAGTGAGCATCACCCCCCTCCCCTCCCTCCCCAGCTGTAGCCCTCTTGAGCTGCTTGGACTGCTGCTTGGCCTCTTTCCCAAAGCCCTTGGGGAAAGAAAAAGAACTACACAGTGTAAAGTGTTCAGTAATACATCACAGTTTTGTGGGTACCACCAAGACGAGAATCTTTACTAATACATATATATTTTCATTAAACCCTTTATTTATCCAGGGAGGTTGACTGAGCATGCACACTCTTATCCAGTACAGCCACAGTCTTCTCCTGCTGTGACTCCATTGAACAGTTAGTGGTTAAGTGCACTCAAGGGCACCTCACTGTTAGTTATCGAGGGATGGAGGCATGCTACTCACTTTCTCCACCTTCATTTTTGCTAGCCGGTCATGGGATTCAAATCAAATCCAGACACAAGCCTGCTGGTCTGGCCTTTAGGCTTCTGTTGCCCGTAATTCCCTCCCATATGAGTATGAAGATAACATGTTTGACAGATGGAAGTGTGATCCAAAATACTGTAGCAAAGAAATGAAGGCTGGTGTACAATAACAAGGGATCACTACAGCTGGTAGATGTATTTCTGTTTGTTTTTTTTCAAGTTTCAGTTTTCTGGCCAGGGGACATCTTTGCTGCTAGAATTAAGATCAACAAATGTCACGTTCCAAATGGCCAGACACCGGTTGCACACGAGCCTTGTGTAAACAGTTCATATGTGACATTTGGGTGCCAATTCTATAGTAACAGGAGAAAAACAAACAGTCAATCTTCTCGCAGTGTTGTCATGCTCCTCCACTGGCAGAATTCAACCCTGGGAGATTGGATTTTCTTGATGGGATTTTCCAGCTAATCTACAGCCAACTTCACCTCTCTGTCCAAGGATGCTCCTAGATATTCTGAGTCCCTTGACAAGACACTGAGCCATCAACCGTGTTGCCTCTTATATTACTTCTCTCCAAACCTTTTAAGGGTTGAGATCAAGGGAAACGGGAAGAGTGAAATGTTTGTATGAGTGAACTAGACCAAAGTAATGGTGTAAAGTTAAGAAGGCCCAAAATAAGCTAATGAGTGTGGACATTTATTCCAAAATCTTATGTATAATGTAATCTATAGGTAATTCTAGTAATGTCAACCTGATAATATACAGAATCTGAGATAGGCTACCAAATTTTGAGACTGTATGCATACTTTTTGCATAAAATTGTTTACAAGATCTGGAAGATTCATGAAACGCTATATTGTATCATTCATGCCATTCATGACAAAGATGACTGGATACATTCAACCCTTGCCTATTATTTAATATCCTTTTTAGAAAAATGAATTTGTCAGGGTAATGTAGAGGAAGTTTGCACTCATGCCTGTAGGGGTGCAACTTCAGCACCACCATTTGTCAGCCGTAACTTTGTTAAATATGGAACTGATAGAAGAAAGGATTCTACTTTACATTTTTGCATTGTAGGTAAGTTCAAATTGCCAAAAAAACATAAGCCAAATTCATCAATACCTCCAAGGCTTTGGACAATGCTCAGTGCATTGTTCTGGCCCCAGTGAAATACAATATTATTAGTTCTTGAAAAAATAAAAGTCAGTGCAATCAAGCAAGATTAGTCTCCATATATTCAATGTTAAGTATTTGGAGCGCTGAAATGTCTCCCAGTTTTGATTTCTTCTGGAAATAATATATGGTTCATATAAGAAAGAAATTAAAGGAGCAATAAGTACAATTTTTACTGCCCCATTGCACAATATTACCCCCGCTATCAACCCCCCTCTGCAGGGGGTTGACAGCGTTTATGATCAGTATGAATCATTTAAAGGTTACTTCAGGTGCTGAGATTTCTGGCTTTCAAAGCTGAGCCAGCTCTCTGTTTTGGAACAAAAACTCCCCGTCCAGTGGAATTTAGACTCTCTGGTCATAGATCACTTAATGCCCCTTAAGTGTATGTGTGAAAGTAAGATGGATAACTGATCAAGGGTCAGTTTCAAGAGCTCCAGAGACCTCTGTATTCACCTGACTGGCATGGGCCGAAAATGAACATGGGAGGTTCATAAGCATTCTTGACCTGTGGTCAAAGTCGATACAGGTGCAGGAAACTTAACCTGTAGATCCCCGTCCAGCTTGGGGCCCGGAGCTCATTCCCATCTTTGAAGCCTGTTTCTGTCTGTTTCATATCTCTCTGAGCAGAGACTAGAAAACTGGCTTAATGTTCTAATCTCAAATTATTTCTTGGACAGCTGCACTAAATCATTTTTCCCCAATAGAAATATTTATTTAGTCATCTGCAATAATTTCTTTTCCAAGAAGATGTATGAAAATGATCATTTCACATTAGCTTTGCTGAATGTCATACTGCTGAAAGACTATTCACACTTGACTAAAGAAAGCAGCCAAATAAACCTCAGAGGTACAATTTTATCACTCTCCATAAAAAAACAAGTAGCTATGAGCTTGTAAATGATTTGTGCATCAATGGCTTTGGCAGCCTTCTGCTCTTAAGTGTAAATGGAAATCAGCAAGTTTGGCTGCGAGAGGAAATTGTCACTGTTGCTGTAAAACCCCTGGATTATGCTGGAAGCCATTTTTGTACTTCACAAGAACAAGACGTGCCAGCACCAACGATAGCCTCCTCCTGCCCCACATACAATTTTTATGACTTCTATTCTGAAGGGACCTGACCTGAGCAGCAATAGCTACTGTGACCTCTGCGTCGGGCAGAGGTCACAGTAGGTTCTCAGAACCAAGGGCACGCTTCAAAGAAACGGAAATGTAATATAATGTTGTTTGTCAAGTTCACACAGTATAACTAGTGTCCAGAAAACTGCAACTCAAAGGGGAAAAACACTGAACTTCAGCTTGTTATTCCTGTTATTATTGCCATGCCCTATAGGACAACTTCACATGTGTTAGCAAGCAATCAAAAACAGTCCACTATAGCCAGAAATGAGAGAATAGTCAGTCCTACTACTGGATAAAAGAAAAATAACAGAAAAGATAGAAAAGGTGACTGTGTCAGCATGATTTTAAGGGGGTCAAAAACACTAAAACAACCACAATTCTCTTTTTTCCAGGGTTAAAACTCAAAAGTAGGTGAACGTCATAGCACTGCCATAATACAAAGGACATCTGCAATATGCCCTCTCCTGAGCCTAGATGACCTCTTCATTTTGACCCCTGCTGACACAACTAAAAATGTGTTATCCTCGTCCAGTCTCAATCTATCAGTAGGAAATTCCTGTTAACAGTCTCTCAGAGCGAGAGAGAGAGAGAGAGAGAGAGAGAGAGAGAGAGAGAGAGAGAGAGAGAGAAAGAAATTGGCCCAATCTACAATATCTAATTTAATTAATTATGGGTTGTGAAATTTCTGTCTCTACTTGTTATATAGTCTGCAGGTTTCAACACAGGTGTGTATTTGGGCTTAACTGATGGCAATACCATTCACTGAAGGACTTACGACAGCGTATTTGGCAACTTAAAAACCATCACAAATTGAGGTATTCATTTTTTGAGGTATTTGTTTTTTCATCAAGTTATATAATGACTTCTGAATCAATGGAGGTTCTCTAATTAAATCTGTTTCACCAATGTTGTGTATTCATCTGTAAATGAGTTTGGTCTTAATTAATTGTAGACAGTATGTCTCAAATATTGATTGACATGTATTTTATAAAGCTTTTATGCCTACTATGCTAATTAAATTTTCATTTCCCTTTTATGTTGCTACAGAAAAATGGACTGGGCACTGTGAAATGAAAAAAAAAAGTGATGAAATGTTTCTTCTTTTATTGTGTCTCTAATATTAGTCAAATACTCTCCTCCAGAGATCATGTTGTAGCCTCTGACTGTATAAGACTATTAATACCTAAGGGGGCATTCCTTACCAGGCGTACGTCTACTCTGGGGCAGAGTGACTGAAAACTGTTGTGTTTGGAGGTGCAGACAGAGGTTTATGAGGGGATTGGGATTATTTTGGTTTCCATCAGGAAAGTTGGAGCAGGCAACAACAACAAACAAAAAAAATAAATAAATAAACAAAGAGAGGACTGCGTGAAAACATTAAATTAAGCCTGGCTTGGTCTGATAAATTTGCTGAAGGGGCCGATTCACATTGGAATTGGGAAAGACAGTCATCAAATCATCACTGTGCTTGTGGAAGACACTTTGTCACAAGTAGATAATTTATTATTTTTTTCCCACAGATTGTAGCTAAGAGGGGCTTTGCTTCATTAGTTATGTATTCTATCAGTATTAATTTAGCAAGCTGAATGCTACTTAATCTAACTTAGATGGATGGCTAAATATTAATATATTTAGTCTGTTATATAAATTAGGTAACTAACATGGCACAAAAAGCTTCATGTTAGCTATTTTTACAAATCCTGTTAAAGCAATATTCCACTTAGTTTTAACATGGGGGTTACTTGACACTTGACCGCCATGAAAACCAGAATATAAACTAATCACCAAGATCGGATGCAGCTGGACAAGTTTGTAGCGTTCTGATTTTTACTTCCCATTCATTTGAATGAGGCCACGAAAATAGCCTGAAAACTGACATTTAACACGTTCATGAACAGATTCAAAACAGATCATACAACAGATCAGTTTGGTCATATTTTTTAGAACATAATTTCGCCAAATAGCATTTTTATTGATAGACGAGAACATAGCGGAGGGATACATGCCTCCGCTATGTTCTCTTCGCTACAAACTTGTCCAGCTGCATCCAACCTCGGTGATTAGTTTATATTCTGGTTTTCATGGCGGTCAAGTGCCAAATATCCCCCATGTTAAAACTAAGTGGAATATTGCTTTAAGGATTTAATGTAGGCTACTTGGATGAGAGAGGCAATAACCTCACAACCCAGTGAACTGGGGGCAATATTTTTAAAGAGAAACATGACCTACACCAGTTACACCTGAATGAAAGACGTTACTCATTTATTAGACTACTTATTTACATTACATTAGGCCAATGCTACACCTATGCTACATGTGTACGCCTGTTTCTAAGTGTGGCTCCACTGGGCCTGTGGCAGCTTAATGACATTGCCTTTGTTTTCTTATACGCTAATATTTTTCTCATCTGTAATATATTGCATATTATCTCATATATTTAAATAATTTTATACATATACCTATTTTTCCATTTATTTCTTTGTCTCGCTAAGTTCTATTGCTGTCATTTTGTTTACCCTGCATAAAAGCTATATATCTCACACTTTTCATTTGTATATATTTCTACCAAATGCGTTCCAGTGTTCTAATTGTGGGTTGTGTTATATTTCATAACACCCATTTGCTTTATTCCTATTTATACTCTATTTTTCTTTGCCGTATCTATTCCTACTGGCTGCTGACATTACCCAGTCTCTCCAAGAGGATCGTTAGAGTTTCATCTCATCATGTTAGAGAGAGAGAAAAGCTGTATTGGATGAAGAGATAAAAATCTATCCTGGTAAGTGGTTTTATTAACTGCTCATTTGATCTTGCCGGAAAGCCCCTCAAACTGAAGGAGCCAGATAAAAAAAGTCTGTTGCTGACAAAATACTTACAGTATGTTGCTCACTGCATATTTAAAGCAATAACAAAACTTTTAACGTCAGCTTGTTGAGGATAGACATCACTGGCCTTTACCTTTTAGATTACCCACCTCCCCTTATCAATAATTGCACACCTACAAATTTGTGACACGGAAACAAAAAATATATATATCAAAGTCACATCATCATAGTTAATATGTGCTTGAAAAATGATTTTTAGAGTTTAGATTTTGTTGTTGTTTTCAAAATGAAAGAAAATGATTGGTGCCCATATACAGATAGCAGGGACAGTCAAGTGATGGTTTATGGACTTTTGAGGTATGCATGTTGAAAAGTGAAAATACTTTACCACAGTGAAATTTTGCTTTAAGTAGAGCTACTTGAAGTATTTGGTAGTTGGTTTTGTCCTCTGTTCTCCACATATAAGAAAGGCCTCTTTGCCATTGTCTCTCTGTGAAGCAAGGTAGATCGGCTGCTGGAGATTACATTCAACTCGTAGTTCAGAAGCACGTTAACACAATATATCAATATCTCAGGATAGATTTTCTGATTTAAACACCCTTTAAATCCTGGATGCGCTCTACAATTAGTGCTAAATGTATTTGCTCATTTGGCTGAAACAAACAAAATAAACCTTGTAAAAGGTCTCGACAGATTGTTTTGAATGAAATGGATACATGGCCTTAAGGGGGAAAGTGCTTTCATTTTCTCTTCCGACTCAATCAATTAGTCATTAAAGGCTTGCTTGGAGTCACTTTTAATGCAGATTCACTAACGCACGATTCTTAAAAGCCGAAAGTATGTCAAGGCTACAAAATGAATCCTGAAAAAGTGTCTTTTACATTTTTGTCAGCACAAATCACACACAAACTATAAAAAACAAAATATATCACATTTTTATCCATGTCTATGAAAGACAACAGGTAAAGTGTCAGATAATTAACAGGTTATAATCAGATTAATGTAGGTCTAAATTTTGTACTATAGGCTCAGATCAGGTCACAAAGTTTGAGGTAAGATTCATACTCTATACTGTAGTGTACCACAACAAGAAGCGGCCAATAGCAGAAACAACCATGGTGTAATTGGCCAACCACTCACTCCATCTTCGCATGTCAGTGTCCTTTCGATTAAAGAGTATCCCTGGAGAGTAACAGACTGGCTCCCAGTTCACTCATTGGTGTCAGTGACGTTAATGATGATGGCCTCATGTTGACCTGCTGCAGAGTCTGGTTCATGTCTCCTATAGCACCATCAGGAATAACTGCTGGGCTGGTCAAGCCTATACATGTTCGCATGTAACATGGAAGCAATATTTTGATGATGGGGAAATGGTAGAATGAACTACTTTTATCATCAAACAGACCTGTATTGTTATTCATCAGGTCATCCAGTTCCACCATGAATTTGCTTATAAAACAGCATTTTTGGCAAATAGCAATAATTTATTTGAAAATTGTGATCCCTGTTTGTGTTATCAAAGAATGAGAGGAGTTTTATTTAAAAAAAAGTGCAATAATTGGCCAAAACCACAAGCTTATATTTACAAAGAATTCATTTTTATTTTTATTTTTTTACAACAACTCTTGTAATCACATAACATTGAACATTCCTGGAGGAAGTTTAATCCTGTTGTGCTAGTGAGGATGGAATAATTTGTGTCTCTGTGCACAACACTATAGCCTATTTACAGTATAGACCTAAACCTGTTGCATTCCATGGAAGCTACTTAGGAATTATTCAGATTCTCATCGCTCTCTGCCAGGATGCTGCGCAGTTGCACAGAAATGCTTTTGCTGTAGAGCTAAAATGCTCTACTATTCAGTTACCATGGTACAATGTACTGTACTCCACTGGCTACTAACCATAGCGTCTACAGAGCTTGGACCATACTTGTAACAACAGCAGTGGGTGAATGAAAATAGATTTAGATTTAGAAATAATGTTGGTTTGTATTGAGAATGAAAAATAGAAAAATAAATGTTTCACCAACATGCTAATGAATCATCAAAAGCAATGGAAATCAAGCTCACAGCTACTGCGAGTATAAATTCCTGGGTCTAATCCAAGTTTAGTTAAAGCCTGACAATGTTTAATTTTACTGCACCTTTGAACACCTCCACATTCCAAGTGCACATATTCATTATGCACTGCTTTGCTCCAGTGTCCTAACTAGTGGACTTCACTACTGTGCGCTTCCAGCAACATATTTCAAAAGGTGCAGGTAAATGTCATGTTTTCTGTTTGAATCCAGGATTTTGTGGCTAGCGCGAAACAGTGCACTGCTCAAACCACAAATGAAGAGTTTGGCCATTTACACTATGGACCTGAACATCAGGTTTTACAGCCCATATATAGACAACTATCACGGGTAAGTGTCTAAGGGTCAATTCCAAAGTCTTTCTAAGGATGCCGACTTTTACTAATCACTATTGAAACAGTTCACACCAGTTGATGTAGGCTACATCCAGGGGTGGGTAGTAACGCATTACAAGTAACGCACATGAGTAAAAAAGTAGTTTTTTTTAAGGAACGAGTACTTTTAGTTCTTTTTTTTAAACTGTACTTCTACTCTTTACTCAAGTATATGTTTGAGCCAGTAATCTACTTTTTACTTCACTACATTTGCCATTTATACCTTTGTTACAACTAGTCTGCTCTAAATGCGGGGATTGAGTGTAGGGGGGAGAGCGCGAGGAGCACCTCTACTGCAGATGCCAAGTTGCCAGCTGCCTGCAAGAAAAATAAGCACCACCTGTCTTTTGACCACGATGCGATGATGACGGAGCAAAACCCAGAACAAGAGGCAGCTTCCAACAAATGGGTATCCCCAAATGAAAAATGTGAATGGAAAGAAGTTTTCATTCTCTAGTTGATTGACTGAGGTCTTGGTACAGGGAGTAATACTACAGAACAGAAAATCTGAGTTTTAATTAATTGTATTGTATTCGGTATCTACTGCATTTTGGGGCTGTAATAGGTTTGGTTACTTTGATAATGTCTGTAAATACTAGAGTTAAACAGACTTATATTCTGTTTTATAAAGGGCTAAGAAAGTTTTATCAACAAGTGCTGTTTTTTCATTATTTTGCACTGGCCCGCACACCCTAAAAAATATTAAAATGGAAAGTAATTTGTAGGCTACTTTGAGTAATTTATTAACCAGGTACTTTTTTTTACTTTTACTTCAGTAGGTTTCTCAAATGGTAATTTTCACTTTTACTTGAGTCATTTTTTATGGGAGTAATTGTACTTTTACTTGAGTATGGATTTTCAGTACCCACCACTGGCTACATCCTACACCGGGAGACCGGCGGGAAATAACCTCACACAAGCATGCAGGTAACTAAATATTATAATTTAGTCGCCTTGAAGAATAGCCAGGGGATACAGGGGATTAATAGCCATTAATGGGATTACATTAATTTAATTTAATTTAATTTAATGCGTGCATATTACTGACAGCACACGTCGCACTAATATGCATGCATCAAACAGGAGCACTTGCTAAACAAAACTGTTTTTGACAAATTTCAAGACGTGTAGGTCTCACAACACTATCAGTAGCTTTCTATCAGCATAAGCGAGTCTTTTGCAGAAAAAATCGGCCTGTTTATGGTATTTAAGCGAAGAAGGTAGTGGATAGGAGTGAAACCTTTCGCTTCGCATAGATACTCTCTGGTCGATCTACTCAAATCACAAATCATTTACTGTATTTGCTCACTTCCTGGTTGGGAGCCAATAGAAGTTTGAGAAGAGGGGCACGTGAAGCTCCTCTGTACTTTGACGGTTAACGTGACTGAGCTCAGCTATACTGAGGGTAAGTTGAAAATAACTCTTTCCGAGTTGATAAGTTTATTTGCAGCCTATGAATAATGTTTTCATATGTCTCGCGTGTCAATATCATTGCACGTTGTTCACCTGTGGAAACTGCAAGACAACCTGCAGCCTCTGTTTTCCATGCTAAGGCTACAAAACGAACTTCGTAAACACTTCAAAATCAAAGAGTGGCCGCAGATACAGGCGATACTCTACCCAGATATATGGCCGTGCAGTTACAGTCATGCACAGACCACAGACCTGCAGGTGTTGGAGCTGAAGAAAGCTCCGTTAACTCCCCCTTCCTCTCGAGAAACAACTGTAGTAATCCTACACTAAATTTTATAAACTGTGTTAAGCTACAAAACATCACAGCAAAACTAAGTCCCTGTAGGAATATTATAATGATACTTGATACATTGGAGATTGGAAAAAAGACCAAGTACGATATAACTCACCACAGACACACTATATTATCTATATTACATTTTATAGAAATTACATTTTTCTTAGGGCCACTTTGAGGTGGCTGTAAGCTGTACCGTAGCCTATATGACATTGCAACTCTAATAAAGTAATCACATGCAGGCCTACCTAGAATAGCAGCTCATCTCAAAGTATAAATAGCCCAAATTAAAAAAAAACAAACTAGTATTACCAATGAAGGAGCAGCCTAATGGTGGGATGATATGCATATGTTTTGAGCGAAATGATTCACAAGATCAGGTACTTGCACTATGTAACCTGTGTTATAGGCTGCACATATAATGATGGGTCAGGTTCAAGTTCAAGTTCCACCGTATAGTCATCTCAGCTGTATAAATCTACATATATACATCCAAGTATACATAGACTGTACACAGTGACACAAAATGTCGTTTCTCCAGGCTCAGGTGCAGCAGAGATGTAGTAAGTGCACAAGCAATGATAAAGACACACTCAGATAAATTAACACAGTAATAAATACCCAAATCTAAAAACTGTCAGAGGTCGTTCATAGTACATAGTAGCCTCAGTTTTACAGTATTGCATTTGCCTGGACGCGAATGCAATATTGTAAAACTATTGCACAAATTATAGAGCGGAATACCCCCAACACTTATAATATATATAATATAATATCCTGTGTTACTTCTCAGCTTAATAGAGATTGTTACATGATTAGTAGCCTAATCACACTGCACTTCCCAGCGATCACTTTGCTGTCAAACAGTGTGTCCAGTACTGTGATGTCTTGCCTTGGATTTTCTTAGTGAAGTTTGAGTTTCTGTAGTTAGCGTTCTTTTCTTTGTCCGTTGGCTGCACACACTTACTACCCAATTCTTCTGTTTATTCCAAATAAACAGCTGTTGCTGCTACCAGAAATATAAAATGCACCACTTTATGTGCGCCAGAAAAGACCTGACATCGGGTGTTCAGAACAGAAATTAAAAGTAATGTAAAAACTTGAATGAGCTGGGTATAACTTCACAGAATCACTACTGAGTTTTTATCAATCAGTGAGAGCAGCAACACAGACATTTATTTACATGAACAATTTGCAGATTATTACTTGAAATAACAAATGGTTTGTAAAAAGGTTAACATTGACCCTTTACTGCAAAGTTGTAACTGAAATCATCCTTATTCCATTATATTATTATTTAACATTTGTAAATATCTCATACATGTTGCACACTTACCTAGATTAGTTGGGGTTAGACTAGTTTTTTTCCCCAAGAAAGGAATTCTGTATAATCAAAATGTAACCAGCTCAAGGCCCTGGTGTTATTGTTAAGTCATATTTTTTTGTTTGTTTTGTTTGCTCACAGCTGTGAAAGGTGCACCATGGGCCGCCTGGATGGGAAAGTGATTGTGTTGTCAGCAGGCGCACAGGGGATTGGACGAGCTGCAGCAATAGTAATATGGCTTTAATAAGTACTTCACACTGTTATATTTCATACCAACTCACAGAAGAAATGGTTCATTTAGTGGCCTGTGGTGTACACACTGATACAGTGATGCCATCTGACATCCCAAGATGTTTTTTTATCTACTGAAAAAATATGTGCTGTTCCAAAGGGTGTAGAAGTGTAGCACTGCAACAACAATTGTGATCAAAAACTGCTCAATGTTTTTGCAAATTAAAGTTCTCCGGAAAAATACACACTGTCCATATCTTAAGTCACCTATTTAAGTCCCAGTTTATCCCATGTTAAAACAAAATGTGATAAGAAAAAGCTGAAAAGGAGCAAAACTTTGTTTTTATACAGATTTCAAAGACAATATAAGAACGAGGGAAATGTTTTATCGCCGAAATAGTTCATAACTTGTTTATCTTCGTAATTTGCCATTGCTCTGTGCGTGCCTAAATAATTCAGATCTTGTGATGCTGCAAGGATGGGTTCAGGCGGTGCAGAATCCTCTGCTGATATTCTTGCGGAGAGATAGAGAAAACACTTACAGATCTTACAAACACCCTTGTCAAGATTGGGTCATCATCAGTTCCATTTCCTTGAAGTCTTTTAAGTGTGTGAGAGCCTGTGTTGTTTTAGAATAATGTGTGGTTTGTGTGGGGTGGGGGAATCGAACACATATCTATTCATGCTTTCTCAGATCAATAGGCTCACAGCCATTTCACTTAGTATTGAGAGTTATATATATGGCCTGGACAGTCTACTGAGCAGTTTCCATTTGCACTTTAAAAGGGACCTCTGTTGAAGTGGTCTATTATGTGGTTAATGATGCTGTCACTCCATCAGTCGTCCCCTGACTGAAAGAGGTAATACAGATTTAGACTAGAGTAGAGAGGGATTTGGGTGAGAAATTGACAATCTGTGTCTATATATACTTTGTAAAGGGATCTGATGTTAACATTGTGACCTCGGTTATTGCCTGGAGTCGAGAGGAGTGAATAATCTTTCAGACCGCTATTTATATGTTGATATGAAGTAACCCTCCTCACCTGTCTGCCACTCATCCCAGGCTCTGGTGGTTTCTATACCAAGACTGATGTAACGAGATAGCCTCAATGTATTTTAGAGCGTAAAGCTGTTAGTTTGAATCACAGTATCATTACTTTTTTTTTTTCTGAGTGAATATTAGGCTGCGTGTTTCTGACCATTATGTGTAGACATTGTGGAACCATTTGGTAGTGACTTTATTTTTTTCAACCGCAGGCATTTGCTAAAGAGGGAGCTCAAGTCACAGCAACAGATATCAATGGAGAGAAGCTGAAGGAGCTGGACAGCATTCCAGGTACAGTTCATGTCTATTGGTCTGCAGCTGCCATCTGCTGGATTAGCACAGTGATGCAGCCAGGATGGGCTGTTGATTTTGCTCCTCTTCTCAGGTTTCTTCACAGCCATGCCATATGTTAGTAGCTTTTAACAAGAAAGATATGATTACATTTCCTAATTTCTTTTTCACGATCTATGTTGACATTGTAGATTAGATTTTTCAATTGGATTTTATGTAAGTGAGTATTTTCCTGGCAAGTATGTTTTTTTTTTTGTTTTGTTTGTGTGTTCAGGATATAAATAATGAAATGTCCAAGTATTGTTGAAGCTAGAAATTATTCTCACAGTCATCAGAATTGATTTGCTTTTCCACTGGAAGAAAAAGTACAAATTTTTTGTAAAAAAAATCTATAGGGATCAAGACAAAGGTGGTGGATGTGACCAAGAAGGACCAAGTGGAAGCTCTGGCCAAGGAACATGACCATGTAGACGTGCTGTTCAATGTTGCCGGGTACCCCCTCCCCCTTTTTTTTTCTGTAATGTTAGATACTGATTTCCCAGAAGACCAATGTTGACCAACTACACACAGAAATATAAAGGTGTGAATTGGAACTGAAAATGGTTCTTTGGAGTGATGCCATAGAAGAACCATTTCTGGTTCCACAAAAAACCTTTCAAGAGCAATATCCCAAATAATAAGTAATAAGTAATATCCCAAAGAGCAATATATGGTTCTTTGAGATGGTTCTTCTGTGTCATCACTCTGACGAACCATTCTCAGTCCCAGTTCACACCCTTGTTTTTCTGTGTGTGCACTTATGTACAATTCATGTGATGCAGGTATGACCTAAAGCATGCATGAAATCAGTCTCCTATTCATACAGCCAACACACTGTCCCCACATTAAGCTCATGTCTGTCCATCCCCCGCTTAACTACATTTTCCAAAATCCCTATACCTCAAGACTTAATCTCCACTTGACCTTTTGCCTCCAATCACCTTAACAGAAGTCTCTAAACTGACGCCCTCAACATGTTGGGGGTCACAGCTTATTTCATTTGAACAGCATTGATTTTTAGGTCATTTATATATCATACAGATCTGATAAGTTCTTTTATGTTTGGATGGTGATGTACAGATGAGGCATTTTGCCCCATAGGTAGAGCCCCGAGCTCAAATGATTATATACAGTATTGTCCTATTGGATGTTGTGATATTGTTTCAGCCACTTTCCAAGTTTATGTTTCATCTACTGAATCTACTAATGCAATCACTGTGTGCTCTCAGGTTTGTGCACCATGGCTCCATCTTGGACTGTGAAGAGGCTGACTGGGACTTCACCATGAATGTGAATGTCCGGAGCATGTACCTCATGAGCAAGGCTTTCCTGCCAAAGGTGACCTTTGCCCACTTTACCATATGTTTACTTCGTTTATCCTGTTGTTAAGAGAACGAAATAGGTGCCGGTGTAAATTGAGTGACATATGCTTTTATTTTGTTCTGTTCCTTTGTCCCCTGGGATTAGCTGTATTACTCTGAGCCTGTGACATGATGGCCGGTTACTTGCCCGCCACTAATCCAGCTTTAGCCACAAACTGACCAAACTGTCTCAAAGAGGAATTTTAGCTGGGATTGTAGCACATTATGTCAATTATTTGTTGTAGTAAAATCAAAACTAAGATTGTTATATCATCTTCATCTTCAGTTTGCCATCTGTAAACTGTGTCTATGCCACCTTTCTCTATTTTTTTCTCATTTCTAGATGTTGGCAAATAAATCAGGCAACATTATTAACATGGCATCTGTCGCATCAAGTATAAAAGGTAAAGGATCTCACCATCGATATGAAGATGAAGTTCTACTGTAGATGCTTGTATAATAAATGGTGTGTGCTATTAAGGGACAAAGTAGTAGAAGTATGCCAATGTTCATTGTAATCCTCTTATCTCAGATAATGTACGTGCGTGTGTGTGTGTGTGTGTGGACATATGTGCTTCCCTGCCACAGGTGTTGTGAACCGGTGTGTCTACAGTACCTCCAAGGCTGCAGTTATTGGGCTCACCAAATCTATAGCTGCTGATTTCCTTGAGCAAGGCATTCGCTGTAATTGCGTTTGTCCTGGTAAGTATCTTTGCTTGGAACACCCTGCACCTAAAACAGTCAATGTTCCCTTGTAATCCTCCTCAATTATTGCTCAAAGTCACTGAGTAGCAATTTAATAGATTACAAAATAGACATCTTTGAGGACAAACAAAACCATCTTTAGAAAAATGGCAAGGGCAAATCATGTTTGAGGATATTGTGTTTTACATAAGATGTACCGGCCTTGATTATTCTCTTAACAGCCAGTCTCAACAACCACTAATTTTTTTACTCATCAGGTTTACAACTCTATATAATCTGGGCTGAGTTTTTATGAATAAGGTACGGTTGTGCAGCAGACCTGAATTAAACCCTGGTCTACTGTTTGGGTAATCAAAATCCATTCAGTCAAAGGTAATCCCTCCTAGCCTTCAGGACAAACTGCCAGGGATGCTGTTTTATAGGTATGTGTACTGTATGTTTCCTCAGGGACTGTTGATACTCCATCACTGAGGGGGAGGAT